>NC_065508.1:10940795-11061197 GCF_006386435.1 Epinephelus moara | reverse complement strand
AAAAAAGTCATAGTATAGTATGTCCTCAAAAATCATGAAAAAAAAGTCATAGTATAGTATGTCGTCAAAAATCATGAAAAAAAAGTCATAGTATAGTATGTTGTCAAAAATCATGAAAAAAAAGTCATAGTATAGTATGTCGTGAAAAATCATGAAAAAAGTTACAGTATAGTATATCGTGAAAAATCATGAAAAAACATCCTATCCTAGTGGATAGAGCAGTCGCCCAATATACAGGATTGTTGCCGCAGCGGCCTAGGTTCAAGTCCACCCTATGGCCCTTTGTTGCATGTCACTCCCTCTCTCTCCCCCTTTCACACTTGACTGTCCTGTCGATTAAAGGGCAAAATGCCCCCCCCCCCCCAAAACCAAACATGAAAAAAAGTCATAGTATAGTATGTCGTCAAAAATCATGAAATTTTTTTTTATGTTTTTTTTTATTAGTTTGGACTCATTGATGTCTTCAGCACCTTGTCATGACTGAGCCAGGTGGAGCAGTAGCTATTCTACATAGTATAGTATGTCCTAAAAATGTCATAGTATTGTATGGTAAAAAGTCACAGTATAGTATGTCATAAAAATGTCATAGTATGTTATAAGAAATGTCATAGTACAGTTTGCCATAAACATGTAATAGTATCATATGGTAAAAAAAAAGTCATCGTATAGTATGCCATTAAAATGTCATATATAGTACGATACAAATCAAAAGTTGTAAGTCATAGTAATATATGCCCTTAATTATGATATAGTGTAGTGTGCCATTAAAAATAAATGATTGAGTATAGTGTGCAATAGAAAAATGTCATAGTATATTATGCCATAGAAATACCATCACTGCTGGGTGTGATCAGAGGTACGAGACAGTGCAACACCTTTCTGCTTGTTTAAAATTAATGTTTGGACTGACTGCTCATGCAATATAATAAAAATATCAGTAATATTACACTATATGAAAGCCAATCTGTGATTACATTAAGATGTGACCAAATATGGCAGGGTCATCTCGTAGTCAGTGGGATCCCATAACCACTTTAAATGTCCAACATAAATAAGCACACCAAGCACATATTTTCATCACAGTTAAGATTTATTTCATTCAACATTTCACATTACAAATATTTAAAAATTATGCATACTGTTATAAATAGTTGGCTGCAAACAATTAAATAACATTAGATTTTTCTTTTTCGTTTTCACTAGCACTTCTACAGACCAACTCCTAGAAATATGGACATATCCGTATTACATAACTTAATTAGAAAGGAAAATACAAAAATAGGAACTTATAAAGTGAAATGACAATAAAAATTAAGGTGATATCTTAAGTAAAAAATGCTATTAATAAATACAACAACCTTCCCATACACAGTTAAAAACTATTGAAATCTTGCCATTAAGTAACATCATTAACAGACAAATATTTAAATATTTATTTTCCTTCAGAAAATGTGAACCATATATTGTGGAGCACAATATAGCAATTAGTAAAAACTAGACACTTTAACATATTAAAAGCTTCACCTCAAAAATATAACAAAAATCTGATCAAAATTATAAAAATCAATTATACATTCCAATTAAAAATATACCAATAAACAGCTAAATACATTGTTGACCTAATAATTACAATGCAATCAATCACAGTAGCTTAAAATAAACAAAATAAGCAAATGAGCACAAAACCTTTAATGTTTTAAAAATAACTTCAATTATTTATATTAGTACAAATAGTTTGATTTCTTTTCTTTTTTACAAACACCAGCATGAAAAGGATTACAATAACAGTAGAAAATGACTGTGAAAAACATATTAACATCTTCTTTAATTAAATGTCTGCAATTAAAAATGGCATTAAAGAATTACATTGCAAAGAGTCTTTATCTGGAAAAAGGTTCAAAAGAAGTATTGCACATAACAACTTGAAGTTAACTTGCAACATTTACCACATTCAAGTCTTTAAGCTCCCCTTCCTCCAGATAGGTCTATATAAGATCACCTCGACAGACAGCGGGGATGAGTTCTCAAGTCTTTTTTAAACAGTGTTCTATAAGGATGCTCAAAGTCCTGCACTGCCGAATTGATTTAAAGTTAAGTTTCTGTCTTGTTTCTCGTCTTATCTCTGTCATGTGCATCCTGCAGAGGTCTGCGAATGGGGAAGCGAGGAGATCAACACACGGGAGAGGGGAGAGGGGGGAGGGGGGTGAGGTGAGGTGAGTGTGGGTTCGGGGTGTCCTTAACAACTTAATAGTTGAGAAACATTTGGTGCACACCACAACAATTAATTTTAATAGCTAATTCATGTACTTGTCATTTTCTCTTTTTTTGTCATGCATGCTAAGGATTACAATAGGTGCTAGTTGGCAAGTTCAAGAATATATATATACTTTTTTTTGAAATATTAAAATATCTAAACACCAAACATCCATTCTTGTGATACGAGATTCAGCGTTAAGCGTGAACCAAATTTTGCATTCTCCTTATAATAAGTTATACTCCATCTATGGAGAGGAAACCAAGACAGAAGTTACCATTTTCCAACTAGTATAGCCATGTTTAGAGACATTAACATCAATTTCAAATTACAACTTTTTTTTTTGTTGGTTTTTTTTTTAGTTTTTTTGTTTTTTTAATTCTCGCCATGCTGTTATTGACCAGATTGACTGGAAACATCTAGTGTACGAAAAGCTAAGACCAAGAGAGCAATACACTTTGGTCTCTCCTCTGCAGATCTGAAGTCGCATCAACACAAGTGCGCACTTAGTTGTAAAGTTTCCTCAGCACTGAAATGTATAAAAAGCATAATTGAAAATAATATATATTGAAATCACTCAACTTTTTTTTTCTTAAAATGAACATTTCCATATATGCAGATCTCTCAGTAACAAAAGTACAAAAGCTACCTTTCACAATGTGAAAAATTGAGGTATTGCAAAAAGGAGTTTCCCCATTTGTGAAAAATGTGCCTAAAATGACTGTTGGAAAAAGAAAAAATATTTAGAAAAGTAGTGCATAATAAATGTTTATATGTGCATGACAAAATAATTTAGCTAGAAAACACTGTACCAAAAATCAGCAGGCCATGTATAAAATAATCTTTTTTTTTCATCTCATTTAACAGCAAATTCTTCACAAAGTGTTTTAACTTCTAAAATGCTCACCCACCACACCCACAAAACTAATGTCCAGGGTGCAAAACTGGTGCAACGACACCACGCCGATATGAGGATACGTTTCTCACTAGTGTGTATAATCAAGTTTCTGTACTAACTCCCTGACATATTTAAATGCTCAGCTAGTAGGTTACCACTGAGTGACTTAAAACGTTAAAACAAATGTGAGGATTAGTTTTACTTTGCGTTTTGTGAATGTGCACTTAATGTTAAACTTTCCGCAGACCTATTGGAGATAAAAAGAACTAGTGCCTACCAGCGTGCACCTCCATTTTGAGCAATGGAGTGTGTGAGGCCTTGTGTGTGTGTGTATGTGTTTCTGCAAGCCCTGTTGATTTTCCACTGGTGTTCTAATGGGTTTTGACTGCACTGTCAAATATATATATATATAAATATATTATGTTCAAGGCCAATCTTTGGTTTGCTGGGCTTGACAGTTAAGCAAAACTGGGTATAAGTGACAGAATTTAAAAAATATATATATGAAAAAAAAACGTCCTTGAAGAAATGAGAAAGAAAACAAGACTAAAAAACCTAAATAAAAAATGAGCTACAGTATGACCCACTACTGCACAGCCATCTTTGGTTCCCAAAAGCCACTGGGTACAACCGACTGTTATCAAGAGCAAACTGCATGTGGGTCACAAGTGTGTAGTAGTAGAGCACACTGCAGAGACTATCTTCATTTATGCTTCAAAAACACTGGATGCTGAGTTGGATTAGCTTGGCAGGAGAAGGGATAGAGGGTTCGCCGAAAGGGCAGATCCCTCCATGACTCAAATGTGTGCTGACGATTGGGAAAATCAGATAAACTTTAATTGCTTCTTTCATTACATGTAGCTGACTCTCGGATGCAAAGTAGAGCTTTTTCATTAAAGACTTGGGAGAATTGCACAAATGCATCAAAAAACAAAACACAGGACAGGCATTTCCCGTTTGGTGGTAGCCCCGTAGAAACTGCAATAAGAGGCGGCCACTCGACCAGCCTTCTCTCGAGGAGTTACCTTAACCTCAGTCCTGAAAGATCTGGATCCAAACCCCCGCTGTGTACGCACACAGAGAGCCGGTTTTGATCCATCAATGAGGCCCTACCCTCTGTTAGCTGCTAGCTCAGCAGCAGAGGCTGACATGAGGAGGGGGAGTGGGGCTGGACTTATCTCTTTTCCAGTAAGCCTGTCTGTCTCTCCTGTAGCCTCCCTACGCCATACATTCCCCTAATACACTGTATACTGTACGATGCTCTGCTCTGTCCCTAGCACAACCCTGGGTTTGATTACAAAAATAAGGTGATGAAGCAAGTGAGTACAAAACTGTGCCAGTCACATCACACTCTGCCTGTTGCATCACTTCCCTTTGATTATACTTCTAAGGAAAGGAGAACACCAGCAGGTGATGATGTTTTCTTTCTTGCTTTTTTTTTATCCTTTCTTTTTAACTGTATTTCGGCACATTAGCAGCTGAGTTTGAGGTATTAGTTTTTGCATGTCAAAATGGAGATCAAAACCCAAATATGTGTTGCTAAAATTTTCGTTGCGATTTTCAAGTAACATCAAAATATTTGTATGATGTCGGAAATCATAAAAAGAGAGGTTCAAACATTTTGATATGGGAGGGAAAAGAATCCATTTCGTTCTGCAGCCGGCCCTCTCTGTTCTTCAAAGTTAATTCAAGATTCAGCTTTGGTTAACTACTAAGGGTCTTATATACTGTATCTGCACTCATAAAAATTGGAAATAAGTGCACTCTTCTTTAGCAACACCTTTTTCAATTCACATTTGCTCTGGAGCCTCTTGCATCAATAGAGAACTTAATCACACCTCTCAGAAATAATAAGCCAATGATACACTGTTTCAACAGCTTTTTGCTCTGGAGACTCGGTACAAAATAAAAAGCAACAGCTCTGCTACAAAAGAAGTCAATCAAATGTCAAATGAAGTGTATTGTTTTGGGGCCTCTTGTATAAAAAAATTAAAATCAAATACAATGTTTAGAGAAAAAAAAACATGCCAATTGAATAGCAGAGTACCATATCACACCTCAAACTTTCCTATATATGTATTTTTTTTGACAACTAATAAAAATATTTCAAAAATCAAACACATAAATAAAATTATGTTACACATCTTTTTTCCTTGCTGGACATATTTGGATATAATTCCAGTTTTTCTTTTCTATCTTCAAAATATAGATATATATTAACTTAAAAAAAATGAGAAAAAGTTTCAGTGAAATTAGAGCAAAAAGGAACCAGCAACAGAAAAGTGCATTTATTTGTACAATGATTTGCGACTCCTGCACTACCTGCCCTCCTGCTCCCCTGTTGCCTCTCCCGCTCTGTCGTCCGCTCAGTTCCAGCGGAAGGAGATGTGACGGGGTCGGTCGCCGCCCTCCTTCACCAGGGGTTTGTGAAACTCTCGTCCGGCACGCGAGTGGATGGCCGCCCAGCAGTACTCGCAGTAGTACTGCAGACAGGTGACGTTGGCGCAGAAGAACGGTGCAAACTTCCCGCCACAGCGAGTTCCCTGGCACTCATCGCACAGCTGGTCATCCAGCACGTATGGCTTCACTTCCACCTGCAATCAGAGGTGGGAATAATTTGAGTTTAGTTATGCTATTTCCTTTACAATGTCTGTGTCTCTGCTGGATGTTTTTTTTTATCAACCTTACAGGACATGAAACAGATGGCACCAGAAATGTAGAAAATTCCTCTGAAAACATGGTTTGTTTGAAAATTTAGCAGGTATACTGCCAGTAATGTTCTTTAAATCTATAATCCTTTTATGAGTTACTTTGTGCCATATTTGCTCAAACTGTCACTCAAAAAAAAAAACATGCCCCTTCTCCTCTTCGAACTGTCTCTAATGGCATTTGCAAGAATTTACCATGACACACCGAAATCAACCAATCAGAGCCAAGGAGTCTCTAATGCAGCTGTCAGTCATGTCAATTACTGTATATGTGTGGTCAAACTGTCAAACTAGGCAGCACTGATCAAATATTAATTAAGATTCTGTTACTGCATTGCCCATTTCTCACCTATCCCCTTAAGTTTTCAGAAACATATTTTAGTGTACTGTTTAGCTGTAGAATGAGAAAGGTTGTGACTGCTGCCATGTTGGATACAGTCAAGCCGAAACAAAACACTGCCCAGGCGACCCACCAGACCATTTACAGTTAAACAGTACACGAAAATATATGTCTGAAATCATTTAAAGCAAGAAATAGGCAATGCAGTGACAGAAAAAAGTTATGTTTTTGCTATAAAAGTTACCAACTACAGCTCCTTTTTTATACCATTTCTGGTCAGCCTTTTTTAAAAACCTTTTTTAATTAATGCTCAAAATAGTAGTTTTCATTGTTGGTGGCTGAGTCTGCAGACTCACAAAATGGCTTAAAATAATGCAGGGAGTAATGCAACATGAAGGCCCAGTCACAGTGAGCCTGAGGAAGACTCCAAATGTTACAGTTTGTGAGATTTCAAACTCCCCTCACTGTACACCATTCACTTGCTTCTCCAACCGCTCAGTGATGAGGGATTGTGCCATTAGCAAGTGAATGTCACTGAGGCACTCAGTCTACAAAATTTGCACAGCAATTATGCAAATAAGTGAGCAGCGTACTATTATTCCAGTATTTCATATTACAGTGTTACCTCTTCACTAGATATTTCTGTTGGATTTCTGCTCACATTATTTTGTTCACTCACCTCTATTGTGCAAATGTGAATGACATCTGAGTCAACTACAAGCAACCGTAAGCTGTGTTACTGTAATTCCTCAGATGCTGACAACAGAGGGTAAGTCACCGATAGCCTTGGCTCGGAAGTGTAATCACACAACTGTACACTGTGTAAATGACTCCACAGACATAACCTTTCCGTTCACTGGTGAGTTTCAGAGCGCATTCTGGACAGAGGTAGATGACTTGACAGCTCTTAATGTTACTGCAGTGGTGTCATGGAATAATCTGCCATGATACTTAAAGGGACGGTTCACCCCAAAACCAAAAACACCTATTTTTCCTTCTTCCATATAATGCTATTTATCAGTCTAGCCTGTTTTGGTGTGAGTTCCAGAGTGTTGGAGATATCGGCCATAGAGATGTCTGCCTTCTTTTGAATGTAATGGAAGTAGATGGCACTTGGCTTGTAGTGCTCAAAGCGGCAAAAAAATACATTTGAAAACTCAACAGCAATGTCTCTTTCTAGAAATCATGACCCGGTTACTCAAGATAATCTACAGACCTTGTTGTGAGCAGTTTCATGTAGGGACCTGCCAACTGTATCATTGCACAGAAGGTAACATGCATCTACTACTTGGTCACCTAGCAAAACTCAGCTTGCTAACGTTTAAGCTAAGGAGGATGCAATAATGTCACAAGCCTCTCGCCCATGAGTAGATGCACCCTTCCTTCTGCGCGGTGATACGTTTGGCAGGTGTACTTCAATAAAGAGAAAATAGCTTCTAATAGCTCTCAACAAGGTCTGTGGATTATCTTGAGTAAAACGATTTCTGCTGTTTTTCAAATTTGTTTTGTTTTTTGGCGCTTTGAGCACCACAAGCCGAGTGCCAATTAGTTACACTATATTTGAGAGAAGGCAGACATCTCTACAGACAATCTCCAACACTAAGCAACTCATAGCAAAACAATCTAGACTCATGAATAGCACTAAAGAGGAAACATATGTATTTTTGATTTGGGGGTGAACTGTTCCTTTAAACCTCTTTGTACCTCTAACAATGTTCAACACAACTGTCTGTTCCTGTTGTTTTTACTTCTTACTGAAACTGTTAACAAAGCTTTGCCATAAATTAGCAGGAAGACATTGTTTATGCTGGGTTTCATCTACATCTAACAACAGTCTTTTTGATACTGTTTTATGCTCTCACTCAGTGGGAGACATTCTGGTTGAATATAATTTAAATTAGTAAGAAATCCTCCTCTTGAAGCTTGAAGTCAGAACACTTACTGCTTCTTGCACTGATCTTCTAAAATGAATAGACAATTATGCTAAATGTGCCTCCCCGTTTCACTTTCTCTGCTAAGAAACAAACACATTCTGTATAAAGTTCTGCATTTTTCTCTCCTTAACAAAACCTGCTAAGACTTTCTCCCTTTTAGCACAACTCTAAAAAGGGGCAAAAAGGGGAGGAGAGTTCAAGAGGAACAGAACAGGAAGTGAGGTGCGGGGAGACAAATGAAGAAAGAAGGGGACCATAGAGGGGGAGACTGAAAAACACTGAGCTTTCTTCTATTTCCACTCACCCGTTTATCGATTTCTCCATGCTGCAGCTGTACAAAGCGAGCACTGATAGCAGCAATGTAGCTCTGCTGATTAGAGAAGGCGACCCGCCCTGCTCCCTTGGGGTACTTCAGCTCAGGGTCTGTGTCGATGCCAGCGTAGCAAACCCCACCATACAGGCGGTCCATGATCATGGCCAGCTCCACTGCAAAGAAGGAAAACGACACATTGAAGCAAATGAGCAAAATATTCACACTTCTGACGAACAGAAGCAGAAGACAGGAACACAGTAAGAAACATTCTGGCAAAATCCAGCTACATGCGCACACACACATACACACACACACAGAGGCTTAATACATGAACTCTTGGCCATGTAGCCAGTGAACACAAACACACCACACAGCAAGTAGATGAGGGCTGCTGATCTGAGAGCTTAAAGCTGTCAACACAGATGGATTAAAGTTCAGCCGAGTTTTATGGTGCAAATATGAGAGCAGTGTCAGCTGCTAAAATGGTTGCGGTAAATTCCAACAAGTTTATTTACAGTCTTCATTGTGTGTCTTAACAGCAGTTAATATGCAAATTGGGGGGAGATGACCTTGCAAATTTACAAGGCGGCTTTACTTGTTAAAACATAAAAAAGTCAAATGGCAGTTTTTTTTAATATGTAGATTTTATACATGTAAACGTAGATCCAAATATTACACAGGGTCATAAAAACATTTGATGCACCACAGGGCCTTATGACCTTGGTCATTACCACAATTACAATGCGGAAGTCTAAAACACAGCTACAAGAGGTGCAAACAACATGACCAAACAGTGCACATAACACTGCTATCAGGATAAAAAGGAATTTATTATTCTACACAGCACAGCGTGTCACAGAGGGTACTTCCTGACGGGACCAGTGTAGGTCAAAGCCGACCTCAGCAGCACATTAGCTCTTTTAGCCCTACCCTCTAGCAGGTCTAATGTTTATTATGAATACAAGCTGATCACATTGCAGAGTCTTACAAATTTTGTTTACAGTTGGCATTTCAGTGATTGGGCAGAATTCCGCATGAGAAGTGAAGGATGGCTACTTAGTGTTGCTCGTTTAAGATTTACAGTGTAAACATAAGCAAAAGGATAAAATGCAGAGATTGATTGAAAATGTATTAAAGGCCTTTGATAATTCAGCACGTATGCACAATACATACGTGAGTGTAAGTGTTGTCATATCAAACGCTCATTTGTTATTGATTCACTTGGTGGAAAACAGAGTCTTAAAGGGCCAGTGCAGGGCTGGGCAATATGGCTAAAAATGTTATCACAATAAAAACCTTCCTATCAGTCGATATTGATAATTAACACGATAAATATCAAATCAATATTTCTTTCAAGTTTAAAGGCTGATTTTTGCTCCTGAAGTTAAAGTAACTGTTCTAGCTGACAGTGTAAACAAAAGAAATACACACAAAAAATGTCTGTACTGTGGTCAGTACTTTCTGTACTAGTTTGATATGCACAGTATTTAATTTCTGCCAAAAAAGATGGGCTTTGAAGACTCGCTGAATTAACATGGGATTATTCATTGCTGGTGAAACTCTATCTGACGTGACTCAGACAAAAATCATGTTCACAAACAAGTTCATGTATTGAAGTTTAGTTACATTTATTCATGTTATGTCATATCAGTCTAATGTAACAGACATGTGAATCATGTTAACTTGCTAACTTACATTAGCATTAGATAAGCTGACTACCCATACAGCTACTGTAGCTAACGTTATGTGGTGAATTCGGCTGTGTAGTAGCCCAGAGTGTTATCCATGGTTAAAAATAATCAGACTAAAAATAACTTTGTGAGCGTGCCGAATGTTGTTATACTGTTGTAATGTTCTAACATTGTGGTGCACATTAGCTTGGCAACTGGTCTCATCTTCTTTTACTACTACTACCTCTCCTTCCCCTTCATTCTGGTGGCATTGGCAGGTGGCATCTGGGATTTAAGGTACATTACCACCCCCCCCTCTATGGGCGTATGGGTGGTTTAATTATTTTAAAGATTTATCAAGAATTTATTACATCTTTATTGAGGAATATAATATCAAGACAATTTTCGTTTTATCGCCCATCCCTAGTCCAGTGTGTAGAATTTAGGGGCACCTATTGGCAGAAATGGAATATAACATTCATAACTATGTTTTCATTAGTTTATTATCAGCCAAAAATAAGAACCATTGTGTTTTAATTACCTTAAAATGAGCCACTTATATCTACAAATGGAGTGGGCCCTCTTCCACAGAGTCCGCCATGTTGTTTCTACAATAGCTCAGAATGGCAAACTAAACTGGATGCCACTAAATCCTCCACACTAAACCTTTGAATACAAGGACAAACATGAAAATGAGGCATACCTGCACGGAGTGGACGAGGGACACCTCCCACAAAGATGGTTTTCCTCGGATCCAGAGGTTGAGATCCATCCATCACAAAATCGCTATCATTCAAGTTCCATGGGCGGATCTGGACCTGTCACATACAAAACCAACAGGTTTCAGCACTGAGCACAGCTGGTAGTAAAGTCAAGTAAAAGGCAAAACCATAAGTTGTAGTGACTTCAGTAGAAACAGCAAGAGATGCCAGCAGATGAGTGTGTTTGTGTGTGTTCCCACTGACCGGCTTGTCTTTGATGGTGGGGCTGGACACACAGAGGTACAGCTTGCCGTCCTCTTCGATGCAGGCATCGATCAAAGCCTGCACTGAGCTCTCATCCTGGAACAGCAGGAAGGCGTAGCCTACACATAATACAGCGGGGTTATTCATGCTGCCAGGGACACAGTGTATTGTCACAAAGTCACGTTGGCATTTAGCGCAATGATTACTGTGACTGAACACGACATTCTGCATTCACAGCAGGAAGGCATAAGCTTTTACAAACAGACAGAGAAACAGACAAACAGTCCACACATGGTTACAAAATGCTTCACATAATAGTCTAACGGCAGATTGCACAGATGCACACATATGAATGGTGGTTGTTCACAAATATACAAGGCTAACAATGCTTTACTGAAAAATACAGTTACCAAAAAATATATCAGTCTTTTTCTCCGGCAGAAACACACTGGAGCAATAAGTGAAACCTATCTTTTGTAGTAATAAATTGGATTAGAACTTGGTGCTGATAAATGTCAAAGAGGTGCTGCAGCTTCCCCCTCACAAAACAGTAAACAACTGCAAGACAAAACGGCACAGAGTGAATAATTTAGCAAACCTTTGGGTGGAAAATAGGATTTGCTCTCTGCTTTGTGAGGCCAGTCCACAAACAGGTGTCCAAAACGCCGGAAACTGGCTGTTATCTCATCTGAAATTAAATAGACAGAATTCACACTCATTGCCAGTCCACAAGTTTTTCCAAAAGAAAACACTGAGGAACATTTACAGGAAAAGCTTACTCTAAGGTATCACCAGCGTGCAGTAAGATGCTTGTGTTGCAGGTGTCATTTTCCAATGGCGTCTTATGGTATACCTTGCCTTAAAATTGCCCAAAAAGGCCCAGAGATAAAATTTGTTTGATCTTTTTGTAACCACTTTACCTTCATCTATGTCCGGGGGCAGTCCTCCCACAAAGACCTTGCGTGAGTAGCGTTCGACGCGCTCTCCGTTCTGGTGTGGAAAGCAGTGTGGAGAGCCCAGGCCTGCAAGACCCTGATCGCCACGCTCATCATCAGGAAAACCATCCTCCATGGGGAAGAGAGAGGAGTGGCCTGAGAGACAGAGGATAGGAGGGGGAGAGGTTTATTTTCTGAGGAGAGAGCTTGGAGTAAAGGTTCAGCAGCGGTCGTTGTTGTCATGGTTACATGACAACTGTACATAAAACTTTTTATTCACATCTTTTCACTGCATTGAGTAATCCACCAGGCGCTGGGTGGGTGGAACGGGAAGAAGCAAAGTATTTTGTTTAGTCGTGATCTGACATCACTCACCATGTAATTAAGGCTAGTCGCATGCAATGCACATTACAAGGGATGCTTTTTCCTTGGGTAATGTGTGACTAGATGTGAACATCATCTGTAATTAAAATTCCAATATGTTGCTTCATTGGCCTAGGAAAGTTTGATCAACATTTGTGAACATGAGCTACTGTCTCTCAAAACCAGAAACCAGAGAAGTAAGTCTCAATCTTGTGATGTCATAGGGTATAAAGTCTGGAGCTGCTCCATAGACAATAAATTGGTGACTGATTTTTAGGGGCAAAAGAATGTTTCTTTTCTATTCTATACCCAAAATGAGCTTTATTCTTTTGTAGTGTTCTCGGTACTGAAACAGAGAATGTACCCAAATACTCAGAACATTCGTTTCCAACTGGTGGGTCATGGTCCAAATGTGGGCCGTGGGTCCATTCTGAATGGACCGCAAGTGACTTGCAAACATATCAAGTTTGTAAAAAAAAAAAAAAAAAAAAAAAAAACCACATTTATTTCTAGTACAGTGAATTTACAGCACAGAGCTTTTATTTTGAAGTGCTGCTACCTGCTGTAGAGTGAGTGCCTAACAGACAGCTACTTAACAGTAGCAGCAATCTATCTTGATGACATGGCCAAACGCAAGAGCGATACTGAATGTATTAAACTGTTTAGACATCAAACTCATGACTAAGGAGAAATATGGATCCCGTGGCTGGACCAGTTGGGAACCACTGATCTATAACATCCTTTATAATTCATTGCTTATGAACGATGACATCACTAGTTTAAGTTTTACCACTCTAGTTTGTAGATTTGGGAGAGACATTCATGTTTAATAATATTTTTGGACTGCCTTATACCATGGAGGTAACAATTATGAATTTAGAGAACGGTTGTAGTTTCCCTTTAATACTCTCTGGTAGGAGTGAAATGTTGCAGATGTTTTCCAGACCCCTATAAAATCTGCAAATATGTTCAAATCATCAAACTGCTATCAAGAAAACACTGCTGTTTGAAGGGGAACAAACACGACATACAGCATACAAAAGATTAGTAGCAGATCATATGTAACTAAAAATAGTTTTGTAACTGTCTAATTAAAATAAGGATACAAATGTATAGACATAACCAAAAAAAAAAGTCAAGTGGTTGTGGGTTAATTTTTAGTAATGTGGCATGGAGATGTTGCAGATTGAAAGTATGTATCAGAGTCATTTCAAAAGGATTGGGCTGAACAAAAATCAAAAAGTAAAACGGTTGCCTTGACTCACACACGGCCAGTGACTGTCTATAAAGGACTGAACATACATGCAGGCTCTCTCTAACAAACACGAGTCCTCTCAGTGAGTGGGTCTGAATAGTTTCACAGTGGACTGTGCATGTTTGTGCAAGTGTTTGTGTATGTGCTGCAGTGACTAAGCCCTCCCCGGCCTATTCCTGCTCCTATACAACCTGCCCTGAGCTGCTTTATAAAGATTTATGCAAGGGAGTTAGCCTCAGCTTACAGTACATGCTGTGTGTGACTGAAGATGTGTGTATGAGTGCGTGTGTCCGGCCATGTGCCTGGCCATGTGCTTCTGTTGCAGTGTGTGTATAAACTCTGTGTATCTCTCTGCCTCATTAACTGTCAGCTAAATGTGAAACTAACACAGTATTGTCTGACTTCACAATCTTGCAAAATGTTTGTAAAAAATGAGAAGAAACAAAAAGCAAGCAGAGTCAAGCGCACGAGAGAAACGCACACTCATGAAAGATGCTGATGCAGATCAATTCGCAAGCTGATGGCAAGGCTCGACACTTAAGACAATCATGCAGACAAACATGTCACTTCACTGTACGGATACAAAGCGCAGAGTCATTCAAAAACTTTTGCAAGCATTCATTTAACAACCAACGCCTTATAACCAATAGCAGCACGGCTTCACATCACAAAGGCAGTCAAAATATTGAGACCTACAGAGTAAAATTTATGCTGGAAAAGTGACATAATACACCCATGATTATATTTTACCTCGTCTCCTGCTATAATTCCTGGCTGCATGTAGAGTGAGGACAAATCAAAGAAGAGGGTGATTATAAAAGAAGCATAATACACTGTACCAATAAAAGTGCTAGGTGGCTCGTGACAGTGAAGCGATGTTCCATTGTTTGTCCGCCTTTTGTTTTATTAATCAGCTATTAATGATATTTAGCCTGTGAAACTGTCACTATGCCACGTTATCAACACTAGACTCAAGTACAAGTCTATAATTTGAAGGTCTGTAGACGAGCACTTTGAAAAAGGACGGAGATGTTTTTGCATGTTTCCAGGTGGACACTTGTCACCAGGCTATTTATACAGCACTTTCAAAATAAAATTACAAAGTCCCTCACCATCAATTGGAGATAAAAGATACAATCCAAAGACACAAAGAAGAGATCAGTACAACAGTAACACAGATTATATAAGTCCCGAATCAATAGAAAAGTAACACAGGTAAATACAGGCATCAGGATTACAACATTAGACTAAAAGGGCACTAAAAAGGGCACTTCGGGAGCACAGACCTCCGCCCCATCATACAATGCTGATGAAACTGAAAAATAATCTGTGTATCCACCCCTCGATTTGGATCTGCTCCAAAATTTATCAGGTTCTTCCTTGGCCCATGCTACACCCTTCCACAAACTTCATGAAAACTAGGCTGACAATCAAATAAACTGAAGTGAAAACATAACCTCCTTGGTGCAGATAACAAAGCAACAGAGGCTGAACAGTCGTGCAACCTGACGACAAGTGTGACAAGGCGGTAGGCATTTGTTTTGTCTGGTCAAAAAGAGTTGAAAAGTGTTCAGCTTTGGGCAAAACTTTGAGTTTGTCACTGTCACTTTTCAGCCAGCCATCCAATCACAGTGAAGGAGGGGCAGGACAAACCCACAGAGACCAACTGTCACGTCTTACATGTTCAAGTGCTTAACAGCAACAACAATGGAGGGGGTTCATGTTAACATACTGCAGGCTATATTTAGTAAATGTTCCCTCACCTGCAATATCTCATGAACCCACATAGACTTGTACGTTAAATTCGAGGTGGATCATCAGGGATTAATAACACAATTTAAATTTATTTTAATTTGAATGTTTTTAATAAATGAGTTAATGTTTAAGTACATGGGGTTTATTGTTTTGTTTTTTTCCCTGTGGTGTCGAATTGGGTGTCAAGAGTCGTGGAATTTCATTGGTATTGGTTTCAACTACTAAACTTCTGGTATCACGACATGCCTTCAACCCTGATAACAATGGCAGATTCAAAAACAAGAGAGAAACAAGACTAAAATTTATCAAGTACGTCACTAAAATCCAAGCGTTCCAAGTAGTAGTGGTTTTGCCAGAGTCTGCTCCTGATACAAGTGCAGAGGAAGCACTCTTGTGGCTAACTTCCACACTAAATCAAATGAACCTGCCAGGAGTAATAACAGAGCAGTTACCATCGAGTGTTTCTGAATATGGCTGGCCATTTCACAATATGTGATTTGCCCTCCTACAGTCACGCTTCAGACTTTTAAACAAAATGCATCCATGACAGCTCGCGGTTACCGCTGCAACCTCCATTGTTTCCAATGTAAATACAATAAGAGCCCTGCGGCCAAGGAGGGCAACAGTGGCACCGAGGAGGGAGAGGGAGGCTGCCACTGTTATGTATATGCACGGTTATCTGCCTCTGTCGCCCGAGCTGATGCTTGTTAAACTTGTGTGACCATGGCAACCACAGAAGGCACATCGAGGGAAACAATAGCGTCAACCACTCACTTTTTGAAAGCACCATAGCATCTTCTAAACCCAGACAACATGCAATCTGAGAGCACAAATGAAACCAATGTATGGCTGTGATAACTGCTTTAAAGAGTCATGTTTCACATTCTAAATAATTCTGTTGAGAAGGTATGAATCGTCCCCAGGCCACAGATATATAATTTTTTTTTCTGCATATAACCAATCTAATAGGTCCCTCTGCCCACAGTGCAGTTCACTATCATATGTGCACACAAGAAGATGCTCTTTTTACTGATTCAATTTAATTCGTCACTGGGACATAATGTTTCTTTGCACAGGGCCGAAGTGAAACAAATTAAAATGTGGACACTGGAGAGATTGAAGCATCGACCAGTCTAAAACTATAAGGACACGGAGAGGATGAAGAAGTGGCCAGAACACACAAGCAATAATCCTCGCCTCCCTCAGCGGACTTTCCAACCCAGATGGACATTAACTCTGGGGGGAAGGTCAAAGAGAGCTAGAAAGGGAGAGGAGAGAGAAACAGGAAAGCAGATTGAAAGAGAGCAGAGAGTGCTATAAAAAGATGGTGTGTGTGAGAGAGAGAAAAATAGATTGGAGGAGATGGAGAAACAAGCTGATAAAACGCAGTGTGGGGTGAGACAAAATGAGAGTGAGTGAGGGAGATCAAGAGAATAAGAAATGCAATCTGTATATGCTTTATGAGACAAAAAGAGCGCGAGAGAGTCGGAGAGACAGAGCGCGAGAGCTGGTGTGCAACCTCTGAATCCTGCCTATCCGCTGGCACCATCTGTCTCAGGGCTTGATGACAGCTCCTGACCATGTGATCTCGCCATGTGACCCAGTGATCCTGTGAAGAAACTACTGGCCTCTCGTGTTGTACATCCTGGCCCAAGACCAGAAGGCAAAAGCTACAATAACACCATTACACAATGATAAAGGGAATGGGAGCGTTCAAGGGCAAAGGAGAGGTAGCTGAATATTAAACTGCTGTTTTGGAAAGCACAACATGTCAAAGGGATTTTCAAAATATTATCCAACCATTAGAGAGAGGTTTTGTTATTTATTTAAAGTTCAAAGAAATTATTTCTACTGTGCAACAGGGTCATATGAGGAAATTAAATGCACAGTACGTCTTCAGAGTATTTTTTCAGAAACGGGGGTGAAGGAATATGAGTCAAATTTTATATCACAGACCCTAAAATTATAGCATAGATGCCCACTGCTCTAAGAGGCACACCATATAACCACAATATCCCTTGTTTGCCTCTAACAGAGGGGCTTTAGCTGTGTGTAAACAACACCTTAAATCAAATCTATAAACATAAAACCCTACACTCAGAAAAAAAGCCATTGTTTGCAGGACAAGACAATGTTGGAAGTAGGAGAATAAGCTGGCACACATAAAGCTTTTTCCATCCTAAAGATCTATCTCATTCTATCCCTCAATCCATCCACTTATTTTCTGGTATCAAAAACCACCATGTCCTCTCTCTATCCGTTCACCCTCTTTTATTCTGCTCTTTATCCATCTATTTGTTTGAGCATGAAGCGTTATCCAGTCAAAAAAAAGAGAAGGACCCAGGAGAGGTTAACAACTAGGTGAAAGGTCATGAGCAGAAATGTTTGTTGGTTAAAACTACTTTTAAGTGGGCGAGTGTGGAGATGGCAATTTTATTTTGTGTTGACATTTACAAAGAGGGGCCGCCGAGGAGACACACAAAACTTTTCAGTTGGATTCAATCCCATTCAAACAAGGGCACACGAGGCTTCGCAGTCAACAAACACAAACACTCAAGGTTATCTCACACCAGCCAACTATCTCCATCTGCAGTACTTAGGGTCACCTATACAAAGATTTAACAAAGACGAACTGAGAGTTACTGAAGTCACTAAAATTGGGTGAATCATACTTTCTATATGTCCCCTTAGCTGACATGATTTACTTGGGGGAGTATTTTTTTGGTACAGGAACTAAAAAGGATCTTGTTTGTTGTTGTTTTTTACTTTTACTTTTATTTAGCCTGCCTTAATGACCAATTTTAGTATAAGGACAACACCATTTAAAATGTGATGTCCTCTTAGAAAATGAATGACAGCTTAATATGTCCCCAAATATTGTTTTAAAGATTAACTGATTATTTTTTATATAAATCATCAAAAAAATCATGTATTCAATTTTACACACAAACTCCCTGTTACTTAAAATTTGTAGGTTGCCATACGTACCATTGAGGGGCAGAGGGTTGTCTCCTCCTGGATGGGGGAACCCCAGACGACCTGCACAGAGAGACACAGAACAGACATATTTAACATGATGCGGCCTACGTATTACTAGATGAGATACACAGAGGGGTAAAAATAAGGATAAAATCATTAAAATAAATCCTTTATCAGGTCACAGTTTTATGGTCTGATTCATTATTCCAATTGCGCCCCAAAGCTATGGAACACACTAGCTATAGATATCAGGGAAGCCTGCTCCCTGAAAAAAGTCACAAAAATCCTTTGATTTTTGATGTACAGGGACATCCCCTTGTTTAAAGTAGCTTTATCCAATATTCAGAGGCTATCTATGATTCCTGAGGGCTGCACACGGCTCTCAATATGAAGGTGGCTAAGCCGCTGCTATCAAGTAATGGCGCTAACTCGCTAAACAGCGCTACATAACTGCAACAGTCCTCAGAGAGCTAACAGTATAAACCGGAGGGTGGGCACTACGCTTATGAGACAGCTCCCTTCCGATATCAGAATTAACCACCATATGAGCACAACAGTGTGGCGATTAGCTAGCCCATAGGATACACTCACAAAATCCACATACATTAACATACACGCGCAGTCGGACCATCTACGACAACAAAGAACAGAGAAGCTCAGATCACAACACACCTACAGGGAGTGTAACTTTATTCTGTGCTCAGGATGCCATTACCCCACTATATCTTTACATAGTAAACAGTGGTTTGCTGCTGTATTATTGTTCTGAATGTCACATAAAGAACCTTTAAGTCTTGTTATTTTGAGTTTAAGTAAAAATCATAAAATGGCAGTAACAAAAATTTGAGACAAACACTCTGAGTAAAAATACCAGCACCACCATTTAGGCAGTTAGTAATTTGGCATACGGCCATGACCATGATAAAGCTCTTGATTATTGCTGCATGTGCAGAGATTTTTTTTTTGCTGACACGCAACAGTGGAACAATTCTGCACACAATGTTGGACATATTTGAAATGAAAGGGCAAGGATCTGGTTTGTGAAGGATGATTTGTACAGAGGAACATGTTGAACATTGGGTGTTTCAGACAGTTCATTAAGAGTGTTCACACAAAATAAGCTGCACTATACAGATATGAGAACACTCTGTTGCTTTCACATCAATCTCATTAGAGACTACATCTGTGGACACCAACCATCTCTCTCTCTCTCTCTCTCCCTCCCTCTCATCGACCTCCATTTCTCTATGTGTGCTTCTCTTTCTCTGAGCCTCATATCATACATTTTACATTGAGCCACTTGCCAGGCCCGTCTTGCACGCACAAACACACCCGCACCCACACAAATACATGTTATGATGCCAAACAAGCTTCAAAGTTATGCAAGGCCCGCTCGCTGCAGAAGGATAATGAGATGAAAGAGCTGAAATAGTACAACCATTGTTGTACGGGTCCGGACCGCCCTGTGATTGGTGCATTCCGATGCCTCGATCACATGGAAATCTGCAGGCCCCTCCCCCACACCTCGCCTATTGAGCCCCACAGTGCTCAGTAGATGTGGTGCATAAAACAGAAGTAGACCACAGAAACCAGGACGGACCACCCGTGGCTTTGAGAGCTACCATACTATACTACAGATTTACATACGTCCAAGCGCATACATCACAGTGCTGGCATTATCAGCATCAAAACACAAGTTCACTCACTCAATAAAACACTCAGTTTAGCATAATCAAAATATATCAGAGGTGCCAACCAAAACCAGGTTACGCACAGAAGCTCAGTTCCTCTAGACTACATGGCAGAATTCAACAGTTTATCTCCCTCTGTAATTTAGTTTTGTAATATATATGCTGATGGGTGCACCACCCGAAATCAAAGTCCATCTGAGCACAACCCGTCATATTGGATTTTAAGAGCCTTTAATAGTCTGTGAGGAGCAAGTGTGCTGGCACGTAAGCACACCACATCCCTGTGTGTCTGCAGGGTTGTGTGTGCCCGCTCTGTGAACCTTATTTGCAAGCTGCTGGCTGCGTACATGTACAGTGCACTAATAGTTTAAGCACATGCATGCACAAGCACACACAACAAAGTCGTGTGTGTGTGTGTGTGTGTGTGTGTGTGTGTGTGTGGAGGCTGAACTGTGTGTGTGTGTGTGTGTGTGTGTGTGTGTGGAGGCTGAACAGAGGGATCCTTTCTGTCACTCAGGACAATGCTGGACGCGATTCAAAGCCACTTCTACTGTAGACATTTTGTCTCGCCTATTCCCTTGCTTCATCGCGCTCACTTTGTTCAATATGTTCTGCTGGAATGAGAAATTTGTGCTCTGTTTTTGTGTATCTAAATGTGCTTGTGTACGCAGACTGTCTGTGTTTATTATATTTGTGTGCGCACGCTCGTACATATGTGACAGAG
This sequence comes from Epinephelus moara, assembly GCF_006386435.1. Taxonomy (NCBI): domain Eukaryota; kingdom Metazoa; phylum Chordata; class Actinopteri; order Perciformes; family Serranidae; genus Epinephelus; species Epinephelus moara. Next base: position 11,040,413 of record NC_065508.1, on the reverse strand, counting down.
AGCAGGAGGGAGCAAGGGACAGTTTGGCCTGGAGAGGAGTCAGCGCTCAAAGAAAATGTGCTGTAATTATGTTTTTCTTTTTACTTTGCTGTGAGGGAAAAAGGAAAGGACTCGCTTAAGTCACTGCTACACTTGGCACAGCAGTGCACAAGCCTGGGCTATAATTATGAAAACAAGGAATAAACAGAATAATATTTTGTAGCAGGCCAAGGGCTAAAAGACAGAAAAAAAAGATAAGGAGTGTGGGATGAGATATGGCGTGATGCATCATGTGGAAGCAGTAAAGAATGGGGCACTGTATAAGAACAAACTGAGGAGGATGGCTGAAGAAAGAACAGGTCAAATGAGAGGAGAGGGAAGATAAACATGTTGCGATGTGATAATTTGGACAAAGCCTGGAATGAACTGAGACATAGAAGATTAATTCCACATATAATCACAGCCAGACAAATCTATCTTTCTTCAACAACGATAAAGAGAGCTGTGGCAAAAAGACAAAGCATTCACATTCAACTACTATAGGAAGTTGGGATCGACAATACTTCATAATTTCAAAAGCCTACATGGTTTGATTCCTAATGATGCAGAAGCTTGTGGGTTTTCAATTTGGAAGAAAACTTGTTTTGTCTTCAGGTGCCAAGCTCTTGGATCTAATCTAGTTGCGCGGGGATCTGCGCCAGCATGGCTCGAGCTAAGACACCAAAACGTGGCTAATGAGGTAACCTTCCAGTCTTTCTCTCTTAATATTGAGGGAAGATTTACTAAGGCTTGACAGCAGAACATTAGATCACAGCTGGATGTGGCTGAACCCAGCAGGTGTGAAGGCTGAAATAAATACAAGGTGATAGTGAAGTGTTGGGAGCTCAGACTTTTCACTCATTGTGTTATTCTGATTTTACATAGCTGTGACTTTCTTTGTAGAACATATGGGAAAATATAAGTTCAAAGAGATAAAACCGGGGACAAGGAGTAATGCACGTTCTCTGCACAGTAACATTTAAATGTTCAACGTGTTACTGGCATTTGAGATCTTTTGTACTGAGGTTTTAGCTCTAAGAGAAACCTAAGTTAACCAATTTCTGGTGATCAGTCCAAAAAAAAAAGATGATTGTGCAGCAGTCATCTTGGATTACGCCCTGTGGTGCGATAAACTACTAAGAAATGTGACTGACAACTTAAAGTCTAAACCCAAATCCCTTAAAGTCCACAAAAGCCTTGATAAATCAAAGGTGTTTCCTTTCAAACAATGATCATTACCACAACTTCTCCTACAAGTTACTCCCTCTCAACCAACACCTCACATTGGCCACAGTACTTTTTGTTAGCTCAGGGCTCTCTATCTATAACTACTGTCAGTTACACCCTCTACAACAACAAACACTGACTACCTGCTGTATTCAATAACCCATTTCTGGGTTACCATTGACTAATGTTGCCTAACACCATTCAGCCAGTAACAGCCATTGCCGAGTCTCTATCAATTAATAATCCAAGTGAGCTAGAGTCCAGTTTGCGATGGATGACTCTCAGCCAATTACAAGTGTTAGCTCCTACTTTGTAATGTGGTGTACCTATTTCTATCATTGTACGCACCACATTTATAGCAATGGGGGTAGGCAACTGTGAATAACACTAACACCTCTCAGTATACAGTTCAACAGCACCACAAACGACAGCCCCAGAAAGTTTAATCAACAGCTCTCTACAACAGTTTAAACAGAAACTGAACATTATATCGTTCATTTAAGTAGGATTTATTGCAGAACTGTTTTATTTGACTGCTTTAGTTTTAGCTAGGTGTACTTGCTACCAAGTGATGGGTACATTCACAAAAGACTGTGCACTGCACTGCAAAGCAAATAGCGGTGCTCCTGTGCTATTCGTACATATTTAAATGAGGTAACATGTATTTGTCTTGTGCAAAATTGGCCCTTTTCTATGCAAATGAGCCTCACTACAAAAACAGTCCAATTCACAAAAATCAGCGCTAATAGCCATACGCAGCTACAGTGACATTATTAGCATCTTCAGAGAGTTGTCAAGCTAACATGTGGCACCAACAGCAATCCCAGACTGGGATATTAAATCCCAAATACAATTTCTCTCTAACACCTTAACATTCCTTGTCTGAAGAGTTTAAGTCTGCCTCTGCACCTTGTCGGTCAAGACCTGTAGCTCACGGTCTGAAAATTGCTGTAGGGCTGCAACGATTAATCGACTAATCGATGACTAATCGACTATTAAAATAATCGGTGACTATTTTAGTAATCGACTAATCGGTTTGAATCACTTTTCATAGAAAAGTACTATAAAAGTACCCCAAAATACTCTTATTGCAGCTTCTTATGTTGAAATATTGGCAGCTTTACAAACTCTCCCATGACGGTGAACTAAAACCCTTTGGCATGAGTACGAAACAAGACATTAGATGACATAATTTTGAGGTTTGGGAGAAACAGACTGACATTTTTCAACATTTTAACACATTTTTCGATAAAATGATTAGTCGACTAATCGAAGAAATAATCGACAGATTAGTCGACAATGAAAATAATCGTTAGTTGCAGCCCTAAATTGTTGTTTTCCTTTACACAGCTATTGTTCTGCCTACAGTGTTCTTGGCGTACTTTGCCACATGGATAATTGCAATCAGACTCAAAAAGGGCAAACTGCACTCAGCTGCAAAACCTAATGGGCATGTTTGCGCTGTGATATCCTTAACACAATATCTTTTGTGAATTGGACCTTGAAACTGGGCCGATAGCGGTTGCAAGTGATGCCTAATTCATGGTGCTTTCAGTGGCAACAATCCATTCTTTGTACCTCTGAGTGTATATATATATATGTGTGTGTGTGTGTGTGTGTGTGTGTGTAAAAATGCACAACAGTAATCATCAAATCCAAATACAGTAGAAAGCTTCAAAGACCAGGAAGACAGGGATTTGTACTGACCCAGAAATGACACAGACTAATATCTCCTTAAAGGTGCAAAGGTGCTGCACACCGCCAGCCTACATCAGTTTATAAGCACTGTTTGATTACGAGCCAAATGTTTCCTTTTCACACTTTCTGCTGGCAAGATGTGGAAAATATGTTCATCCTGATTTGACTTGATGTTAATGGATAAAAAAACTGCTTCACACTATTTTTGACTATCACGAATATGCCAGACTTTTTGGACAGAAACAACTGTGCGTCATTGTGTTGAGAAAATTATTATCATCCTTCAAAATGGAAGTGATAGTTAGAAACTAATGATGGCCGTCAACCTCAGCTCAGATCAGTGGAAGTCCTCCCATCTCTCTCTCTCTCTCTCTCTCTCTCTCTCACAAATCCCCTCTTAAATACAAAGCCTAAGCTTCCATCAGCCCTGTATTCTCTCTGCGTCTCCTTCTCAAAATGCATGAGAAAATGAGGTCAGACTCATTGCGCTAAATTTTTTTTCAAAAGTGAGAAAACCTTTTTTTTTCCAGAGTGGGAAGGAGAGAGAAGGAAAAGGAAGACAGAGGTGTGAGTTGACCTCTCTTATAGTTGATCACAGCACTAAAGAAAGACACAATGTCGAGACATCTGATCTGTGGAGGAAGTGAAACTGCTAAGAATTGGTGTTAAATTGTGAATAAGTGTGTGCGAGCAGTTAACAGCTCTACCTTGAGGTGTAACACTCTTGGCTTGGCCAATGAGATACAATTATAACACACTTATTTTTATCATTATCACATATGTCTGATGTTTATGAAAGAGGAGGGTTGATTTACATTTCATTTTATTATAGTATATACTGTATTCTGCCATAACACTCTGCAATCTTTTTAAAGTGCTTGACAAAATTTTTGGAGGCTTAACGAGTGTTTTTAAGCATATTTGCCTAGAGTTGGTTTGTGTTCTCAAGGCAGCATTTACAAACGGACCAGATCAAACACCTTGTACGAGAAAGCTGCTCTTGATTGGTCAGAATGCAGGAAAAATCCAGGAAGTAAACAAAACGTTGAAGAAGAGTACACTTGGAAGATAAATGTGACACTTTCTAATGTCACAATAGAGGGACAACTACGGCGGCTGATTTTAGCGCCGGTCATCGTGGACTATATTGCTTGCATTGTTCACTTTAGTCAAACCATACAGTTTGAAAACGAGGCGTGGCTCCAACTAAAAAACAATGTTTTGATGTACTGGATGTGCTGGATGTGCATATTAAGGCAGTACAAGAGGAGGTGCACATTAATAATCCTCCAGGACTGTAACATGCTCGTGCTTATTTATTCCAAACGATGCGTAATGCAACTGCAGCTGGCTCGGATCGAGGTCGGAACACGTTCTCACCACAAACGAACCACACCAGAGTTCGTCTGTAACCTGACTGAGACCACCTCTTTGAGAGGGTCTTGTCCGGTTGTTATGGTGCGCACCCGAGTGCAATTGCTGTGTTCACACCTGCCCAAATGAACCGCACTTAGGGGGCAAACGAACTCGACTTCGATTGAACTGAACCAGAGAGTGCAGGTGTGAAAGCACCCCAACTTTAAGTGAGTTGACACATGCCATGGATGAATATAGTATAAGCCATGTACAGAAATATGTCACATTATGTGCAACATTTGTGTGCTTAAAATGCATCTAGATAATGATGGCTGACGTGTGTTAATGTTCTTCATTTCCTATTCAATAGTCAAATGTCTGCTTTACCTTTCAGGGTGTCCTGCTCAGCCCTCATGATGTCAATCAGGGAGCTCTCCAGCGTGTTCATGTTGAAGCTGTCAAATGACCTGGTGCGTTCCTAAAGAGAGGACAGAAAGAGGAGAAACATCATTTACTTTTTTCCTCCTGCTTCCAAGACTTGCAGTTTCCAAAAAGAATCAAAATTCACAGGAGCCAACAGTCTTTAGAGATGAACTGATCCATGGGAGCAGCTGGAGCAATTAGATTTATCTACATCTTCTATTATAACATTGCCTCAATTAACCCAAGCCGACCAAAGAGCACACGCAGGACAAGGACATCCATCTTAATTTACACCAAAAAATATACTGTTTTGCAATTCTGTCATTAAACATCGCCTGAATGCTCGGGACCAAGGTAAGCTATTAATTGAAAAAAGAAGTGTGAAAAAGGGAGCAGCCAGATGCTCTCCCAGCTATTTATGAAGTGTTTTCACATTATTCTTGCTTTAGTTTGAGCTTGTTTCAAAGAAAAATACAAAAGACATGAACCCTCGCTTCCTTTGCGTCAATTAATATTCACCTCACTTTGAATAAATGCAATACCAGGATATTGTGAGGATTTAAATGCATGATGGTCCCTTGATTTGAAATTCTGACACTTTTGGCATTGGCCTAAATAGCGGGAGTGACAAACAAAATAAATTAGAAGCGGGCCCCAGCTCCACATAAGTGGAATCTCAAGTGATTCGCTAATATATTCTGCAAACCGATGTAAAAACTGAGATAAAAGGAAGTTGAATAAGCCTTATTAAAAAGGGACTTTTTCTTCTGCTGAATGTTCTCGGACTCCTGCTTTGGTTTTCTAGCTGCAAACATGAGCTCAAAATATAAAAAACCTCAGAGATATTTCTGTGGCACAGGTGTGTGAAGCATTCGAGAATGATTTTTACAACATTAAATTTAATTTCTGTTGTCAGTATTTAATTTCTCTCTGGCTTATTGTCTGGTGAGATTGTACTGTTTATTGTGTTACTTGCAAACTTAACTGACTAACTGTGCAATAAATTCGCTCATTCAATGAGGCAGCATAATGGAGGACAACAGTAAAACCAGCAGTAGAAACGAAGCAGGAGCCGAGCCAAATCTTGAGCGACAGCTTTGTCACCTAAAAACAAGGGCACCCTTGGCATACCGACCATACTGGAAATGTTTGTATGCACACACAATGAAGTGCAAGAACACACAACCACACAAACGTGTACACACAAAATATGCGCACACATCAAAAACGTGCCCACACACACACACACACACACACACACACACACACTCACTCCGAGTGCCATGCTGATAAGGCTTCTGTCGTGACTCCACCTCAGCCAAACAAAATATGCAGCCTCTGACAACAACTTGTTAACAAACTGATAAACTCTTTTGGTTTCCTTGTGTCCACAACAACCACAACACAAACAGATGCTGCTGCTCAAGACCACAACATGAAATTCATATCCTCTTTGTTTACATTTACAGACGGTGCTAAAAATTCCCCATCATCACGCGCTTTTTCTCATACCTTCCTCTATCTCTTCCCCATTTTTCCAGTCATTCTCCAATGCCACCTTAAAAGCAGAAATACCTTAAAAAAATGTTTCTATTCCTCATTTATGCGTCAGAGATCTCACAGTGCACAGAGCCAATGACTCTTCTGGTTACAAGTTGTTCACTAAACTCTACATCGTGACTAAAATGTTTAGTCATGATTTTTTTTTTCTTAACTGTCTGGTCACGACTGAAATAAACTTTTTTCCCCCCATTGTGTCTATTGAATCAACCACTTGGTTATTTTAGAGTAAAAATGTGAAAAGAAACATAATAAAATACTTGCATTATGTCACTGAATAAACCATTTTTTTGGCTATCTACAGAGATACTCTCAAACACAACAGTGTAAACACAGTGATGTTTGCGGTAATGTAAAAGACACACACATGAGCAATCTAACACCAGAGTAAAACTATTCAACTCAGGGACAGGGAGAATGTCTGCTGGACGTTTGAGATACATGCTTGTAAAATAACAATGCCAGAATACATCTACAGTTTTTGCTACAACACTTAAGTCTGGAAGACATCTGCTTAGAGTTGATTTAGCCTGACAAGATGCTGACAGCCCAATCAGGGAACTGTAAGTGTTTAGATGATGACATGATGCCTCTTGAAACTTAGCAAACTTGTGTACAGCGAGGTGTTGCAGATATTAAAGCTTCACTCTGCAAAAGCACAGCAATGAGATTGCAACCAGCTGAAATTTGTGTGCCAAGCACAAAATCCAAGTTAGGATTCCTTTAGTGTTCACTGTTGAGGTGATTTTATTGGGAGCTGAATAATCTGCAGAGGTGTCTTTCTCTCCAAAACAAATGGATCAGGTGATTAAAATCAGTTAAACACTGAATAACGCAGTTTCATGTTACATGTCAGTCTTTCTCCGATGCTGTTCAGCTCGTCGTAGACAGGCCAAAAACTGATGTGTGCACACCTATTTTCTCTGATAGCTTAATATGTGCTAACCTTTTTTCTGATTCAGGGGTTTAGCAGATTTTCAACGGGAGCTGAATTATGAGCAGAGGTCTTTTGCTATCCAAAACAAACAGACCTGGTGATTTGTCCTACGCTGTTTGGCTCATTGCAGATGCAGGTGCTAGCCCAGCAACTGCTTATGTGTGCTCATCTTTTTACTTCGACAACTCAAGATCCAGATGTTCAGGAGGCTTTTATTGGAAGCCAAGTTATCCTCGGAGGTTTGTTCCTCTTATATATTACAAGAAATCTGGGTTTTTCCAACGCTACTTGTTGTGAAGGGGCTGCCAACTACTGTGGCCAATACAAAAATGCAAATGGACCTATTTGGAGCCAGTGTTTGATTTGTCCATTCTGGGCTAATGTGGAAACATGGTGGTACAACATGGCCGACTCCATGGATGAGGACTATGTAGATAACCTGCTCATTCGAAGGTAACTAAAACACAACAACTATTCTTATTTTCAGGTAATTATACACTAAAGAAAACATACTTATTGTATTATATTCCATTTCTGCCAATATACCCCTCTAAATCCTACACACTGGACCTTTAAGAGAAATGTAACATTTCCAGAACAGCCACCATTGTTCTGCAGTTTCAGAATAATAAGCAGGAGTCGCAACAGTTTAGACTGAGGTATGATTGAGGTCTATTGTACAGCCTACTTGAAATCACATCTGTCTCCAGCAAACAAAGTGAAGAGTGACAATTGTGGACTGATGTTCAAAAAACACATTTACATTAAACAATAGGAATAAAGCATGGCATCATTTGAAAGCCTGTTCATTACAGTGAGCTGTGAGACGTCAAAAGAAAATCTACAGTCCTGACAAAATGACACATAATTCAGTGTGCAGCTCTGTGTCAAATTCACCTCTCCTGAATAGTCTGAAAAACATCCTGACATCAACATTGCATGATCAGCTCTGCCCTCGACCTGACTGATAATGGACGGGCCTTGCACAACAAGAATTACCCAACGTGTCTAAATAACCTATCTGTATAGTCAATCACTCTTTCCATTCATCACTTTGTCCAACAAATGCATCTGTGCATGTACTCATTTATCCAGCAACCAGGCCACAACCCTCGCTGCAAACATTAGGCCAATGTCTGTGGGGAACGGTGTGAAAGCAAAACCACCTTGGGAGGAAAGGCTCATAGCATACTTTGTTACACCATTAACTTCACAGGGGTCAAATGCTAAAGGGTTCAGGGGAAACAGACCTGCGTCAGTGAACCATGTGACCAAGGGTCGGGGCAGGCAGGCAGGCAGCTCACTATTTCATCTACTGTCTGCTGTCTGCAGTGGCTCCCAAAATCCAATAGCTACTTTCACTATCTGATCAGCCAAAGAGTGTGCTTGGATGTCTGGCACACACTGGCTGATGAAACAGCCAAAATATCTGCAGCTGTAGCCAAAATTTTTACCAGAAATTTGGCTGGTGTAGAATCCCCACGCTGACTGAGGGAAGGAACATACTAACACAGAGATGACATGGTAGAAGAACACACCCAGTGCACACTCTCTCCCTCAAAACAAATATCAACACAGGGATATAGGCCAGACTAGGTCTACTATTTTCTCATATCCGCCTCAGTATCTTATGTGGACTTAGGCCACAGCTCTAGGTCAAATAAACCAAACATTCAAAAGACAAGGGAGGCAGAAACAAGTGACGGACTAGTTACTGTGGGAAGTGTATACCACTAGTGAGTGTAACAGAGCAGAGGCAAGCACATAAACACATTACCCAAGACAAATACAGATAGGTATAGCAGCAAAGTGCACTATTTCTGAGATACGCTGCAGAAGCTCCTCCTGCTTTTCCAGTTAAAAAAACTGAACGCTCTCACTGGGTGTCATTATTCTTATTCTTATATTTTCTTGTAATACTGCAAGGTAATCCTTTTATACTGTTTCAGGAGAACAGGAATTCATTTTGTGGCTGTATGGCAAACATGAGGCCTGGCTGGTGCTCTGCAGTTGCTAAGCATTAGCCTGGAGAGGTGCAGAGGGTGATTAATCATCAGATTCGTGCATCCTTCTCTCTCTCTCAACAACTGGCCAGCTGACCAGCAAAGTACTCATCCCTGACAGATTGCAGGGCGTGCACAAATACACACACACGCACGCACACACAGTCATGGCCACTCGTCACATACAGGGATGCACAAACAGATTAGCTGCAAGCAAGACACACACAATTTACAGCCCGGTCCAAATCATATGTATCTATGAAAGCTTGCCCATGCTAACCCAAGGCCATCTTTGCAAACATAGGGGACATGGCAGTACATACTGTACTGTATTATTTGCGGGCAGCAGTGAAATGTAGCCCAGTATACGTGGGTAAGCAGAAAAATTTAATAATCATGACCCAATAAAGCTAAATGGATCAAAATGGTCAGACACATCCCCTTTTTAACAGTGACTGTCAATAAAAAGACCTGCATGATGGATCGATAATGGCAAAGTGCTTCTGCTGGGCCCTGTCACCATTTTCAATGTGTGACCCTGGATCAACAAATATGTTCTGACCTGATCTAAAAGTACTGGGATTAAACAAACATGATAAATGCATGATTAAATCTGAAACCATCAATTCGAAAAGAGGCAGCATGTGCTCAGAGAATGTTCAAGCACACATGGAAAAAAAACATCCTGTGCTGGCACTGTGTGAGGCATGAACTCTGAACTGGGCTTATTTGCTTCAATAACCATGGTCTATACAGTAGGTTCATTTAATGGTGTTTTATAACTTAACATTCTTGTCAATGGGGAATGGATATCGCAAAGCATTCTGGGGTGGCGCTGCCATTTTTGGAAGATAAGTGTCCGTAGCTACAGTAGCTGTCATTATCTGTCATTATCTGTCAATTGTGCGTCACTGGAAAGACAAATGTCCATACATATAAAAAGAAGCTCTCTGCAGAGGTAAAGGAGCGAAATATTACAAAAGTGAAGTTAGTTAATGATATTGATCCTTACAAATTAGGAAACATAAAGTGGTCAGAGGTCAAAGGTTTGGTGTTTGCACCTACACCTGTTAGCAATTCAAAAACTTAAATCTGTGGAGGTCAATGTCCAATTCGCAAACTGGTGGGTACGATAATCTACAAGCCACATTCCAACCACACAATCATCCTAACAAAGATGATCTAGCTAATGCTATGCTAATTGAAAACTAACAAAACAGTATCTAATCTTAATCTACCAGGATCTAGCAAAATGAAACGCATATCATTAGCCTACATTTCTGTCTGTGTATACTGTATACATTTAGTGGCCAACTTACGGGTGATGACGACACATTCAAATTCCCTATATGAAGTACATACATTTTGTCTGCATGAATTGGTTTCTTTCTATAAGAGGTGAGACCTACCTATATAAACCACTCTGTGATCATTTGGGACCATGCCACTTAGCCAGTGCTACCTGAACTCTGGAGAATACTACAGCTGCACCAATTTGTGGATTAGTTGATTGACACAACTTTGATCAGCAACTGTTTTGATAATTTAGTTGTTTCCAAGTCAAAATGGCAAATATTTTGTTGGTTCCAGCTTCTCAGGTGAGGATTTGCTTAATGTCTTTGTCTTCACATTTTATTTAACTGAATATCTTTGAGTTTTCAACTGCTGGTCTGACAAAACAAGACAATATGATGACTCAACTTGGGCTCTAGGAAATTGTGGTTTCTGATGTTTTAGAGACTTAATGATTTATTGATTAATCAAGAAAATAATGTTGTCAGATTAAATTTTGAAAAGGCGGACAAAGCGCTTTACTGTTTGTACCTAGCCACAACCATGCCACAGTCTGTTGCTTGCTTCACATGCCCCTAGTCGACTGTCACACATCCATAATAGATGATAGTAGTGGGCATCTGTACAAACCCTTCCTAAAAACTCAGAAAATTACACATCTTCAAGCTGCATCTGTTTAACTGTAAAGTAAAAAAAAAGGTTGAACTAAAAGTAGATCGGACTGCTTGAAAAGCCTCTCGACTCTAGACAGGTTTTAATCTGGGAAAAACCGCAAAACAGAGAGGGCAACCTCCGACAGATTTTGATGACATGTAGGGGAGTAAAGAATGATTAAATACAGCATGCTGTGGGTGATTAACTCCAACATTAATCTTCAATGACACCTGCCTGTTAATGAAAAATGGATGTTTATGAAGGGTAGAGGAGTGGAAAAAGTAACAAGGTAAAGCACATAAGACTATAAGAGTGCTGTATTATTTTAAGGCTTTTAGGCCCGTAAGATCATCACACCCTCCGACTAGCATTCATTTTTGAGAAGGCTGATATTTTTTCTCCTATTTTTGTGCATCTAATCACATCCCCTTGAAAACAGGGAGAGAGAGAGGAAGCCCAAAGCAAAGAAGGGAAGGGAAAATGGCAGATGAAAGAAAGGGGATGACGGAGAGAGGGAAAGCGGGTTGTGAGGTAAGGCAAAGTAAAAAGAGAAGAAAGGAGGTCAGGAAAGGGAAGCAGGTTGAGCTTTTGATTCTTGCGATTATCTTTCTTCCTGGTCAAAGTATTTCAAAGACCTGCTATGACATTAAATACCTCCGACTGTCAGAAACAACCTATTACATAGTGTTGGCTGAATGGCTGAATGGTGTGTGTGTGTGTGTGTGTGTGTGTGTGTGTGTGTGTGTGTGTGTATGTGTGTGTGTGTGTGTGTGCGCGCGCACGCATTTGGGTTGTAACAGGAGTAACAGAGGCAGGGGTTCAGGCAGTATTTGCACTGCTTGGGGATTAGACTGAACTGACTCCTTTATTGTATGCAATGAGCTAGGCTAAATACAATATGACACTTCCACATAGACTCTGCTTTGTCTTCTTCCTTTGTTAAGACACATGTGCAGAAGACATAGGCCAGGGACTAATTAGGGCTCATGCACTCATGGGCATGGGCATGGGCATGCGCACGCACGCACACACACACACACACACACACACACACACACACACACACACACACACACACACAAGCTCCCTTTCTTCCTGTTTCAGAGCGTCTGTCAAGGGTGTGAGAAGGGCACAATGAGGCTGTATGAGCAGCAGAGTTATTCGCTTGCCAGCTCAGCTCAGGCCGCTCATTAGTCTAAAAAACATTTCTCTCATTTAACACCAATGTCACAAAGACCAGAGGTAATGGCTGAAACCTCAGGCCACTGCAGCTTGATGGCTCGGAGGGTTTGTTTGTAGACATGCACGCAAGAGAATTTGCATGCATGCATCACGTAAAAGGGAAGGAGGGCTGCCTTAAAAAAGGATGAAGCTTCTTGCTTCATGATCATGTCCTCATCATGGGAGTCTCATACCAAACATAGGCACTGACAATCACGGTATGATTTCTGACACTCGCCTGAGGACCTGTCATATTGATTAGATGGCCTTTCAAACAGTCAGAGGTTACAAGGAAGTAGAATGTGCGAGTCAGACAACAGGTGCTCAACATTTGTTTCCACTGCAGACCTGAAGAGGTACTTTAATAATGTGCCCTCATATAACAGCACTGTGGAAGGCTGCGGTATACCTAAGCTACACAAACAGTGAGGCGGGAGCTGTAACCAACAGTTACCCAGGTAGCTTACTGAGACAATATCCTGTCCTGGCTTACGCGCCTTCAGGCCCTGCAGGTCTTGATCTGGTCATAGGCCAAATTTTCAAATCCGAGTGAGCCCAGTACACCTGACACAGCAGCAAGTCTCTGACCTTGGATTTCATAGGTGAGGAATATAGGAGCAAGGAAAGATAGAAAATTAGCATGGGGTTTCTCTGGGTGCTCCGATTTTCTCCCACAATCCAATGAGGTTGGGTTAATTGGGGAAACCATAATTGCTCGTAGGTGTGAACGTGAGTATAAATACTGCCAACAAGCTCAGGGTGTACCCCACCTCTTGCCCAATGTCAGCTGGGACTGTCTGCAGTCCACCCTCAAGGATAAGTAGGAATAACTAATGGATGGTTGGTTGGATGGATAGAAAGGAAAAAATGCAAGAAAAGAGAAAAAGAAAAGCAAGGAAGGCTTTCCTGGCATTTAAAAAGGTACAAATGTCTGGCCTGAGGCTAGTTACTAGCTGACCAGTGTATTAGCAGTTAGCAGCAGTGTGCCTGGCCTGGAGCCCATCCCAAATACTAAAGCTGCTCTAATACAGCAGTGGCCCTGCCTACTGCAGCAACAGCCACAGTACTGGAACATTTTCTCCCTCTGTGCACCATGGTGCTATACACCACCTAGGATAAAATATCCACCAAATGGCATATGGCCTTGCACTCAAATTGCATCTACACATTTGCTCATATACACATAAATGAATCTCATGGCCTGAGGCAATTACGAGATAATGCCAAACTCTGTGAAAGCGGGCAGACAGAGAGAGAGCTTTGCTTTAACAGCCAGCCGTTAACATAACATAGCTCACCTGACATATTGCTGTTTTGATGTGTGTTCCTAATGGCATCTAACGGCAAACGCTACAGAAGTGCTACTTTATAGGAGTTAACTATTGCCTCTGTGGAGCCGTGTGTTACAATCACATCTAATCCAAAAATTTACAAAGACACTGACACTATGATGAACCGACTTTGATTGCACACAAACAGAAAGAATGGGAATTCTAAAGCAAAAGCCACTCATCCTTCATCTGTCATGTCAGTGCTAAAATGGAGACAGTTGGAGAGGGCTTATAGTGAAACAGTGTGACAACAGTTCCTCATGGGGTATGTTTAGTTCAGAGTTACAGGAGCTACTGTATTTCAATTACCAAACCCGGGGTGTCTTGTGTAAGGCAACGTGTCATCAGTGATCTCAACAGTTCATGATCATGACAAACCCTGACAAGCACCATTTTGAGTTCAGTTTTTAGGGAGCAAAACAAAGCTACTGTTCTGACGATTTTGGCTATTGCAATTCTTCAGCAAAGGCAATAAAACTGGAGTGAATGGGAATGAAATGGCCTACAGATCTTAAAGACTGAACTACGCCGAGGAGGCCTCTGACAAATGAACCCGACACTTGGTTGCCTGTGGAATAATTTAAGAGCGGTTTCTATAGTGATAGCTTCAATGGTGCAACATGATCTGTATCCTCGCACCAAATAGAGGCATTTTCCAATTCAATTACAGGGGACGGAAAAATACCATCAGTTTACAGTTCAGCGAAACACATGATATATGGTTCATAATTTGATATATTTAAAACACTCTTTACAAAGCACATCGCACAGAAAGACAATGCTTGTTGTCACAGCAAATGGCTCTGTTGTGAGTCAGGTAACGTTCAGTGGCTGTCATAATACCAATCTATATCACCTCAGACCTATCAATTACAAGTCCAATAGTTTAAATGTTAAGTGTCAACAACACCTTCATATTATTTCCATTCTACACCTATATTGTCAATTCCTTGGTCTTTGTAAATTGGTTATACTTACATAATCAGTCACACACTCAGTAAGGCCATTCTTTGCCCATCCTCCATCTGCCCTTGCAGTATCAACAGGGCACAAGGACAATGCTACTTTGGCTGATCTAACAACATACTGCAGCTAAAGTAATGCTAGCTTAAATCCGACATGGGGACGTACAAGTAGGGACTCTCCACTGTTCAAAATGGATGCAGAATCACAATCCTGATAAGAAGAAAATCTGCTTACAGATCTAGTTGCATCTATACACCTGTTTTTATGCAGCATGTAACCATTTCCTGTTGTTAAGAAGGCCTTATGTGAATTTTCACTGAAATATGCTGCTTATTAGAGTCCATACTGTGACTCCAAATATGAACAAGGATTAAGCTCGTATGGTTTGGAATGACCCCATACCTACAGCAATTAGGCTGTTAACTAATGGTAAATAGCTGCTCAGAGGTAAGCTCGGCTACTTATTCAGCAGCATTACCCAAGACCTGTCTTGACATGTCAAGACATGTCAGCACACTGTCCTTATCATTTGACCTGTGCTGCACTGTGCGTCTTTAATTCCAAGTATAGATAGGGAAATACCTGGAAAGGTCACAGTAAGTATCACTTTCTAAAGCTTAGAATGAGTTAATTTGCTTGTTTGGAGGATATTAGTTCATTCCTGAAAAAAACAAAACAAAACTGTCTGCATGAAAATAGAGATTACGACATAGACTTGCCCCATGGATGGGCATGGCCAGGAAATGAAGTAGTCCTTCACTGGTGGTCTCTAAGGCCAATTAGTAATGTTGTTAGGCTATTGACAGACAGCTGAAACAACACAGACAAGCAATTATTCAGACAATTTAATACTGTCTGCTCCATCCAAGATGACATTGGGAACCGATGGTAATCAAGTACCTATGACTGACCAGAAGTTAATTTGACAGAGCAAAAGGAACACTGTCCATCTGTAAGAAAGCAAAGGATAAGTAAAGCACTTAAAGAAGTCTTTCATCAGGTCATCAGGCCTAGCTGGAGCTATAGCAACCTGCCTCTCTTCACCCCCACCTCCTTGTAAGGAACGACACAATCAATCATGAGTTAGATCAATAGAGTGAATTTATCTCCATGCTCCCTTTACCTCTTCCCATCAATCCTATCGGCTGTTTTCTACATGTGATAATACAATTATTCACGCTATCTTCATTGTGAGTGGACCTGGGCATCAAAATTGCAACTACGAATAGGCTGGCATTTCGAAAACGAGTCGCTAGGCTATGGCAGCCACGACCTAGGTGATTAATAAAGTGGTAATCCTGAAAAATCATTGGGCATTAGGCTCGGGCCATAAATCCACAGAATTACCTGCATTTTTTGGTGCTTCTAGCTGGAATAAAAAAAAACCCCACAATGATGCCTTCTTGTGTCAGGATTTGTCTTTACATCTTAGCCTCTGTCATTTTTGGTCATTCACCCATCCCTTTATGATAATTCTCCTTGCACCCTCTCCCGCTTTCCCCATTTGTAACTCCCTCTCCCCATCTTCTCCTCTCCATCCATGATGCCTCCCCCACTCCCCACACCCCCACTCTTCACTTCAAGCCCCCAGCTCGTATACGTGGCACACACCACTGCAGTGACAGAGCCACATTAGTCATCATCAGAGACATACAGCTGTGGAAGTACAGAGCCCGACGACTTATTTTGAAGCTAACACGGTAACAAATGCTTCATGTAAATCCATACCCTCCCCCCACGTCTAAAAATAGCAGCTATACCACATACTGTAATAAACAGCTAACATAAATGACACGTTGATGTTTAATCATTCAGGCAGCCAGCGGCCACTGCTGAAAAATATTCTCACACAAAAGCATGAACACACACAATTCACACACATGCTTGGATACATAATCAAAGAAGA
The DNA here is from genome assembly GCF_006386435.1 of Epinephelus moara. Taxonomy (NCBI): domain Eukaryota; kingdom Metazoa; phylum Chordata; class Actinopteri; order Perciformes; family Serranidae; genus Epinephelus; species Epinephelus moara. The sequence goes on along the minus strand of NC_065508.1, from coordinate 11,023,820 downwards.
AACTAGAATAGTGTGCCAGAATTATTGCTAAATCATACAGTGAGGCCATCACAGGAAAACTGACCTGAAAGGGGAAGATGTTATCACTGCGGCCGACTCCATCATCCATCCAGGACTTGGGGTTGAAGCCTGCAGGACTGTTTCGGGGGTACTTCTGGGATGCCACATGGTTATTAGGGAAGGTCTTCTTCAGTGGAGAAATAGAGTTGATGGGGGTCATCCCGCCGTTCAGCCCTCGGCGATAATCTCTGCCCTGAGACCCTCCCCAGCCACCGCCACCACTACCATAGCCTCCTCCGGGACTCCAGGAGGTGGAGGAGCCGGGGGAGGGAGAGGGGCTCTGGTAGCTGGCTGGACCCCAAGGGGACGGGGGCTTGTTCAGGCTGTTGGACAAATGTGGCAACTGGCTGAAAGCCGGATTCCTGTGTGGAAAGGGTGGTGGAGGGTGTGGAGAGGCCGGGGAGCGCCGATGCTGCTGGTGTTGGTTGTGGGGGTGCTGGAAGTGGGGGTGTGGTGGGGGAGCCGGGTGGTGCTGGGACAAGGCTGCCGCTGGACCGATCTGGGGGGAGAAGTTCCCGCCAAACCCTGGGCTGACATGGTGTGAGAAGTTCTGAAACAGCAGGGGCCCGTTGTTGGCAGAGGCCGGGTTGAAGAAGCTGACGTCCTCATTGATGATGGTTGATGGCGCCGGCGGGATGGCAGCTGACCAGTTGTTGAAGCCAGTAAGTGATGACGAGGTTGTACTGGACTGCACCGGGCCAGTTCCCCCGAGACCAGACGTCTCCTGATAATCGAAGCCTGTCAGGACAGGTGACTCAAGACGTAACTGCTTCTCCTTTCCATTACTTCCTTCAGATGTGCCGTTGTCTGTCTTGGCTTCCTCTGACCGGGCTTTTTCCAGTTCTGAAATGATCCCACCACCACTCCCACCCTCCTGGTGACTCCCAGGGGACAACTGCTGCTGCTTTTCTTGCGTTTCTTGCATTTCCTGTTGCTGCTGTGCTTTGGGCTTCTCCGGGCCCCCCAGGATTTCGTCTTGCACGCTGTTGTGGGTGGCAGAGGCAGGGAAGAGCCAGGGAGAGCCTCCCGTGGTGCCATTCCCTGCGGCTGTGGTGCTGTTTATGAAAGCAGCAGGGCTCTGCGACACATTTTGGTGGTGGTGTGGGGGCTGCAGATGCGGGTGGATTCGGACCGGGAATGCAGACTTGTTGCCAGTGTTGTTTTGAACTAGGACTCCAAACCCGTAATCCCCCATTTGTTTTCTCCCCCCACACACAAATGCTATCCCGTGATCGTTTGGTCCTATTGAGAGAAGAGCACACAGGATGGCATGCACTGAGTTAGCAGACAGCTCCTCTCATTTCACTATAGGTCAAGGGATTTAGAAACAACTAGGTGATGGCCATGGACATTTACTAGTGACATAAAAGATCTTTTTCTCTGCTGGATCTGTTTTACTCCCCCAGAGGATATCTAGACATATGATAATCACACAACACTGTCATGAATAAGCTCATTCTTGCACTGAACAATCTACCCTTATTACTCTGGGCTGTTGAAAAAAGCCAACCAGTTAACATTACATCTTTAGCTAATTATAACCCCGTGACGTTGCCAGCTTGTAAGTCTTCAGCTGAGCTGCTGGCAGCCACCAAGATAGCTGGGAACACTGCTGTGTCGAGCCGACACAATCTCCATTTGGAGACGTTTTCCTATCGCAAACCAACTGACAGATAATGAATAACCCGCAGTGTAACCTTAAGGAGATCCCCGCTGTACAACATATTAATGAACGTTTAGAATATTAACAGTAAACCGTCCTAACGTTCAGAGGAAAAACACTCGACCTTGTTTGACAGCTGTCAGGAGTACGTGTAGTCCAACCTCAAAATGTATCAGATGAAAGTCACAAAATGAACAGTGTCACACTTAATTGTTCGTTATTACATTTTTTACACGTCAGGTAACAGCCGACAGTGAAGCGGTTTAAATTAACTACATGGCAAGCTAACATTTCCACCCGTTGCTAACGTTAGCTAGCTAGCTACCAGCTAGCATAAATGCTAGCTAGCTGGACAGGCTGGATACAGGCGATTAAAATTTCGTTTCACCTTCTGATCACCACCTTCGACCTCGGCGATGTCTTTGTCGAGATCCGTCCCTCGGTTTGAAAGCAAGGTGGTGTCCTTGAGAAAAAAACGAGTGCGTCAGGCAGGGCTTTTCAGAGGCGATTTGATAGCTGACTCGTACAGTGCAGTCGGTCAGCTTTTTTTCTCCCTTCTCCTGACGTGTCCTGCCTGCTCAATGACACAGCTCTCTATCTGCTGCCTCTAATCTGGACTGTGTGATCAAAGAGCTTTGTTAACGTGGCAATGAGTGAAATATATCCGGCCGCGGTTCGTTCACAAGCCTTACTCGATCGGTTTCATTGTTCGTTTGGTTTTCAGGATTATTTTCTCGCTAACTGTCTTTTCCTACAGAGCCAGCCGATTCCTGTGTGCTTCTTTGGCTGCCCCTCTCTCCTGAAACCGACAGTGGCCGAATGACAGCGAGAGATCAGCAGAGACACACTTCCGCTTCAAGCACCGCCCCTTCCACCGTGGCCACTCCCCCCGAGGGCCACACCTCGGTCTGTGATTGGCCGGACGACCGGCAGCTTCGCCTAATTCCTACAACATTTAAAGGCCATGCACCAATAATACAACCATGCCATCCATAAGTACTGCCCACTGAGGTCAAATATGATTAACTAAAAAGAAAAAAAAAATCCTCCCAGCACGGTCCTGTCCTTTCACGATGCAGCCGGTATCAGGTCGTGAGAAAACTGAGATACCCAACCCCCCCTTAGAAAGGATGGAAATGCCTCAGAAAGAGAGCATCCTTGGCTCAGGCTTTTTGATCTCACACTCGTTCAGTGTAAATGTGCAAATGAAACAGAAGGGTAGGGTATCATTTTGGTAGTGTTTTTAGTCAGCCATCTATCCAGTTTATCCAGTTTGTATCCAAATTATGATGCCTGCAATGTTACGGTTTTGTTGAGAGAGGTTTAAGTTAATTATGTAGATAGATAGATAGATACATAGATAGATACATAGATAGATAGATAGATTTTAGCATTAAGGTCATTGATGGTGGTTTTCTTGTACTGGACTGCATTATATTCAGATGGTTTATGATATTCTGCCTTTTTCATGTCAGTAAATGTGAAAGAGCAAAGATTAGAAATACCTCTTAATATGTTGTCAACACAAGGCTACAACACCACCTTGACCTATGACCTCAATAAGAAACATATTTTAATTTGCACATTTCCAACGTCCAAATGTCGACAAAACAGGACATATAAGATTGTTACTGAAAACCATACGTGTTAATATGAATGTTCGGCCATCTTACATCATGCGACATTATGTAACATGACTTTATGACATGCAAACATTGCCCTACATGTGAATTTCCTCAAGTGAAATGAGTGGAATATGTTTCATTTATGATACACTTAAGGGTGGCACAGGGATGCAGTGGTTTGCACTGTAGCCTCACAGCAAGAGAGTGTCGGGTTCGAACCCTGGGTAGGGTCCTTCTGTGTTTGCACATTCTATCCATGCCAGCATGGGTTTTCTAGGGGTTCTCTGGCTTCCACCTACAGCCTAAAGACGTGCCGATTGGGTTAATCACTTTAAATTTCCTGGACGTGTGTGAAAATGAGAGGTTACCTGTTTTTATGTGTCTGCCCCGTGGTCTGGCAGCCTGTCTTGGGTGTACCCCACCTCTCGCCCAAGGTCAGCTGGGATTGGCTCCAGCCCCTCTACAACCAACACATTCTCACTCCTACCTCGTCACATATCAACATTTGGTCATGGACCTTCCACGTCCAGATCTGATGTGAAAGGCACCCTGAGTGCATTTGTTGTTGACGTTCTGGGACACCGTGTCACGTTATGCCTGTTACTTGCATTGTTTTCTTTCATAATACACTTCCGTTTTCACAGGACATTTATCCTTTACATACAGTCTCTTTCCAAATAAGTGCACTTCATCAGTACAACAATGCAAACTGACATGTTTTTCCTCCAACAACTGATGCATGGGGTTGGGTTTAGGCAACAAAAGCATGTGGTTGGGTTTAGGTAAAAACAACAGGGTTTGGCTGTATAATCTTACGGGACGCGAACACCGCTCTCCTGGGTGAAAGTCAGTGTTTGTTGGACCCCAGCTTATTTTTGTATATTGTAATATTTGTGTTAGCTCACCGTAAAGACTGGAAGCTGGGAGAAACAGCTAGCACCCTGACTCTTTTCAAAGATAATAGCTTTGTAGCAAGTCTGGGACTAAATCAATGTGTAATATAAAGCTTCAAACTATTATTAATGCATTTTCTAAATACTCTGAGCAATAAAATACAACGCATCTTTGTAGCGTCCATGTTGATTCCACATTATGACTTAAAGCTCATGAATGACGGATGAACGACTTCTCAACTTGGGGAATGGGACCATCTGAGGAGCACATGAATGCAAAATATTTCTTGGCCAACTTCCTGGAGTCTTGTCATCATTGTGAGGTTGGCAAGCAACCATAAACAGATACAGTGTGAGACAAGGTGTTATTACTGAGCTTTAGAGGTGCTGGTAGGCGTTTTTGTTTTTACCTATGGACAGAGCCAGGCTAGCTGTTTCCCCTGTTTCTAGTCATCATGCTATGCTAAGGTAACTCCCTGCAGGCTGTAGCTTCATATTAAGGTTAATAAGGGCATGGTACTCATCCTCTCATTTAACTTTTTGCATGAAAGCTATAAAATTCCTCAAAATGTTGAACTGTCACTTTAAATAATCTATCAACAAAGTTCTTCCTCTTGTTTTTAAAAACCATTTAAACTCCTTCCTGCACACATTCTCTCTGATGTAACCGTTTTAATCTTAATCCCTTCCTGTTACAGTACAGTATATCACAATATTTTCAGCTACAGCCGACAACCTATGTGTGTTTCTCTCTACTCTGCCAGATGTCTGACCATCCAACTCTTTTCCCCTCATCACCCGCCCACATCATTTCCCATATCTCTTTATCTCCCTCTATGTCCTCCTGTGTCCTTCTCTCCTGTACGGTCATTATCACCTCGAGGTCATCAAACAGCTCTGACTCTGTCAGTCTTGTCGACCCTCAACTGGCAGTGTTACATGCAGCTGCAAATGGCTATCTAATAAATCTGTCACTTCAAGTCCAGCTGGGAGAGAGTGATAAATTAGGGAATCCGTAGTGTTCTGCATTATTAAGAGTGTACAGAGAGGATGAGCAGGCGATGGGAGGTGGCCGATGGCAGGTATTGGCAGGGTTAGGGAGGGACCGGCTTAAAGTAATCCGATTAAAAAAATAGATTACAGATGTCTGATAGTAACACTATTCACATTAGGCTTGCAAATTGGAGCAAATACCCTCACATGCAGCTGAGTTTGGAGGCAAATAGCCTTAAAAGTGAACTTGAGTCTTTTTTTTTTGGACAATTACAATTCAATGCTAAAAATAATTACATCTCCACTTACCTAAATGAGACAGCTGTCAAACTTATATGTCACTCTTTTGTCAGGAACAGTATGTAAAATTTATGGGAATTTAGAGGCATCTAGCGAGGGGATTTCAGATTGCAGCCAGCTGAAACTTCTCTTAGTTAGAATTCCTTCAGTGTTCATTGTTCAGGCGTTTTTTACCAGGAGGTGAATTTTCCGCAGAGGTCTCTTCATCTTCAAAATAAACAGATCCAGTGATTTAAACCGGTAAAAACACTAAATAAAGCAGCTTCACATTACAAATCAGTGTTTCTCCGATGCTGTTTCTCCCAGAGAAACTTCTAACTACAGTGTTTGGTTTGTCCATTCTGGGCTACTGTAGAAACATGGCGGACTCCGTGGATGAGGACCTGCTCCCTATGTAGATATAAACGGCTCATTCTAAGGTAACAAAAACATAACAGTTCTTATTTTCTGGTGATTATAAACGAAAGAAAACATACTTATTATATTACATTCCTGTCAATATATCCCCCTAAATCCTACACACTAAACCATTAAGATGCTATTCCCTTAACCATAGCATTGGTAACCAGCAGAGGTTACAAATTAGATGACTGTAGATTCAACTTGACAAAATCAAACAGACTTGCAACTCGACTTGGACTTAAACACCGATGATGTGTGACTTTACCTGGACTTGAGCCTTTTGAATTGAGAATACTTGAAACCTTCCTCCACGCACACAGATTAAAAAGGTGTGTTATTAAAAAGTGTAACATGAATCAATTCATTTCCTGAATCAACTAACATTAACGTTATGTATTCCCAGTAAGCCAACACTTAATTTCCCAGATACACTTTCTTTTAAGCAATCCAACAGCATCCAGTCAAGCTGCAGGAGAGAACCATGAAGAACTAATGTTACATTACAGTCAGACAAAAATGATACCAAAGATCATATCTTCACGTAGCCTACAAAAACTATGTGGTGGTCAAAAACAACAACAACAACAAAAAACAAATTGCAATATGCAGGCATGCGAGTCAAAAATTTAAAGAGGAAGATGCCACAACTTCCAAGTATGTCCGACAATTGAAGTTGCTCAAAGAACAGTAAGTAGAGAGAAATATTAAAGTTTAGCAAGCTAATGCTTAGCTAACATTAGCTGAACAGCAAAGGAAGTTTTTAACAAACTTGTTTTGACAAATAAGTGCAAATGTTATAAAGCATTTGTGAGTTTTGTACATTTAACATTAGCATTGCATTTGTTGAAGACTGCATTATGAGTTGTTAAGGACTTGAAACTCAAAGTTTAGGGCTTGGGACTTGTCAGTGTTGTTTTGGGACTTGACTCGGGTCTTGCCTGCCTTTATTTGGGACTTGAGTGTAAAAACTGGAGACTTACTAGTGACTTGCAAAACAATGACTTGGTCCCACCTCTGGTGACCAGTCCAGATAAACCTCTTCACCCCACATTGTGTGATTTTATCCGCAAGTTCCCTTTAAATGTCATACGAGGAATTTGTCATTAGCTGCATTAGAAAATATGACCCTTTGTTAATTTATGGTGCAAAATATTCTCTCGTCTTTGCCATCTGTGGAATAACATAATTAGTCTTCTAATTGTCTAATGGTAATGATAGCATAACGCAGCAGCTACAATAATTTTCCCTGCATTGCTTTTTAATCAATGCAATAGGTCAAACACTACATGTGCAGTACAACGGCTCCAGCCGAACACTTGTCTCCTTGCTATTATATATTGTCATTTCTATCTGTGACCTCCATTCCCTCTCCTCATTTTCTAATCTCCGTTCTGTTCCACAAACGAAAGTGTTCAAGTGAAATCTTAATCACACGCTGGAGGGCGAGAATCAGCGGGAGGAAGGAGAAATGTTTGATAGTTCTAAATGTGCGCCAGCTTCACAGTATCGCTTGTGTAGGGCAGAGTATTCCTGTCGCAGTGGGGTGGATGTTTAGGCAATGTGCTTGGTACAGTTAAAGGATTTTCAGGATGGAATAACCGGTCTTACAGGCCTCACTTTGGAGACAACACCCTTTCCAACTTCTGTGTCTCTCCATGTCTTTCACTCTCTGTCACACATCTATCAAATTCCCTGTGTCCAAAGACAGAGCAGAGAGGAAATTAAAAACATATTTGTGAAATGATTTATGGAATTTTTATGTCTACAGTTTGTGCCCAAAACAGACTGAGATGTGTAATTTGTCTACTGCATGAAATAGCTAATAGCCAGTTTTACCATGTGTTCTCTTTCTGGCAATGGGTTTGCGTGTGCCCTGCCATATCCAAGACTGGATAGGTGCTATGAATAAAACATTGAATCCATTAAAAAATTAATCGCCTTTTACCTTAGGCATAATTATGGTGCAATTCCTCCCAGAGTGCATGTGTGTGTGTATTTGTGAGCATGAGCGTTCAGTTGCATGTGTGCACAAAGGTGCCAGAGTGCAAATGTGCACATGCTAATTTCATAACTCCAGTGTTGTTGATTTCTATCTTAAAATCTCAATTTGAAACAATTTCCTGCTACTCTGAAGATAGAGACATTTCTGCAGCCTACTTGCTTTGTCTTATGAAGCCCTCTTATTTTGACAAACTCAAGAATGCATTGCAATCCATCTAAAACATGGCGTTTTTTCCAGGTTAACATTTGGCAAATACAAGGTTTTTACCTGACAGCAAATTGTACTTGTGTAAATTATGTAGATGTTTGAAAGACAGATGCTTTTGAAGGATGTAACAAAGCCTCGCGATGTGCTGTTGTCATGTTTGTGTCCTATGAAATATTAAGGGAGTGTACATGCTGCGAACAAAACGGTGTGGACATGCTCCTGGGTGGCTTTGGGACACAACAAGGACCTCTGGGTACAGGGTGGAGTGGGAGGGGGTGTTGAATTAGATGATGCCAAAAGCAAATATGAGCAAGGAGGATAAAAGAGCTGTGGCAAATAACAGTCAGGGATGCAAAAACAAATAGGCACCCATCTGAAAGGTCTCCAATAAGACTTATTAAGACACACCAAAACATAAAATGACCTAGTTTTGGTTTTCATTTTGAACATTACAATCCTCACACACAAAGAAGACTTGATGGATGCGGCAGAGCCTCAGTCAGTTTTCCAATATTTCCACCATAGTCACTTTGATCTGTCTTAATCAATCATTCATAGTCACTGATAACATCATTTGAAATATACATAAAAACCACCAGCTTCATTCATTTTTCATATTAGAGATCAACTTCCCTCCTCAGTTTTCTTTTTTTTTTTTGGACAGCTTGACATCTTTCACATCCTTCATCCGCTCGGTGTATTTTGCCCTGTTGTGCTCTCCCTGGGGACTCCATACTAATTAAGCCAAAGAGGTCTCCGCCGGGTAGAGGCCGGGACGACTGAGACACGTGGACTTTGTGTGTGTGTGTGTGTGTGTGTGTGTGTATGTGTGTGTGTGTGTGTGCGCATGAGTGTCTGTCGCAAAGGCCAGGCTGATTTCATGACTCCACTGGGTACAGAAGGGATAATAAATTACAACAGCGCAGCAGCTGGGGGTCTGTGATGTGAGTGTCAATATATGTGTGTGTGTGTGTGTGTGTGTGTGTGTGTGTGTGTCTTCGGGCACACTAGATTGAGCAAATATGTACTTTAGTGAGTTAACACATATTTCAAAATTCAACATCTTGCACTGTAGCAAAGCTGGAAAATCTGCAGTTTGACTGCTTTCCCAGTTTTCAGTTGTATCTGATCATGGTGTAACTTTTCATATCAATACAGGAAAATATGGCAGGTGATATAAAAAATCTCTTTAAAAATTGTCCGTAACAGTTTATGAACTGCAAAAAAATTAAGTGAATTAATTCTGTTTGGACAAGCACCAACTTCAGAGAGAAAATTGGCAAAATTTGCATAATTACTATAACTGGCATAGAAAATTAGTACTGGTGGATTACCCATTTTTGCCCTGGTGGTAGTCGTGATAATCAGATGTACACTGCTCACATTAATGCCAAAAAGTTTCACAAAGAATTGGGGCTGAACACGATGTGTTGGTTTAGCCAAACTGTTACTGATCCTTCCTTTCGGGGAAATTGGGTCAACGATGTACAGAGAAAAAAATATAATTATCTATCTTTATATCTTTCACTACACCCCTGTATCTCAAGTGATTCTTGTACTATATGTGGCAGTCTGCAATGTGTGAATTTGTTGTTGCCATGGCAATGTCAAATTTGGGCTACTTGTTCATTCATTCACTGTTGGTGACACATAAAAGGGATTCTGTTTCAGCTTATTTTCATCTATTTGCATCTTTAGCTTTCTTATAAATCAACACAACAAAAACATTTGGAAACATGTATCAATCTGTGAAAGGATGTGTGTGTGTGAGTGAGCGTGTATGATTAACGAATGTGCACAGATGTATGTGAAATCAATTGAGGAACTGTACTGCTGAAGCGGGAGTGGTTTCATTTACCTTCTGGGCACTTCTCCATGGCTGATGAGTCTGGCTGGGTGACAGGCTGAGAGGAGCCAGGACAACAGACGCTGGATGGATGTGAAGGCCAGCTTCAAGTAAAGATCCGCCATTTTGATTATCTTCAACAGTTTTTTTTGTAATCATATGACGTTCAAGTCACAGATCAAGTCGAGTCTCATTGAGTCATTTTCACAAGAAGTGTTGTAATTTGGATTCTGATATAATCCAGAGTAGGATATGAGGGTGTAATCATACTCCTCAGTGTGCATCATCCAGTTGTGTTTCAGTTACGGATTTCCTTTGTTTCCCAGAATGATTTTTAGCCAATGTTTCCAGCGTGGCTCCATGGATGGCAATATCGGTCTGTGTGTCGTTTAGTCTCTCTCTGTCGGTCGGTCGCTTTACTACTTTTGTCTAGACTGAAATAGCTCAACAGCTATTGGAACTTTGGTATACGCATTCACGTGTCCCTCAGGAATGTAATATGAATTTGAATAATGTTTATCACCTGACATCCACTGGCATTATCAGGTCAAAATTTTAATTTGTCCAATAATTTGGTTGATGACCAAAAACCTGCAAAAGTGGTGCCATGCCATTGTTCTGACAGCCCAAAATTCTAATGCCCCATTAGTTCAAAAAATGTCCCATTGGCCCAAAATTTCTCTGACAGCCCATTATCTCAAAAATAAATGTCCATTGCTCTAAAGTCCTGTTTTTTGAAAACACGCACTCCCTAACCACACATTCACCACTTTCAATGCATCCGCTATATAATAATGTGCAAATGTGACGTATCCACGGTTTACAGAAACTTACAATGCAAATATTTTTAAATGTGATTGCGATATCAAACTACAGGGAGTGTGTATTATCAGAGAAATGGGATTTTGGAAGTAATGAGCATTTGTTTTGTGGATAAGGGCTTGTTGGAGAATGGGACATTTTTCAGACTAACAATGCTTCAGAAATTTGGGCCATCAGAACAATGGACAGTCTCCACAGAGGAAACATTCCCATCAGCCTCAGTTGTACTGTTAAGTGCTAAATAGCCCATGTTAGCATGCTAGCTAAGATGGATCAGCCTGTTAGCTTGTCATTAAGAGCATGTTAGCATGCTGTTTGCATGGATGGATGATGACTTGTAATTTGTAAGTTAGTTATTTTTTTAGTGCTACATATTGGTGGCGTTTCACAAGTGTGTAGCTCAGTTTTTACTCAACTCTGTTAGTGTAAATATTAGATTTTATTCCAGTCTAACTGCAGGTGATGTGTCAAGCAGGAGATATGGTAGCACTCAGATACTCCCCAACTCTCTCACTGGAAATAACGACTATGGAGCTGACATTTTCACTCAGCTGCCAGCCAACTTGTCATATGTTTGTCATATCAGTGATTGCAGCTACCTCTGTCACTCAACATGTGTTATATTGAGGTTTTGGCTGGTGGAGAAATTGGTATCTCTGCTACAGGTTCTGCTCATCAGTTCTGAGGGTCTTAAACCGCAACCTGATGTTTGCCACAGATTCAATTTCACTCAGTCTCTAAAAATTGTTGTTGACATACAAAATAGGATCCAAAAGTCAGTTTGTTGTCCGCTGACCTGCTCGTTGTACACTGACTGGGGCTGTGCCTCTGGTAAGGTCTGTCTGTATGGGGTTCATTGTCTGTGTTTGTCTTTCTCTTGTTTTCTCTTTCCTGTGTGTCTGTACACACACACACACACACACACACACAATGCTGACCGAGGCTAAAAGAAAGAGCAATGGGCAGAGGAATGCTGAGTCAAGCAGACCTGAGCGACCCCCAGCCCCAATAAAGGTACAGAGCATGTGGCCTCATCAATAATGGAAAGTCCACCTTATAACCTTGAAAGTCACTGACCATGTTTACATACACACAAATATTCACTATTATTCCAAATACGACAATAATCTGAATTTATTCCTGTCCTGTAGACATCATAGTCCATTTGGATATGCCAAATACGGCTTTATTGCGAATGTAGCATTGTCCGATTAAGACATGGGATATGCCTGTATTGTTCAAGTTTTAGGAGCAGTCTTTGGACATGTGTATGGAGCATTCTGAATATGCGTCTCAGCTGGGTTTTTTGGCGCTGTTTGCAGCACATAGCATCACGTCTGTTTATCGTCAGCTCTGTGAGTATCCATGGTGCATGGTGCACTGCATGCGAACCAACTTGCCAACAGTTTGCAAGGATGTCAGACAGAAATGCATGCCTTAAAAAAAAGCCCACATTTCAAGTCAGAAGGAGAGACACACCTACTTTTAAACATCATGAAAGACTTGGATATCCACAGGTTTTTGGAAACATATTTTGACGCAAGGAGCCAAATGGCACAAGCAGCTCCAGATGTTCCACTTCTCCATATTTTGACCTGATAAATGACATGTTAGGGCATCAACCCCTGACAAACATATGTGTTTTATGTTAATTGCACGGCTGCATGTGATCAGGAATGGAATATTAATTTTCATTAGCCATGTAAACAGCACAGGAATATTGTCTTTTTCCGGTTAGTGCAAAAAAACTGTGTGTATGTGAACATAGTGTGCATGTGTGTGTGTGTGTGTGTGTCACCAAAAAAAGAAAAATATGTGTTTGACTAATGCAGGTTTGTTTATTAAGACATCAGGCTAGTATGTGTGTCTGTGGTTCAGAGGGGTACACAAAAAGAGATGGTTAGGATTATGGTGTTTCCAGATTACTTTAACGGCGAGGTGGAGCTCCAAGTGTCTCTTATCAGTCGACGCAGCTGTACCTCCAAGGATGTGGTGATGTACTGTGATGTGTGTGTCAGCCGGCAGATGTAGTTAAAGGCAGTCTGAATGATGTACATGCTGTGACTACCAGCCGGAGGTTTCCAGACAAGACTACACGTTACTCCCTCCAGCTACTCTGTAATCCACCAAATCTCACTACCTTCAGCTGTGAACTAAGAATTAAAGAATTTTTGGTAAAAGTTCCTAAAGGCTGAACCTCATACCACATGCATGCAGAGTGCAACCATTTTACTTTGCATTGCTTAGATCTAATGTATCAAACTCATCATGTGTGGGCATTAATTGGTTTTGTGTGCACCCAGAATCTGGGCCACTTCTAAGTTTATTTAACATTATATGATTATGGAAACTCTTGTATTCTACTATTTTCTGCATTTTAATGTGTCCAAACATAATTTAGGAAATATACATCATGTGAAAATTCAAGTCTTGCCATTGTTTAACAATTGCTGGTAATACAATCCTTTATGCTGATATTTTTTCCCTTTGGCAGAGTGGTTTTTGGTATACTGGCAGTTTATGCCTGCTCCACACCCAAAATTGCCTTGAAGAGGTTTTGTTATGAGCTTCACAATGTTTACTTGCTCTAACAACTGAGTCCCTTATGTTTCTTCCTCTTTCAAAAGTAGGCAAGTCTTAAAAGGTTTCGTTCAAGGATGGGTTGTTTTGGAGACCGTGCCAATGTTTAAGAATTATGTCCTTGATGTTCTAAGTCTTAGGGGTGAACACAGTACAGTAAAAAAGCACAGCTTTAGATTTGGAGGGTTTTTGAACTTGCGGATATGCCTCTCGACTCTTTGAATCCACTTTGTTTTCTGCACGTACAAGCTAAATGTTCTTGGTAATTTTGTTCTCTGCATTTGGATCTCTTCTTTACATTTATTCTTGTATTCCTCTGGATCATCACATACCTATTTCAGTCAGGCAAGTTGACTTAGAGGAAGACTTTGAGCATGAAGAAGAGTTTTCCGTTCTGTAGGGCTGATCTAATTATTAAGAGCAAACATCTTTTTCTTTTTTTTTTTGGTTACATGTACATCAAGAAAATTGATTTCTTCAAGGCCTTACTTGTGCATGAATCTGAAGCATGCAAGTTTTAATTTAAGACCTGTACAAACTAATAGAGTGTTCTCACCGCACTGGTGTTGAGAAAATGTGCCGTCAATGTGTGTCAAGGAAGTTACTAGGCTTGAGCCAAATACTCAGATAAAACAAGTATCCAGTACAGATAATGTTCTTTTTACGAGTACGAGTATCATCCAAGTAAAATGAATCAATATCCAACTTGTGATGAAGGAAAATCCTTATTTTGGTAGCTGTGTACAATCTTTTACTCCTGTATTGAAAAATGATCTCACGATCAATTCTGAGACTGTTCTGTAAATAATTTTTTCGTAAATAATAAATATGGCTACTTCTGATCAACAGCATCAATTTCAGGCTTAAAATAACAACCTCTGGTTAGGTCCAGCCCATTTGCAGGTTAGGTTCCACCTACTTTCAGTTTAAATCCCGCCTACTGCGAGTACAAATATGGAAGCAGGTAATTTAGTTGGTTGAACACAAACAGATACAGATAATAATACAGATGCAAAGACAGATACAGATACAGGTACAGACACAGATACAGATACTGATAAAGATACAGATACAAATACAGATACAGATATAATTACAGATACAGATAGATACAAATACAGTACAGATACAGATAGATACAAATACAGATACAGATACGAACACAGATACAGATATAGATACAGACACAGATACAGATGTAGATATAGATACAGATAGATTTAAAAACAGATACAGATACAGACACAGATACAGACAGATACAAACACAGATACAGATATAGATATAGATACAGATAGATACAAAAACAGATACAGATACAGACACAGATACAGATATAGATACAGATAGATACAAAAACAGATACAGATACAGACACAGACACAGATACAGACAGATACAGATACAAACACAGACACAGATATAGATATAGATATAGATACAGATACATACAGATAAAGATACAAATATAGATACAGATACAGATAATGGTTAACTTGCTCATCCCTAGATGTTACTGATTATTTCATATTTACAGCAGACACATGAAAGCTGAATCAATCTTCTAACTCTGAATAAGTGCATTTTACATAATTTCAAACTATTTGTTTAAGGCACGTCACACCTTAACAAGTATTTTTAAAACATATTAAAGAGCATTTTTGAAAGACGACTGATTGATTTCTGGGGTTGGGTACTGTTTACATTTGAACCGAAACTGGTACCTGGAGTTCGGTACCAGTACCCAAAAGTACCTTTTTTTGGGAAATTTACTCTTTCTGTAATAACAAAAATGGATTTTCAATTGCAAGAAATGCTCAAAATTCACAAATGCATATTGTGGTTATTGCAAGCCTGCTGAGAAATATGAGTGTGATGGGTTTTATCAGGTTCATTTGGCATGGTCTTCTATATTAAGAATCAGTGGGAGTTGGGAGTCTTTGAAGGAATAAGTGATTCCTCCCTGTTGTAGATTTAGAAACTGAGAGCCAGATTGTTTTATCTTAATCACTCCTCCAGATGTTTCTGTCCTCTCTATGGTCCCTTTAGACCTTAAAGCTCTGCCAGCCGAACAACAGAGGTTAACTCCTACGGTCAAAATGTACTGGAACGTCATTCTCTTTTACCTTCTCTCAAACTTGGTTCAGAAAATCAAACTGTTTAAAGCACAATTCAATCACTGATGTTATTTTAGCCTGAGCATGCACCAAAAGGGAACTTCTTTCTGATGCTTTGCTTTTTGCTGCACATAAGGGCAAAGTTACATAACACGATACGCTCCATGATTCCTTAATCTGCAATCAAAATGCTGATCTCAGACAATATCTGAAGACTTAGAGGTTTCAAACAGATCTAAAGAAGGGCTACTGTAAAGAAAGGTCACAAATACACAGGAGGTCACAGGAGTTTACAGGATTTCATTAATCCTATTTGATGTCTGGGCGGGTGATGATTGCTGTACGAGCTGCGTTGGCATTATTATCAAGCAGAAAGACTTTGTGACCTTTCCTGTGAGCCACAGTGCGAGGAAGGGCCCTTTAGTAAAGAGATTGATCCCCCTAACCCAAAACCCTCAGGGCCCCCCAGGATCTGTTGTGTTTATTGACCTCAGTTTGCAGAGTTCACAATCTGGCCCATTGGTAGTTAGAGTCATTGATTGGAGTATAACACATAGATGATCAATCTGTTAAAATCGCACTGGCTGGGAGCTCAGCCAGTCACCAGCCTCTGGGGTCATGGGAGGCACACGGCAACGTGACTGTTTGGGGGGGCTGATTCCTGAATCCTGAATCCACTTTTGCATTCATGCAAACAAAAAAGCGTTTTGTGTGCATTCATGCATATCTGTTCATCATACACTCACAGTACTGTGTGCACTGTGTGAACATACATTAATCATAAACATGCCATATACACTCTACACACACAAATGTCATGGCACCCAACAATCAATACCTTAAAAATCTATAACAAACTGTTTAGCATATTCTTTGATCCTCTGCAATGCTGCCCCCAGAACAACCTTTAAAAGCAGATAAATGGATGGCAAATTTCACAGTGTTCTTTCTTCTCTTTCACCATCCTAGTGCCATGGCTCTGGGGATGGTAATGTCAGTCTGTCTGTCTGTCAGGCAGTCCGTTGCCATGGCCAGGACCGAAATATTCTATCTACAATTTGATGAATTGCTATGAACTGAACTGAGAGTTTGGTGAATCTAAGTTGGAGCAGTCCAGCCCGGTCGCTAGAATAAAATGTTGGCATTCTATGTTTCTGCAAACCAGTTACAAACTTACACGTTTCATTTGTATGTGTCATACATATCATTTCAACATTTCTCAAGTGAGGTAATTCTAAATACATGTGTACAAGCTGATTATGTCATTGCGAGGTAGTGGAGATTATGGACAGTTAGAAATGACAGCTGCCAACCTGCAGGTCACTGCAGACCACTGTTTGAGACCAACAAACAGACAAACACAATCTGTTTGTTGGTCTCATTTGTCGGTCAATGACAATCACCGCATTTGCAATTGTGAAACCAAAAGAAGTTTGTTTTTCAGTGAGCCATTGGTGGTACTTCCAGTGGTAATTACGCAACCAAAAAGAGTGTTTTTGAGCAAGATATCGATGGCATTTGAAGTGGTGATTGTGCCACCAAAAGTGAGTGTTTTTGAGCGAGACATTGACGACATTTCCAGATGCGACTGTGCCACCAGTTTCTCTTCTTTATAAGCAAGAAATCTATCGCAGTTCTATATCCAAATTACCCTGGAAATTCAGAGTTCTCGCGAGAGCACAATTTGAATTTGCTCATCAAGTCACTCTGGCAATCAGTAATGATGCTCATTACCCATGCCGTTGGAGCCGAGCTGCACCAATCACATCGGTGTATCTGATATCGGCGGACCAGAGGCGAGGTAAACAGATGACGACAGTGCTGCGAAGACGAAGTCCGGAATCAGTCAGTAAACATTGCAAGGTGGCTACGGATGAACACCAGTTGTTTGAAACGGCTTTGGCCGCTACAATGAACGAGTTAGACTTGGCTTTTTCTCTAAAAGAGGAACAGAAGACGGCGCTCGAATCTTTCCTTTGCAAGAAGGGCGTTTTTGCTGTTTTGACGACCGGATACGGCAAGAGTCTAATCTACCAGTTAGCTCCGCTGGCAGCTAAGCGCTAAGTATTGTTCTGATTGTTCGTAGTGTTATCCAATTGCGTGCAGTGATGTTTTCAAATCCATGCTTGGTGCCGCCCCTCGAGTTGGGCCATTTTCATTACTCATAGCCAGACCCTAAATCTTTCTAGATTTGGGTCTGGATTTCCAGGCTATATCCAAGTGCTTACTGTACATAAACATAACCACATGTTAACCAAAGCATTGTTGAAACATACAGTTTCAACATATCCACAACATAATAATGTACAAATATTACATCCGTGTTTTGCAGAAACGTATAATGCTTAGATGATGCACTGACATTCCATATAGCACCATCAGGTCAGAATTATGACACATCCAATTCTTAGGTTTCTGACCAGATACTTGTACAGCCTTAGCTGTGCTTTGTATTTAGTGCTAATTAGCAAATGTTAGCACGCTAACACACTATTGTTTTCTGTAGCTTTGTATTTACAGAGGTGAGTTGATGTGACCAAGGTAGATAAATACAAGGTTGACCATATTCTATTGAGAGTGTAATAGGTGCATTTTGGGTATTTACTCTGCTACTGATATTTGTATAGCATGTTACAAAATAGCTTCACACATATGATGCATACAGTAATACATAATGTGTGTCATATGCAATACAAACATTCCTTATATAAGCCTAGAATACTAAACCTTAATTTAATCATACATTCAATAATAAGCGGTCAGTCCTCTTTAATACTGCTAACAGAATTACATGCTAACATTTTATCTTTTCCTTTTTACCATTGTCAGTGTGCGTGCTGTCTACTGTAACCCAGTCTCTCTTTTTCTCTCTTCCTCTTAGCCAGCAGTAGTGGACAGATGGTAGGATCAAACCCCATCAAACATTTACAACCTCACAGACACAAGCCTCATCACACTCACTCCCTGACATCAGAGAGGTCCACCCATACCACCCCCACATGTACATACACACACATACACACACCTGCCCCAGCCACAAGCTCTGAATTTTTTCAAATTAAGAGTTTGATGGAGCATGATGGCACAGTAGCTCTTGTTCTCGCTGACCAAGTCAGTCTTAAACAAAACAGATCATATATGCTCTGCTCGGTTTAACACAGTGTTTCCATTATTTTGCTGAAATTTTGGTCAAGGACTTTCATCAGGACATACTGAATCTATCAGACTTGTTTTACTGCAGCCTTGAGTCCCCAGGGTCCTGTATCTCAAACAAAAGGAGAAGGACGATGGAGAGGAAGGGAGGACAAGGATGATGAGTCAAGGGAGAGAGAGAAAGAGAGTGAGAGGAGGAGGAGGAAGATGACAGTGTTGAGGAGGATGGGAAGAGAGAAACACAGATGATTAGCAGGCGGGGGAGAAAGAGGAGGAGTGGTGGAGGTGGAGGAGGAGGAGGCGCAGGAACTAAAATGGATAGCTGCATTGCTGTCATGCTACAATGTCCTTCAGGCTTTCACTGAAACAACAAGCACCCACTGAATGATGACGATAACATGCAGCAAAGTCTCATACCCAGAAAAACTTAATCAGACATGACTTGCAGAACCATGGATGTAGGTGCAGATACAAGTCCTGCATCATAAATATAATTTCCTATATGCCTAGCTGCACTAAACAATATTATTAAGCCCACACATAAGTTGTAGCTTTTGACATTTCCAATGCAACAACCCCTCCATTTAGAGAAAGATCATTTTGTGACTGCAATCCTTGCAGAAATACACACATCCAAACGCACACATCGAGGCAAATACACGCACAAGTTTAAAAAAAATCTTAATAATGATGAGCCTTTTTCTGTCCCAACAACTCCACAGAGATTTGGTTGCCAAGTCAACCACGGCCACCTCGATGACAACCATGCAGTAGTCAGCTTGTCTTCACCTCTATTTTATATTCAACTGAATCACGCCTGCTGCAATGTCCATCATGAATTTTTATTTTAAATTCTTATGCTTTGGGGGTTATTACAGGTTGGCATGTTACAATCACTGACTTTGATCATAAGATTGCACTGTTTGTTAGGTCTTTATTGTACCTTTTGTGAAAATGAGTCAAATCCATGATGCTCAGTTTGGCTTAACATGCCAAGGAGCTGTTATGAATCTGGTATGCAATGACTGCTGGGTCAAAGACTGTCCATGCAACCAGAACAGCTCTGGATGGTGCAGTGAAAAGGCATAGTGGCAGAGTTAAAATCATCACTTTTTGTTATACACTTCTGTCAAAAAAGGGACTGCTTCAAAGTGCACAAAGGCAAAGTTTGCAACTGACTACTGAACAAAACGGAGCAGCTAAAGAGACAGAAATTTCCCTCATGCATTGGTGGGGACCACAACAAAGCTAACAGAAGAGTTAACATTGGGCTTACATTATCAGATGGACACAAACACTACTCCAAATGAATGCTAATGTTGCTTAGTTTCAATATAAATGTTAAAATCATCAAGAGCTATACTAAGATTATTTCTGTGCCACTTCCATGCACTGATAAAGAAGTTATTTACTTGGGCATATTGTTAAAACACCTCTCTGCAAAAATATTGACATAACGCTTTGCTTTGCAAACAAGGTCAATAAATACTCTTTTATTATGAATCTTTATACCATGAACATTTAATACTTGTGAAAATTCTCCTGCCTGAATGAGCTTTATGTCATCTCAATCTAATGTTTGTGGGATGGGCTGAGCAGTCCAGGGAAAGTTCCTGTACGTGCAGGAACGAGGAAGCAAACCAGGAAGAGAGAAAACATTTTTGGCGCATGCACTAGATGAGCAACCTTCACTGGAATGAACGGGTTGCATCTTGGAATACTATAACAGTGAGCTAGGGTGCACAAAGCCGCAGTAATGATGGTGGATAACAATGAGGCTGTGATATTCTGGGAATTCTTATTTCACAGGATTTTGATGAGATGCAGAGGAAATCTGCCTTTGAATTCAGCGCGACTGGAGCGATGCCTAGCGGAGCTTTTTGTGGGATAGTATCTCATTCAAAATGAGGGTAGCCCGAAAATGATCAAACACCAAATGAATGAGGATGTTGTATGTGCAGCAATATGAGTGGAGATTCTACCAGAGAAAATTATAATGAGTAGATCAGTTACGAAGTTTTTCAGAAATACAGAGAGTTCACTGTTCAAAAAAAGTTGATGTCAATACCCAGGAATCATGCAATGTGATGTCAGAAATGTTTGATATGTTACACACAACATATCTGTTTTCATTTTGGTAAACAAGGAAAATCTATTTAGAGACACTTTCTTACTGCAGCCCTCCTTCGTGATTTAAACCGATAAGGAGAGGGTCTAAATCTGGCCTAGTGTGACTTCAAAGTTTTATTAATAGAAAAATACATGGCCTTGGAGTTTGCTGTTGAAGTCATAAAAGGTTCCCCCCTGGGAGTAACAAACACTGCGACCATACAGGCTGGTTGCTGCATGATCTGCAACCCAAACAGAGATACAACGTGACCCAACGGGTCGCAGCTGTGAATGCATGAAGGCTTATACATTATTCTGTGTGGACAGACTGTAAGAATTTGAAGAGCTTTAGCAGAGCACAGTGAAACAGCCATGTCAGGAACATACCCAAGCCATGCATAAACTACAGAGAAAATGTTTGCCTGCTCGCACATGCATGGATTCACACACTCACTGACCAACAGACACACACACAGTTGCTGTCCATGCTGCTTATTGTCACACCTTGGTCTATAATAAGCCGTGTGAGTCATCATGCCATTTTTTTCATACAGGTAATTACCCATAATGATACTGGGCATGCAGGTCACCAGAACAACACAGGCACAGAATAACACAGAGGTCACAGTAACATAATATCTTTGCTTTTATGCCTGTAAGTGTGTCTATTGTCTGCACAACAAAGAAACTCCCAGTGTTCTCTGACCTAATTTGACACTGTGTACATTAAGGTCCGTCTTTCATTTGAGGTGAGCTAGAAAGATACGGCTGAGCAATTTCTCTTTCTCTTCTCTTATCTTAAACACACTCACACACACCTTAGCATTCAGAAACTCAAACTCCGAGCCAGTGATGAGTCTGAAAGCTCTCCCAGTGTTGACAGTGCTTGACTCATTCTGCAGTGTGCCTGCAGTCATTGAGATGCATAGCGAGGTCTGAGCAGAGTTCTGCCAAGTTGTAGGCAGCCATTTAACCACCACCACACACACATGCATGCAGACACAGATGCACAGGGAGGGAGAGACACAGAGACCGGGATCACGTGAATGGGCAATTAACTAGTACCTTTTGCTTCTGTGGTGTAAATTCAGAAAACAGAATGTATATTTCTCGTGTTGACATTTTTCGAGAGGAAATCAGTTCAGGATACAGAGTGTTAGCATGCACGTTGCAGAGGCAGTGTTTTGTAGGCTACTTTATCATCACCAGCTTTGGTAAACATAGGCGTAGATATCGAGGGGGATGAAGGAGACATGTCCGCCTCAATATTCAGAACATGTGCATTTGTCCGCTCCAGTAAAAACATGGCAGAGGACTTTTATTTTGACAAAATTAAAGATATTATTGTCATAAACTGATGCAGAAAAGGAACAAACTGGTGCATGAAAGTTTACCGGAATGCAGGAAATTAAGTGTTGATGCTCAAGATTTCCCGCAGGACAACCTCCAAACCTGAATTTCATGATTGACCCCCTCAATGTTGAAACGAAACCTGTGCTCATGTTAATGAAGATGATAGAACAGCTATGCTAGCAGTTCTGTGAGGCTGTACTTGGGAGCAGCAGTGCTCTGAGCTAAATGCTAATGTCAGAATGCTAACATGCTCACAATGACAATGTTAACATGCTGATGTTTGGCAAGGTATAGGGTTTACCATGTTCACCATCTTAGTCTTGCATGCTAACAATTGCTAATTAGCACAAAACACAGAGTATCAAAGTAAAAATTAAAACTTTAAATTGAGGATGGTGCTATATGGGAAGTCAGGGGATGACAAAGGTCAGTATGATTAATCCCCTGGGGACCATGAATGTCTGCAAAAAATATAATGGCCAGCCATCTGATAGTTTTTGAGATATTTATATATATGACAACCATTGCTATCCCTATGAAGTCAAGAATTGGTAACACAATCAGACTCTCGCACATCAAGCTTAAGCAAAAACACATTGTGCTATTCTCTTCATGACACCAATAAATGCAATTTAAAGACAGAGTTCTAATTTAAGAGGTGTTATCCTTCGTTGGAGCAAAAAATACAATCAAACATTACCTGTTGGCTTGTGTTTGTTTCTCCTGCCACCCCTCTGCCACAGTAAAGAAATAAAAATATAAATATTAGCACTATAAAGCAATATTCTGAATAGTTTCCCTCTGCTGCTCCTTTGAAAAGATGAATGGCGCTGCTCCTGAAAGAAGAGAATCACTCAATGTTCCTGCCGGGGATGACGAAACAATGTAGAAACCAGTCAACACGCTTCTTTAAAAAACAGTTTGGATAAGGGCACGAGGAGGTGATGTATGAGTTTTATTAGTGTGAGTTTGGCATGATGCGGCATGTTCATTTGTTCCCTGTTTAGCTCCAGATGGTACCAAACTAACCCCATCTTTATGTCTGTGGTCATACTGTTGATGGCAGTGTTCAACAGTCCATCAGTTGGTCCACCGCTTTGGTCGAGACTCAACATGTCAACAACTATTGGGTGGATTGCCAAATTTAGTACAAACATTCGGTTCTCAGACGATGTATCCCGATAACTTTAGTGACTTCTAACTTTTCCTTTCGTGCCATCAGCAGGGTGACATTTTGGGTTCAGAGTGTTGGATGCATTGCCATTAGTACAGACACTGATGGTCTCCACCCTGACTTTGGAGATAACTTGAATTTTAATTCAATAAATTGGTTTGTGACCAAATATTCAAAATATAAAACTGGACATTCTCATCAGCTTTAGCTGTACAGTGTGAATAGTGTTTTTAGCTTATGCTAACAGGCTAACAAGCAAAACTAAGATGGCAAACCTGGTGAATACTACCAGCTGAGGAAGATCTTGTATATCGAAACATTGCCTTGCAAAGAGAAATAATCATTTATCTGAAGACTATCAGTGTGCAGTGGTGATGTGTGGGTCGGACACACCGACCTGGCCCGTTATGAGAGCTAATCTGCCCCTCATGACCCGCAAACGTATGAGTTAATCAATGACAAAACCCAACCTGCAAACCCACAACCAGAGATGAAAGTTTCTGGTAATGAACATTACTAATAATAACCTACTTGCTGTTGGATATATTGTATGGCATTTCCAGTAAATATCAAAAAATAAAACATGTGATTTTTGTTTAAAAAGTACAAATGTGGGAAGCAAGTAAGTACACACCTGTCTTTTAATGGTTACGTGTTAAGTATGAGCTCGTGCACACAGCTGACAGCCATGAGCGCAAAAGTGGTAGTTACAGTGGTTTGATGCATGCTTGCTTGCTGTTAGGACATGGTGTTGGACCAACATATTTTCAGAGGGCAATATTTTAACCAGACATAATGACCATGACATATGTCCTTCTTCAACTTACTCAGAACGCTGCTTTGTCACGTAATGACCTGCCAACCAGAAACTCATAATATTGTCTTACCTGAACCACCCAGTCGACCCACAACCCGTGGATCACTAGTGTGCAGACCTGTGCCATGCAGTTAAGTTTTCTTAGTTTTTTTTTTTTCTTGCACCTGGGTAGTTTTGCTTCAAAATGTGCATACTTGGCCCCCCCTCTAAACATTATAAGCATGACACCTGGATGTTAGCATTGTCACTGTAGATGTGTGCATGTTCGCATGCTAATGCTGACAGAGTTGCTAGCATGGCTGTAGACTCTTATTCTTCATCTTGTTTTATTATGAATCTGATAGACATCTCAGCTGCCCATCTGGGATGTGGGTTCCAAAAGTAACTGCAGTCACTGAGTCATTAAAGGAGCAGTGTGAAGGGGTTAGTGACACCTAGAGATGAGGTTGAAGACTGCAACCAACTGAATACCCCTTCCCACGCCCCTCTTTTCCGAGGGTCTAGAGAACCTACGATGGGCCTATCTAGAACCAGTGTCTGATTTGAGTGTTACAGGCTACTGTAGAGACATGGCAGCACAACATGCCGGTCTCCTTAGAGAAGGAACGGCTTGCGATGTAGATATGAATAGCGCATTATAAGCTGACAAAAACACAACAGTTCCTAGTTTCAGGTGATTTCACATTAATGAAAACAAAGTTATGAATATTATATTCCATTTCTGCCAATAGACTCCCCTAAATCCTACACAGACTGCTCTGTTTAGAAATTACACCTGTATGGCCACAGTAAAAACAATCTTGCTCAAACCATCCTAAAGATGAATATCCTCGTAAAAATGATCAGTCATCTATTTATTTTCACTTCATTAATACCATCCCTGCCCCTCTAATCACCAGATGCGATGTTAGCCAATTAATTTGTTATCACATCTCTGCTGCTGCTGTTAAAGCTGCTGTTGAACTCAGTGAACCTTCAGCGAAACACTGCCAATTTAAATCTGATGTGGCACATATAGAAAAAAAAGAAAAGCGTGAACTCAAACACATATTTAGCTGCAAAGCAGGTGCATTCCAGACCAAAAGCACAAAGCAACACTCTGATCTGTAATCTGTGAGGCACATTTAGTGGAACAAAGGTCATAAGGCAGCGGTTTATCCGCATGCATGTTTGGGGGGATGGTTGGCACGATGAAGGGATGATCAGCCGGTCAGGAGAGCGTGATCTAAGCTGATAATTTAGCGTATTTACTCAGCAACGTCTCTGTGATTATCAGTTCAATGTTGCCGTTATAGAGGTAATTACGTATCAAATGTGTTAAAGAGGAGCAACAGTATGAACATGATGATGATGATGATAGTCAACTTGTTATTCAGTTAGTTGGTTCACCACTTGCTCCAATGCATTCATTCATTTTCCATAACCACTGGTGCTGACATTGGGTGAGAAGTGGGGTACACCCTGGACAGGTCGCCAGACTATCACAGGGCTGACATATATTATGTTGCAAAAACTACCAACCAGCCTACCATTAAATTTAGTAAAATATTTTTGGTCCCTAGATAATGAGAGTTACTGTTTTTATGACCTTTGTTCTGGTGCCACTATCAGGCAAATTATTTACTTTTGTACAAAAACGATTTCAGAATCTAATGTGCAGATTTCCATGAAAGTCGCGCTCTTGCTGTGATGGGAAAATCCCTTTTGATTTGAATGACCCTACAATCTTTCCTCTCGTTAGTATACACTACTGCTCGTCAGTATGTTATTTGTTCAATCCAGAATTTAGCCCACATAATATGAGGTACAATGGGCACTGCAGCCTCTTGCAGGGACGCACAACTATTATCTGAATTCAAGACATTCAAAACTGTGGTTTAAAATGAGGGATCATTTGGGAAAAACTGAGGTGTTGATATCAGGTGACTTATTTGTGGTTGTTATTTTCATTGAAACCCAACATTAACGGTATAATTCTGGGCATTCACTTGAGCTTTGCTGCCAATAAAAGACATTTACTGTCAAGTGCCATGCACAAGGATGCTTGAGAAAGACATGTTGCGATTGCATTAGTGTGAAAGACCCTTTTTCTTACTGTGTCCATTACCATTCAGTCAGTTAATATTCCTCTCTGTCTGCAACCCTCACAGCAGAGTCAAAGTCTAACCATTTTTTTCCCTCCTTTCTTTAAGAAAAATGATAATCACCTGATCCTGCTGTTATAATTGGGGTCAAGGAGAACTCATCATTTATGAAGAAATATCTCCCTTCTCATCCTCTTCTCTGCCTCTGCCTCTCCATTTTATCATCTTCTGGGGAGGGTGTCATGGCACCCGGAAAAAACTGTGACCTTGCTGTTCCACTCCAGCGCATATCCATTTGTGTGTGTGTGTGTGTGTGGTCATCTAAAAAGGCCCCATAGGAGGTTTTTGTCCCACATAGGCAAAAGACAGAAATGCCTCAGAAGCCCCTACTAACTAGACCACAGACTCTATGCACAGACATACACACACACACACACACACACACACACACACACACACACACACACACACACACACACACACACACAAATTCACACTTGCACAAAATGAATATGCACACACACCTAAAGGCAGAAACAAAGAGAGGAAGAGGACGGTATTAGAGAGACCTGCAC
This sequence comes from Epinephelus moara, assembly GCF_006386435.1. NCBI lineage: Eukaryota > Metazoa > Chordata > Actinopteri > Perciformes > Serranidae > Epinephelus > Epinephelus moara. The sequence continues at coordinate 10,997,045 of NC_065508.1, read as the reverse complement.
TGTCAGTATACATTTGGCCTTATTTTCTAGAAAGCTTTTTAGTAATTCCTCAATGGAAGGGAAACTGCATCGTCACTCCTAACTGGGATGCCATTTTGTTTCAGAGGCATTGCAGCACTGGAACATGTGGACTGAGGAACCAATGCAGACATAAGTTTGTCTCTCAGTCTGTCTCCCTCATTCTCGATTCCACTGGATTTCGCGATGACAAGTTGCCACTCAGATTTACAGTATTCCTGCAGTGCAGCAGTGTACGGCTGCATACTCTTGGTATCTTTGACTCGAGCATGCATTACTCTGACACACTCACACTTATTTTTCCCTCACTCTCTTTTCTCAGTCTTTTTTTCCCCCCAGCATCCTGATGCCTCCAATTTCCAAGGGTAGCAAAAATAAGATGATGATATTACCATGACAACATGAGGGAGTGACGTGGGGGTTATTCCTGAGGCCGCACAGTCCGGGTAGACAAACTCGATGACACCGATTAGTCATCGAGAGAAGCAGGACCCGTATGTGTGACACTCCCTAACTCCTTTTCCTCCTCCTCTTCCTGTTTAACATGCTAATCCAGTATGTATTTACAGTATGCTGTTTAAAGGGACAGTTCACCCCAAAATCAGAAGTACATATTTTCCCTCTTAACTGTAGTGCTATTTATTAATCTAGATTGTTTTGATGTGAGTTGCTGGGTGTTGGAGATATCGGCCGTAGAGATGTCTGCCTTCTCTGGAACTAGATGGCACTCAGCTTGTGGTGCTCAAAATACCTTTGAAAACTCGACAGCAATGTCTCTTTCCAGAAATCATGACCCAGTTACTCAAGACAATCCACACACCTTGTTTTGAGCAGTTTCATGCAGGAACTATTTTGTTTCTGCCAAACTTCATCTACCAACCATATTACTGCACAGAAGGAAGTGTGCATCTACTCATGAAAGAGAAGCTTGTGACAGCATGAGGTGTAAACATGAATGGCGTCCTCCTCGGCTGAGCTATAATGTTAGCTAGTTCAGTGATGCTAGGTGAGCTAGCAGTAGATGCAAGCTTCCCTCTGCGTAGTGATACAGTTGGTGGGTATAATTTGGAATTGAGAAAATAGTTCCTACTGTACATGAAACTGCTCACAACAAGGTCTGTGGATTATCTCAAGTAACCGAGTCATAGTTTCTGGAAAGAGACATCGCTGTTGAGGTTTCCAGATGTATTTTTGTGTCATCTAGTTCTATTGTACTGGAGAGAAGGCAGATATCTCTACAGCCGATATCTGTGACACTTGGCAACTCACACATGTAAGAGGAAGAGTGTTTTTTTGATTTGGGGGTGAACTGTCCCTTTAAATGGTGGAAGTTTAGCTTTATCCAGTACAATATTTTCACATAAGTCAGCCAAGGATGGTTAATGGAGTAGTCATGGTCTTTTTCTGTGTTGCCCCGTATTCAAATTGATGTTGACACATCATCACACTCAGTGGGGTAGAACGCTTTGCTCAATGGCACCTTGTCAGCAGTTGTCAAGGGAAGGGAGAGCACGACTCATTCAGTTTCCTCCCACAGATTTTCAGATGAGGTTTGTCCTCTTTAACCTTCACAATCGCAGAGTTGTTTCGCACACCCTCCTCCATTTTGCAGCCCATCCCTGACTTGTTTTCTTTCACCTTTCTTTCTCTGCCTGTTGTTTTCTTCACCTCCTGCTGCCTCAGACTTATCCTGTCCTATTTTGCTTTTGTATTCCTCCCCCTGTTCGTCATCACCATTATCCCAGCCCTTCACCTCTCTGTCTGCTGCGGTGGTCTTGCAAACGCAGTCCTCCATTTTCGCACCCGCAGCCTCGCCATAGCAACAGAAGTGACTGTGTGACAGCCTGCATATAACGGAGGGGAAAAGAGGAAGATGGAGGAGAGGAGAGAGATGGAGGGAGGAGTTGCGGAAACATTCGTCTGCATGAAGAAAGATAGTGAGGGGAAACGCCAAGCTTTGCCATCCGAAAAGATAAGTAGGTCAGTCCTAATCTGGGGTTGAGTTTAGCATATAAATAAATAATGAAGTCAGCTTCACAGTAAAAACACAAACTAGGTGAAAAACCCTCCAAATATGAAAGCCCACTGTACTGCGCTGTGACATACACACATGTATTCACTGTCACTGTAAATCATCAAAGTGATGAACGGACATGTTGCGACGGAGGCAGATGTAGCCCGAAGAAACCGACTGTAAAACAGCGAAGATACAGTCGATAGTGGCGTTGTAATCAGTAGCAAATTGTGTCACTGTATATGTGTGTGTGTGTGCGTGTGTGTGTGTGTGTGGGAGAGAAAGCCTGGACTTTGTTGGGGAGATGGCACTGTTGGAGATAGGAGGTGCATTAGACAGATGGGGCATGTGATAGGTCACATCTGGTGATGGGTGGAGAGGAGACAACAAAACAAAGGGGAGTTAGATTTGTTTGCCTCCTGATTTTTAGGGATATTTCTGTACTTTTCAGAAGGTAAACTGTATATAACAATAAAATGATATGTTCTTATCACATATTTGTTTATTTTAAAGGAATAGTTCTACATTTTTGGGGATTACGCTTATCTGCATGCAAAAGTCTATGGTCCAAGTACAATAATTTACTGACTGACTTATATCACTGTAAATACAAGTTACAGAATGCATTTCAACTTGTCATCTGATACCTCACCCCCTGCTGTTATTGGTAATGCTGTGCTCAAATGAAGACTGCACCATTTTCACTATAAAAACAGGGGTCAGATGTGCAGAACACACATGAGCTGCTAATGTAAAGATGCAAAGTGAACTGCAGCCTGACAGAACATGCAAACTCCACATAGAAGGGCTCCCCCACCCAGGGGTTTTAACCCCCCCACCTCAGGTTCGAACCAGGAACCCTCTTGCTGTGAGGCAACAATGCAACCACTCTCAGACAGAAAGTGCATAAATTGGAACTATTCCTTTAAGTGATGATACATAATCTCCTATACTACCAGGCCTTATTAAAGTATGTCTGCCCCGGAGCAGTCCATCTTAAATCTCTGCATGGTGCCACCATGTCTTTTGCTTTTGAGCATTTTATCTGTTAGTTTCTACTTCAAAACCTTTTTTTGTTATCTTGTTTAGAGCCTAATCAACACATACACTCTCACAGACTCCACAAACCACCTACAGTGGTTCAAAGAGGACACATTTAGTCGCATGTGAAACAAAATAAATGTAGCCAGAGTGAAATGCAAATATGGTTGCTTTAATTTGGGATATAAATATATATATATGTAGCGTATTTCGATCATTATCACAGTTGATGTCTCAACCCTTTCATGAACTTTCAAGGTAATTTTTTTCCCAGGCACCCATCTTGACCCTTGTGTCAACGTTCGGCTTTCTATAATAACCTGGTTCCATAACATACATCTTGTTCTAAGGAACAACACCTGTACTTAACCCCGTGCTGCTATCTGGGACGCTGCTGTGCTGTCTGACACACTTCTTTGTCACCATCAGCCTGCACTGATTGGATCTATTTTCTTTTGCCCTAATAGGGTATTATAAAGCCACCTTTCATTTCCCTGTGAGCTGAAAAGGGACAAATGGAACAAAGACCACAGTGGACCTGGCCAACACCTTCCCTGCTGGCATTAGGCTTTAGTTTCCTAATCTCATTTTGCAGAGGCTCTGTCATTTTGTTAACCCCATTCACACCAGCAGGGAACTCTCAGGGGACCTATAGTTCACTATGCATATGTAGGTAATGTTACAGAATATATAGGTTGTCTCCTGGAACACTCATGTGTTTCTGCTGCTCTTGCATCATGAAATGACACTGCTTTAGTCTCGTAACCTCAATATCAACAGTGCTTTTACACGCAATAAAAAATCTCACTTTGTCCTTCATTGACCTTATGTGTTTCAGCAACGAGGAAGTGCTCCAACCCTGTTATTTTATCTGTAACTTCCTGTCTACACCAAAAGTAAGAATGTGTTGTGTAGATAAGCATCTGTTATTTGTGGTCACATTGTAGCCACATTTTATCAGATATGCAACTGGTTTCATAATAATACGCACAGCATGAGGCCTGAGCAGGAAGAAAAAAAATGTTGATAATCTAAAAACTCCTTATCATACTGAGAAGTTAGCATCATAGCTCTTGGAAAATTTCTCAATAGAAACAACTATTGCAACACACAGTAAGGTAGCTGTAAGCACGTTAACAATGAACATAACTTTGCCCTAAAGATGATCTTTTTTAATCTGAGATTTGTGGTGATATCAGGTCATATACCCCAAAAATGTGGACGTGTGTTCCAGACTTTGAGAAATGTGCAATACGCAGTATAAACTGATTAAGACTGTGACTTTTATTTACTATAGCCATTAATGGTCGACGTAGAGCCTACGCCGTACCCTATGCCATAACCTGACGTGCACCTACCCAGAAATGTAACTACGTGTCACAGTGATGCAGACTTCCTGTCTATTTTTGTAAGCTGAAAGCATTTCCCTCAGTGGAAACAAAGCTTTTATTTACTTTCTCTACACAGATAAGAAAAAATAAATTGTGAAGACAATAAAGCCTCCACAAAAAGAGCATTTTAAGTCTTGTGTGTGATTTATCTTTTGGGGATTTATACTTTATTATTTTACTGCTAGGCTAATTTATAAAATGTAAAATGCCATAGGCTTGTGCTAATAACGTTAGCATGTTATATTTGTTAAGAAAATGTGTTAAGACAGTCGTTTTGTTGGTGAACCTTGTGGGCTGTAATAGAGATGAATTTTGTAACGTTACCTTTGTTAAATGTTGCTGTTGTCCCTGCTCACAGCGGCATAGGCCACATGTGTAGGCTACCGCGTCTGCTGCACAAGTATAAATCTCCCTTAAGCTGTCCAAACCTGCTCCATGCATCAGCAAACAGGCTAAGGAACGTGTCGCTTGCTTACAAAAACGCTCGCCTTGGCTCTATTTTTGCAAAGCTTCACGCACCTTCACCATATTTTTGCAGAAACAGCATCGGGGCGTGATATGCTCCCTGATTGATTTTGTCGCTCGTAGCGTATCTGGACAATTTTTTGTGTTGCGTCTGCCAGAGTTCCTGCCAGAGTGTTTGTTGAGAATTTCAGACTCAACAATCAGCTATCTTTCTCCAGAGTTACATACAGCAGTTTTAAATTTCTCTGTTATCCTTTACTGTTTTGTTTTTTTTTTACTCTGAAATGTATTGTATTTATATTTATTTTTTAATAAATGATAGATTAGATTTTTTTCCTGTCAATACTACCATCTCTCTATTATTTATTTACAATATAGACATACATATTTCTTAAGTAAGTAGCTATTATTATCACTACTACTATCCTCCTATCTCTACGTGTATATATCATTTTTATATTTATTATTTATTTATTAATCAAGTATTTTTTTTTTTTTTTTTACCTAAGTTTTATTATCACTATATCTCTATCTCTCCATATACAGAGATATTTGTCTATGTGTATTTTAGGAAAAGGGCATTGAAACTGACACTGAACTACTGATTCATGAAAGCCCTGGAAATTTCAATTGACAAAACTGGGGAAAAAACAAAATTAATTAATTAATTAATTGATTAAGTAATAAAATTACACTTGTGTCAGTCTTTAGGGATGTTTTTTCTCACCTCTCCTTCAGAAACCCGAGACTTGTGCCTCTGTATTATGAAGCCACTGAGAAAGTGTGTCCAGTTTGATGTACAAATGTACCAGATGAGGGGCTGGCTGTAATGGGTGATCTGATTCCCCAGGACAATGGGTGACCTCACCGTGTGATTGAACACCAACATTGGTATCTCTGGTTACCGTCGTCGTAGCAACTAACGCTAATGCTGCATGTCCTGATCTGTGTTGATGATGACAGCCTGGTTTGGACAGTTAATCCCATCCTATCAGCAGAATCTTTCTTTTTTTGCTTTCCATTAACTCTCCCAACCCCTCATCCTCCTCTCTTTATCTATCTCTGACTCCCTATCACTGCCGTCACTCTAATCAAGAGAAAGTAAGGACTCTGCGGTGATATTGTTGTTTCCAGCCAGGCTTATTAAAATATGCTTAAAGATTAAACAAAACAAATATTTGCTGCCTGTGCCAGCATTTTTATTGCCAGTACCAGCAGGGTGATGAGGCTAGTTTTTATCATCTCTTCTTATTCCTCCCATGGGCTGTGTAAAGAAATTTGCCAGTTTTAAAGGCAGATTAGGAAACAATTAAGAAAATACAGTCCTTTTAGGCTCTGAAAAACAGTAAGTCATGCCACTGAAATGTGCACCAAAGGAAGAGATCAGACTGAAGATCCAAACACTGCACTGACAGCTCCTGAGAATGAACAGAACAGGCTGTATAAATACGGTACAGATTCAAAGGATAAGCTGGGTGATAGTGTATATTTTTCACTGTCAACAAATCCCATGAAAAGACCACAACCAACAATAAATTGATCCTGCTAACAAGTATCCTTCTTCACCCTGAACATCAGCTCAGTAGTTCACTTTGAGGTGATTCACATACACCGTCTTGCTGCTGTAAATACACACTAATGCATCAACTCCACGGCTGAAAATTGTCTTCATCAAGTGCACATTTACTCCTGTCTGAGTAGTAAAAAGCACATTTGTGAAAAACCACAGTGTCCTCCTGTTTTGGGAACTCATTAACCCATAAAAAAAAGGATGTATTTGTGACTTGTTTTAAAAATGGATTGCTAAAGCAGCAACCAATGTGCTTAGGTCTGAGTGCCACAGACAGTTTACTTCCAGTCTTTGCATGGGATTTGTTGACAGTAAGAAAAATATAGAATATCGACAGCAACGTAAAATCAATCTCAGACTAAATAACTGACAACACTGTCTCATAAACCTCTTAAGGACAAAAAGGCCCATTTATAAAAGAGCTTTTCTGTTGCATATTGCATGAAAACATATCAAGTCTACTGTATCATGACAAAACCAAGTTTCAGAATTCACTAGCAGCTCTGTTGGGCTGCAGAGCATTGAGCAGAATGCTGATGCTACTGTAAGTCAGGGAATTACCAGAGTTATTACAATTCATCCTGAAGGGAGCACGAATAAATCGAATTTCATTGAAATCCATCCAGTAGTTGTTGAGGCAATTCATTCCCAAACAAAATATCAATCTGTGGTATTAGATGGATATCAAAGATCATTTGAAGTCATTGGGATTCATCAGCTGGTCATCAGGGATATCTAAACCACATTTAATGACAATCCACTTCATGTTTGTAGAGATATTGCCGTCTGAAACCACCCACCGACTGACAGACATTGCCACCCATATGGAGCACTACTGCTAGTGCGGCTGAGCATTCAGTGTAATGCACGTATAAAACAAACTCCCATAGCTTTCATCACTTTTTGTGTCTTTCTCCACTGCCCTCTATCACCTAAAAGTGGGTTTCATCAGATCGGCTTGCTGGTAGACAGCACTGTGTGGTCTGACCGGGCACAGCTGCTGTTTATGATCTCCTGTGGTTATTCTTGCCCCATTAGGACACCACAGAGCAGCTGAGGGAAACAACAAAGGCACACACACATGTTGCTCGGCGTCTGCTGGATGTGTGAACACTGGAAGTTTACCAGATCAAAAATAAATTAGACAAAAATAAATTAATACAGGATTAGGAAGTAAAACTACCACAAATATGTGCATAAAAAGATGCACACAGTACGGCTGCTGAGTGATGCTACTCAGCAGCACATAATTGGTTATTTCCATCCCTCTTAATGAGGAAAAAAATACAGTCAAATAACTCTTGGCTAGCTGTTTACAATACACCTTTTACAAGCCCAAGCCTCTGTGTGTTACTTATCGATTGACCTCTTTCTGTCCCTCTCTCGGCTCCAACCATAGACTGTACACTGTGACTCAGAGATGTTGTTTTCACAGCAGCATCCTTTGGAGGCACCTGTGACCTTCCCTCCTCTCCTTTCACTTGCCTCCTCCTCTTCTTGTCTGTTCCTCTTGGCCCCTGACTGTCTGCCCACCTCCCTCATCTCTCTGCAGCCCTGTTTTTCCTCCCTCTTTTCTCTCTCTCTGGACACTGCGGTCAGAGTGTCGGACGAGAGCAAAGAGAAACAGCGGCAGATAGACAAACAGAGGAACGGGCAGGAGGGCAATCTGCTCCTGAGATGAGGTGTAAAGAGTTCAAGATACGTCCATTTTGTTTGAAGAAAATCATTATCTGAAGCTTTTTCAAACTCATTTAAACTTCAGACGGACACCGGGTTCACAAGTGCTGAGAAATAACTGCCATTCTACTAAAAAAAGGACTGGTTATTATGGCACACCTAAAAGTCATTATCAACAGCCTTAAATCACCTGAAATATTAAGACATTGATACCAAGATGGTTTATTCTGATGACAGTATGTGTGAGTATATTTTGTGTTTCAGTTGTCTTATTTCAGCAGATCTGATCAAGTCAAATTTATTGATGTAGTCCAATATCACAAATGTACCTCAAAGGGTTTTACAATCAGTACAGCACAAAAAACCCTCTGTCATTACTGCAGACCCTTGATTCAGAGAATGAAGGAATTAGATCTAAAATGTGCCCGAATGCCTTTTTCGTTGTGTCATCACATTATTGACAACATACAAAAATTAGAATCTGTGAATTACTGAAGAACTGCAATTCTCATATCAATCTTTTTTTCTTCCACACTTGCTAGATTGTAAGGCGGACTTTCTGTGATACATCTATATTTGCCAAGCTCAAGCTGAGATAACCCTGATGACACCACTGTGATAACTTGCTGTTGTGCTTTCTGGTCATCCTTGAGCTCCCCACACTGTACTACAGCTTGTGATTATGCTCTCAGTCGAGCACTGAGGGAAGTTGATCAGCAACTGTTTGGTTGCATTGTGCCTTTTCCATCCACAATTTAGGGGGTATTAGTAATCCATATAATGTCTTTCATGATATGAACACCCTGAAATGTCAAACTGGGTACTTGCATCAGTTTGGAGATGCAATTGCAATTACACTGTCGGGGAGAGTGACACTGAAGCTTGCTTGAATCTTGCTCATTTTCATTGTGCCTATATAACGTGGTGTGATCCTGGCAAAAAGTTAACCCAAACGAGTCATACAAATATGTGTTGTTTGTCAATGCCCTAAGATCAAAATACATCATTTGAAAAGGACACATTGCATGGCATCAGAATACGCCGCTGGACAGTTTACCTGGCATCACTATGATGACGCACCCTTTAGCTTCTGTAAGAGATGCACAGGGCTTTCAACAAAACCCAATGTAAACCCATCTACATCACTGTTAGACGTTCACAACAACCGATATAGTGCAAAGAGCAAGAATGTCCAATTAGGAAGCGTGGGAGGGGAGGTGGGTGCATCCAACAAGTATAGGACTTTGAACCAAGAAGCCAGTGTTTGTGTCACTTGTTACACTACTCAGTGTTGAGTTATTTTTTTTAACGTCACTTGTTCGTCATTCAGTAATCTGTCACTATGTGACTAACATCAACTGTAATTTTTTTCCTAACCAAAACCAAGTACTTTTGTTGACTAAACCTAACTGCCGGCCCCCTCCGCATCAAGATCTGCCAACCCCCTAAATCAAGATTATAGACTGTAAAAATAATGGACATATAGCTACTATGATGTTACCTATAGAGTGCCGAAGTCACGCCCCTTCCGGTAGAGCTCATGGGACCTTAGATCGGAAAAAATATGAATGGCAGTGAATGGGGAGAGCAATATTATCTTTTGTTCCCATTTGAGTTGCGACATGAAATCTAAATATGTTGTTAATGAATTTAAAACATACATTTTAAGCTCAAGAAAGTCATACTTTGTGGTAAAACTGTTGAGATATAAGCTTTTTAATTAGAAAGACTCAAGAGTACACAGGAGGAGGTCGCGTATGTGATGTCATAGCTTTCGCTCACTTCCTGCAGCTTGGCCTCCCCGCTGAAATTCCACTGTTTTATGATTAATCGATTTATGATTGAAGATGTCTGTGTGTTTTGTGCCAGGTTGCAGTCACTCCAAGCTGCAGGAAGGGAGCGAAAGCTATGATGTCACATACGCAACCGCCTCCTGTGTAGTCTTTCTAATTACTTTTTTTCAAAAGCTTATATCTCAACAGTTTTACCACAAAGTATGACTTTCTTGACCTTAAAATTTATGTTTTAAATTCATTAACGACATATTTGGATTTCATGTCACAACTCAAACGGGACCAAAAGATAATATTTCTCTCCTCATTCACTGTCATTCATATTTTTTCCGATCTAAGGTCCCATGAGCTTCACCGGTAGGGGCGTGACTTCGGCACTCTATTGGTTTGTGGACTCTCATTCTGAAGCCTTGAGTTTGGCATTACGGCCGTCACCATTTTGGATTTTTTTTTCTAACTAGAAGTGACCATATATGAGCAAGAGGCTAGAGCTGTGGAAGAGTGAGGGGTGGATCTGACTGAGAATGACACTGTCAGCAGACAGCCTGTGACTCAAAGCGGCCCGCCCTTAACTATGTGTATCTGTAAGCTTTGATAAAATGTAAACGGGTGAGTAATATAAAAATTCAGCCCTTGCACAGTTGTCATGAAGGTTGAAATTAGCTATAGAGAGTAGAGACCAAAATTGTTTTTGTACCAGGCTGCAAACATGTTTATATGTGCTGTAAAGTTGTGCACTTGGTTAAAGGGCCACTGTGTAAAATGGGTTGAAAACCATTGAAAACAGTGACATCAGTGGTCAAATTCTAGATTGCAGGGCTCACTCGCTCACCCCTCCCGTCGGGTAAATGACGGTGGCCTCGTAGGGACAAAAAGCCTTGCACAGACACGGGTTTTTCAGGAGTAGGTCTATCTAGCGACGAGGTGAATGTTTATTTAGAAATCTACATGTTACGATATTGTAATGAATCACTCACGAGCAGGAGACCAGAGGAGCGTTCGGGTAAAAGGCCAGTTTATTTGAGCACTCCAAAAACTCTGGTAACACTCCAGGGGGTAAAAGACTCCGTAAAACTCTGGTAACACTCCAGGGGGTAAAAGACTCCGTCTCAAACTCTGACTCTTCTAGCGTAACAGACACACTTCATACACACATACTCGTTTACCATACCGAGTGGGCACCCCCTCCCTCTCTGCTCCACCAATCTCCAGCCCGCACACTGACTGACAGCGTAGCCGGTAAACAGAGCTCAGCTGTTTATTTAGCCTAGCAATATCTCCGGACTATAGTAGCTGCAATGGACGACTTTGAACGCGATTTTGAAGAGTTTCTTGTAGCGGACACAGACCCAGAGCCATACCTGTTTGAGCCGGAGCATACAGATGAGGAACTCCATGTGTTTGATGCTGAGCGGGCGAGAAGAGAGGCTGAATGCACAGAATGGGATTCGGTGCTACTGCTACCATCGTTGGGGAGATATATCATCAGGAGGAAAAGCGCCGCAGAGAGTGCATCACAAGGAGTGAAGTTGCGTCTTCTTTTCCTCGCAGATGACGGTTCGGGTTCATTCTCTCCTGTTGCGTGGTAAGTGTGGTCCATTCGCAAACTTTATAACAAAAAAAACTTTTCACTACTCTCTATCGACGAACTACTAACACTCTCTGCTGTTTCCTCCTCCTTCTTCCTTCCTTCCGCTGTCTTCGTTGGTTTATTTATACACGCGAAACGCGTTCTCTGGCTGGCTGGATTGTCCGCTCGGTCTGCCGTACATACATGGCGGCGCAAGATGGCGACCTCTCTAAAGCAAGGCCCTTGCTATATATATATATATATATATATATATGTATGTATGTATATATACATATGTAAAAGCATAATTATAAGGCTACGAAAACCAAACTAATTTTATTTTATAGCGATTATACACTTATATAAACATATTAATGGGTAGAATATTCAGATTCAGATTCAGATTTGACAATAAACCATGCCAAATATTACACACTGGCCCTTTAAGACACTATCCAAAAGGCTGCCCTCGACGTCACAATAATAACGCCAGAGTTTCTGCCAAAGCATCAAAATATGATGAATAGGGATGAGATCATGTTGTCTGATCTGATGCCTTTATTAGCTTAGTGTAGTTAAGGTTTGGTTAGATATGGGCACAAAAACAACCCAGTTACAATTCAGGTAATATCATGATTTGAATTTAAACAACTACCTGATTAAGGTAGAAACCAATGTTGTCTGTGTAGTAAACAAGATGAACAGCAGCCTCCAGTGTTAAAGGTTTTGTTGTTCCATCGTAAATAACTGATGCTGTCATTTTTTTTGGCAGGACACTTTTATTGTCAGAGACACTGACACCAAGTCTCTCGAATCTTGAGTTGTTGTGCCCAATGCTAATTCTCAGTCTTCGTCTGCCAGATTTGGTCATCTTGGGGCTAATCTAATGAAGTCTGATCCCAGCATAAATTTAACACTTTATTTAAATCTACGTGTTGTGTATTTTTATTAAAATAATTCATATGAAATGTATTTTTATGAGTTCATCAAGAACTTCCCCATGAAGTTTAATTTCAGACAAAAAGACACTTTCACACTCGATCCGTCCTGTCAGGCAAACAGCAAATAGAGCAGTCACACAAACAAGACCCACTGAGGCACACTTACAGTACTGTTTCTATCAGCACAATCACACACTGACACACAGTGAGAGGATTGTTGTGTGAAGCCAGTTCACCAGGCCTCAAGCAGCAGCACATGGTGAGCCCATGTGACCTTGTCCATGTGATTCTCCCTCTCTCTCTCAGGGGCACATCTGCAGTGCTACGGGCTCGAGGATACAGAACATCTGATACACACATAGGACACATACTGTACAGTGCTGTAAATGTAACACATGCACAGTACTGTAGGCATATGTGGCCCACAGAGACAGAAAGACACACATAAGATCACTTTGGTTAAACTTTGATGCGAGTTGTGCACACACATCTACTGTTTGTTGGCCGGGGATTCGCGTGACACTCATCACGACTAGCTTTCACTTTACTGTGAAGCTCTCAAGTCAAAGTCAAATTAACTCTGCAATGACAGCTGATATTCAGCATTGTCGTGGAGACAAGCCAAATGACCATCTGCAAAAACTATTTGACAGGCTAATTATTGTCCTCCTAAACAAGGCAAATGTCACAATGTTTTATCTCCATTCTACCAGACAGATGCAACAAAGAATTTCACAGCCATGATAAAAACATACAGGGACAGAGGCACTGCAGCATTTTGCAGGAATAAATTCCAATCATTAAAATTTCACTCAAACAAGCCTACAATACAAAACATCAGGGAACATACAGTATCACAGTTATAACCTGCAGGCTGACGTCGTGAAACGCTGCTATATTTAGCCATGGCAACTCATGTGAAAGGAAGTATAATGAAGAAGAATGGTGGATTACTGAGGTGTAGCAATTTGAATCAACACGACTAACTGTAACAAATGAAAAGGAACAAAGAGTCCTAGTTTATATTTATCTTAAAGAAATGTAGGGCATCAAACATCTAAAGCGTCTAAAAAGATCTTCTGCTTCAAGGATGAACACACTTTTTGTGATTCATCAACATTATGAACGTGAATTAGGCACAGCCTGTGTCTGCTCAAGTAGAGAGGGCCAATTCATGACGTCATGTCCCACTTTTAACAAAAATGGTGCTGAACTGTATCTGAAAGTGGTTCTTTAGCTCGTAGTCACAGAGGAACCTGTTTTGTTACTATATGGCACCCATATTTAAAAAGTACTATACAGCGCCTTTGTCTCAAATATTGCTACATAGAATCATTAGAGGTGCCATTTATTGCTTTTGAATTTCTGAACCTGGGGACCCTTGAATGATGTCAGATAATACCATGGACAAGTCAATAAAATGACACTTATTATTATTAGCTAAATGGAGCGTGAGATGCATTGGTGGTTTGGTGCGGCTTCTGCGGTGATGCGGGTGCTGTGCCGGACCGTCATGGTGAAGAGGGAGCTGAACTGGAAGGTGAAGCTTTCGATTTACTCGTCCATCTATGTCCCAACCCTCACCCATGGGCATGAGCTCTGGTGGTGACAGAGAGAATGACATTGCGGATACAAGCGGCCAAAATGATTTTGGGCTAGGGTTGGGAGCTTGGACATCCATTGGGAGCTCGAAATAGAGCCACTGCTCCTTAGCGCCGAAAGGGGTAGTTGAGGTGGTTTGGACATCTGACCAGGATGCATCCTGGGCGCCTCTTGTTAGAGGTGTTCCGGACACATCCCACTGGTAGGAGGTCCTGAGGCAGACCCAGAACATGCTGGAGGGATTACATATTTCATCTGGCCTGGGAACGCCTTGGGGTCTCCCAGGAGGAGCTGGAAAGTGTTGCTGGGGAGAGGGATGTCTGGGGTGCTTTGCTCAGCCTGCTGCCCCCACGACCCACCCCGGATAAGCGGATGAAAATGGATGGATGGATGGATGGATGGATGGATGGATGGATGGATGGATTAAAAGATTCAGAATCTTGTGCTAAATGCTTACTGAAAAACAAAATATCTTACCCTTTCAAACCTGGAATATTTAAAGTGCACATGTGGGCAAAAAAGTTGAGAGCCACTACTTTAATGTGTTATTCTCTAGATTCTTTTCTCAGTGAACTAAACTTAACTAAACTATTATAAAAGAGGCTTAAACTGTTCTCAACTGGTTGTTTAGCTTAGCTTAGTTTAGTTTAGTTTATTAGGGAAAGAAATAGTAGAGAACCTCTGAAGTACGATACAGGGCCTTAAAAAGTTCTCTGTGTTGCAGCAGCGCTTTTTAGCACCTAAACTCACGCCAAGGAACTGCTAAGGAACATCTAACCTACATTTTTCTGTGTGGCATCCACTAAAGTATTTACTAAAGTAGTGCTATTAGAAATTGAAATGTTTATGGTTTAAACATAGAGTAACTATGATTACTTCATGAACCTTCCAAAAACCACAGCTCCCATGGAAATTTACTAACACAACATTATGGGTACTTTCATCATCGTAACTTTTGTTATATTACCTGTGTCCCAAAACATTAACCTCCCAATTCTCAGCAACATAAAATGTAGAGATCCCCACACAGCCTGGGAGATTTAATGAAAAGTTCATTCCTGCTGGTCCAGCTGAGTTTTGAGAGTTTGAAAGTTAGGAAAAAATAGGTCACACCTGCACAGCGCAGCATGCTTGATTACAAAAAAAAAGGACAATCTGATATTCAAATAACCTCCAAACTACATTAATTATTTTGTGGGTTTTGTTGTGCAGTGTTTACAATGTATGGGGAAGGCCTTACAGGATCAGGCTGACTGCGTGACAGTGTGTAGCCGCAGGATTTTGTGTGTGTTTGTGTGTGTCAGTGTGTTACTGTGGATGACACTGCCCTTGTGAGGATCTTCTGAGCACTTACAGAGGATATGAGGTATCAAAGAAAGGGATCACTGCTTATCTCAGGACCTCAGGGTCTCCTCATCCCCGTACCCTTTTCTCCCTCTGCTCCTTCCTCTCTCCACTCTTCTGCTCTGCTATAGTGTGATTCGACGAGTCAAAGGAAATCTACCAAGGGCTTGTCCTCGAAACATCCATATAGCGCAGGAGGAGTGAGTAAAGGCTGACGTGTGCTCTGTATGGATAATGTAATGTGCTGCATATGTATGTGGATTAGCAGCTTAGCAAAGAAGAGAGGGTATAGGGTGTAGGAAGAGAGAAGTGCAGGACTAAATGAAGGACGACAAAATGGCAGGACAGAAGAGATGATGTAAGGAAACTGCAGCTCTAGCCATGTGTCCAGGCCAGCAAGACCTAATTGATTGAGACAGCTAACTTCCAGTAATTCAGCTGATGAAGCTTTTCACTCTCAGGACTGCTGGCTGGACACAAACAAACTCACTCGCAGGGCAGCAGAGGAGAGGAGATGAAGATAGAAGAGCAGAGAAAGGGGGATGCACAGTGTTTTGTTAACATGTCGACCCACAATCAACCCCCCACACACACATACACACATTACACCACCACCACGACAACAACCGCGTGAAGACAAAGTGCTGATAGTGCTGTTCCCATTCCAGGGTTGGTGAAGACACATGCATGGCTGGCTGGAGCTGTGAAGATAATGTGGCATGCTAGGCAGTAGACAGTCCTACTGGTGGTGCAGAGGAATGTTGTCTGACCCTGTTTGGACTACATTTTTTTAAGACTACCCACAGCCTGAGCTCTTTCAACCCGATTCGAACTATCTAATCTAGTGTGTAGCCAGGGCAAATCCAGCCCAACATATCCGCAACTCAAATCAGCTCAGTCCAACATGGCCTCACCCCGGCCGAATTCAGGCATCAGCAGCAATGTGCAGGCAGATTATAGAGGAGTGCTTTCCATTGAAGGCGGCCCTGCACTTCTCACCCCTCCCCTCCTCCCCTCCTCCCCTCAAGGCTCTCCCAATCCCTGCCTCATTCTCAGCCACACTGCTGCATGTGCATGTGTGCCATAAATAGCATCAGCAAGGCTGCAGAGGGAGATCTGCAGATGAGAGACGCACGGCCCTAAGATTACACCTGCTACTGCGGTCTCCCATGCAGCCGCAATCTGCTCTGATGTTCTGGATTACGCAGTGGGGAAGGGGGGAAGGAAAGGAAAAAAAAAAGGAGGAGAAAAGAGGGTGTGAAACAGGAGGGTAGCGGAGAAGGTGAGATAGGATTAGAAATGCTCCATCATATCTGGCTTTCTATTGAGGTTTCCCAAGCTCCTCGGTAGATATTACACTGATATTTCATCATTGCACACTACAGTAGATTAGATTTCTGTCCTTAAATCCCTTTTCATACTTGAGCATGAAATGTCTCTGGTATTAGTTGGAAAGCAATAATCTGCCTCTGTGTGAAAGCCACATTGGACAGATTTATGAAACAGAGTGAGAAGGAGAGGAGAAAGAAAGGGGTGTGATACAGGGATGGTGGGAGGAAGGTGTATCTGATTTAACCTTGTTGATGAAGGATGATGAAGGTCTGTATGAGTGAGTGAATAATTAAGTGAGCTTTAAAGGGGAACACCAACTAAATAAAGAATTATAATATGTTATTTACATGGTGCAGTTGAATCAATATTTGTGAACATGAGCTACTCTACACTAAACTTGTGATGTCATCAAGTATAAAATCTGGAGCTGCTCATTAGACTAGTTTTGTGAAACCACAGAATGTTTGTCTTCTGTTTTATACCCAAATGAGCTTAACTCTATAGTAACGTTCTCAATTCTAAACAGAAAATGTACCCATATACTTCGAACATTCCCCTGGTTGCTCTCAGTGTCAGCTGTACCCCGTGCCCAGTCTCACTCTGAAGTCATCCAAATCCGGCACTTGGGCAGTGACTTGCAGCGTAAGAAACCAAGGAAAAAAGGCGTCCTTTAATGTCAGTATGATTGCCGTTATAGTTTAACGGCGCCCAGCAGCGTCAGGGCGAAATGGGCCGGGACAAGGACAAAAGTTAAGGGCAGGCGGGGCAGGCCAGAGGGGTGGTGGATGGGTCCCATAAACACCGACTTTCATCCGAGAGTGTGGTGTTCGCGTCTCATAAGATTATAAAGCCAAACCCTGTTCTTCTTTCCTAAACCTAACCATGTGTTTTGTTGCCTAAATCCAACCACGTTTGTCGTGAAGGAAAAAAGAAGTAAATTTGCGGTGTTTTACTGACGTAGTGCGTTTATTTTGAAAGAGACTGTAAATGGTAAATTTCCTGTAAAAAGGAAGTGTATTTTGAAAGAAGACAATGCATGTTACAGACAGAACTTGACACGGCATCCCAGAACGTCAACAACCAACGCACCCAGGGTACCTTGCACTTCGTATGTGGACGTGGAAAGTCCATGACCAAACGTCAATATGCGACAAAGTCGGAGTGAGAATGTGTTAGTAGCCCAGGTCAGACCAAAGATTCGCGACAAGACAAAACTGTTTTAGAGAAAAGTTGCAGCAGTGTGAACTGGCCCATCTCAGCTTGACTCAAGCTGCCTAATGGTGTCACCTACAACAGTTTGTCATGAACAGTTTTAGACTTGTCACCTGTTTCAACAGCCAATCGGCTTGTAGAACAGTCAGCTGGCCAAGTCAGTTAAAAACTGTACGCAGACAGCATGTTTGCTTGCCGTTGCATTCTCTCACAACAGCCAGCCCTCCGTCCCTGCCCAGGCTGTCTCATATACATCCCCGCAGCTGCTGGTTTGTATGTCAGTCTCCATCCTCGTGGTGTGTCGGATGGTGGGTTGCTGCTGCTGCTCGCTGTATGTACACACACATAGCCTACTTATTGATGTATTAATTCAAGTTGGTTATTTAAATTATTGTGGTTGAGTCAATACACCGTCACGTCTAGTTGCACTGGTGTAAACTAGCAGGATTTTTGTGTTGATATTGAGTGTATGCTGATATTTTATGCTGTAAAGCACTTTGTTATTTATACTGAAAAGTGCTATACAAATAAAGTTATTAGTATTATTATTATTATTATTATTATTATTATTTCAAAATGTTGGAGACCGGCATATTTGAAGTAGGTGGAAGTTTCAACTCGTCTCATTGAGAATCTTTGGTCTGAACTGGGCTTGTAACATCCCTCCCAATTTATTGTCTTTGGAGCAGCAGACTTTACTGTATACTTGATGACATCACAAATTCGAGTTTTAGCACTCTCGTTTTTGGATTTTTGAGCGAGTTGATCATGTTTAATTCATGTATGAATTTTGAAAATGGACATAGGTTCCTCTTTCAGCAAAGGGATCTTTGTTTTAGCCACACAGCTTGTCTTATATTATTGTAAAAAGAAAGACACTGTATATATGACATGTGAGTAGGGGAATGAATATGAATTATATTAATGGGAATAAGAGTCTACAGCCATGCCCGCAGCTCTGAGGCTATTAGGTTCTGATGTTAAGCAGGTATAATGTTTACTGTGTTCAAGTTCACCATCTTAGCTTAGCTTGTTAGAATGCTAATATTTGCTCATTAGCACTTAACACTGCAGCTGATGGGAATGTCATTAGTTTTGTAGGTATTTGGTTTTAGATTAAAGCATTGAACAAATTGAAGTATTAACCTGATAATAGTGTTAGATGAAAAGTCAGGGGATCATGAAAGTTATTACAATTCACCCTGAGGGGGACATGAAGGTCTGTGACAAATTTAATGGCAATCCATCCAACAATTTCACTCTGAACCATAAATGTGAACCTCATGGTGGCACTAGAAGGAACGTCGGGGGATCACCAGAGTCATTAGGACTCATTAAGATCATGAATGTCTGCACAAAATTACAAGGCAATACATCCAGTAGTTGTCAAGGTATTTCAAGATATCTTACAGCTAGTGTGGCTCTTTCCAAAGTCTTTATTTTGGTCATTCAACAGAAATATATACAGCCACTGATGTTTCTGTCTCTATCAGCAGTGATGCAACAACTGGGAAAGAAAAAGCTGCAGTTACGAAGATACCGAACTCCTCAATAGTTGTTGATGCTGATGTAGACGTCACTTAAAAAAGACCGGTCAGAGACTGAATGAGCCTTGCTGTGACCTTGCATTTTTACATTAATTTTATGTAAATGATGTGTAACAATGTGCAGAATTATACGGTATATCAGCAGTAGGATACATAAAAGGGTAATGGGAGGTTTGGGGGTCCTCCACTGTAAATTTTGAGCATCAAACACTTAATTTCCTGCATTCTGGTGAATTTTAATGCACCAATGTATGCATTTTTTGCATCAGTTTTACAGTGTAAATGCATTTAATTTCGTCAAAATAAAAGTCTCCTGCTACTTTCATATTTTTACTGAGGGGGAGACAAATGCACGTATTCTAAATATCAAGGGGGGCGTGTCTATGAGTATGAGTATATTTATCTAATCTATGAGCCTGTAAATCTATCATTATATACTAAATATTACCAGCAGCAAAACTTGAATCTTTGTTGCAGCTATCTAGATAAATAGTTCCACAGTTTTCACACACCTCATTGGAAACATAAGCAACACTAAGCCATGATCAATTACATTGATTTGTATCCAAATTTGGCCCTGTCTAGAATACATCGAGGTTATAAATGGTAACATCCCTATAAATAAGTACATGTTCATATAGCTATTCTATCATATCTATATATCACCCTTTTCTTACTAAACATATCTCCCTAAGTGAGACTTTTTTGACTCATTGCCTTCAGAGATTTTTAATGGAGCGAAACGGTCTGACAGTCTAACAGTAATAATAGTGGGCGCCTAATAAGTTGAAAGTCAAAGCATTCATAAAGTTGACACATTAAGAGATTTGATTCAACAACGCAGACGTCATTCTAGATTAAAATGTGTTATTATTTAATTATGATAATTATAAACACAACTGGCAAAGACGTCTCGAGGCCAAATCTGTCACTCAAGCCCCATTGATCTCAAGTAATGAAATACTGGAAGAGACCACCACAAGGCCATTGTGTCACAGTAATTACAATGAAGAATAGCTCAATTAAATGGCAGGCGAAAGGGAGCAGTTTGGAAGTGGAGTGGAAGATACATTTTCATCCCGTAGTATCGGCGGTGTTATTAAAAAGTTCAGGACGTGGACTCAGGATTTCAGAACTTATATTCATATGTAGCCTATATGTAATGTTTCAATATTGTGTCATGTGATAATGAGGTCGTTAATAATTGATTGAAAATTGAAGGGGATTTTTTTTTTTTTTATCCTTCTTCCCTTACTTTAAATTTGAAGTAACTAGAAATGAAAACTATATGGGAGGATATAAAGGCAGATGTCTGTGATTCACCACTTTTAAAATAACTACATCAGTCATGCATCAGTACATCATCAAATAAATCAGTCAAGGCCAAATATGATACAAAAGTGATGAATGTGGCACGGGAACAGTCTATAAAACCATGACAGCAGAAGTACGTCAGCAAAGAACCAGACACATACCAGTGCAGCCTGAGATATTAACTCACAATCACATCAAAAAACTGCAAATTGAACTAGAAAAAAAAGCACTGATTGGCAGTAGCAGCAATCTGAAACTGCTTATATCCGAACATCCAGAGCACAAACATGAGCCTGACGTACAGAGTGCACAATCTGGACCACTGAGCAAGAGAAAACAGCAGTATGGTCTTATAGGGTCTTTCAACCATCTTCCTATGTTCATCACACATTTGGAGAGCACCAAATCATGCCATCAACCCACAGTGTTTGCTGCAGCAAGATGGTGGATCTGTAACAATATGGCAGCCATCTCATGAGAGTCATTAGCTCCACTGATTGCTCTGCATGGGTGTAGAGGGAATATGAGCAACAGATACTATTATCATGCAAATCATGTTTCCACACAATATTTGCATATTCGAAGTATCCCATGTGAACACTTTCAATGCCCTCCCAGACCATCCCGGTTCATCGCTGCACGTTTATTATTAATACTGGAACAAAGAGAGACTTTAGCTTTTCAGAGTCGGAATATATCTCTCAATACTGTATAAGAACAATTCAACTGAAAGGACCTGAAGGCAAATGATGGCTCTGTTTCTCATTAGGGACCTGAAATTTAAATAGTGTTATGGGAGGGATGGCAACGTTGGTAGGTCCACTACTTAATAGTTAATATCTTAACTATTGGATGGATTACCATGAAACTTGGTACACGCAATCATGGCTCCCAGACAATGCATTCATATGACTTTGGTAAACCCCACACTTTTCCTTACAGCACCATCATCTGGTAAGAATGTAACTTTGTCCAGTACTTTAGTTTATGACCAAATACCTGCAAAATACTACCATCATCTTCAGCTGGACTTTGTGGTAAGAGCTAATAAGCAAACATTAGCATGCTAACATGCAAAACTAACATGCAAAACATCAATGAATAACAATGAACATTTATACCCCCTGAAGATAAGCATGTTAGCATGGTCTTTGTGAGTGGTGTCTCATGCCAAAAATCATGTTCATGTGTCTCAGGCGGGAAGAAATTCTTCGTAACATAGGTCAACATGTCACAGGAGTCTGGTTACTGATAGGTTACTGGTATTCTCTGGCCGCAATTTGTCACCAAAAGTTAAACTTTTAGTTTGGCTGCACCTCACCAGCTCTCTGCAGGCTGCACTTGACCGCTGTTTGGTGTGATTTCGGCGCAAGTGCAGTCTCACAAAGCTTCTAGCATGACTTTTGTTAATAACAAAATAGTCAACAAAAGAAATGTGGTGCTGCATGAATCAAACACTTTGTATTTACCAGTCTTTTTTACAGTATACCACCAGGAGGGTCTGAGTTGTTTCTTGTGCAAAGCTATTAATGTGCTGAATTATTCTTTCATGTAGAAGTAAAACCACATGTGTTTGTTTCACAGTGTGAAATGAATAATTTTGTGGCTAAAAAAAGCACCATTATGAGTGTGAGGTAATTAGGAGATATTGTTTTATGTCCCAATTTAGTGGAGCGTTTTAAAAACTGTTCAGTTATGGAAGCAGATAGGCATCAGACTAAAACTCATGACTGAATGAGGCACTAATTTCACACATTATTTGAAATTCAAAATTTTATAATATAAACATTACAAGAACTTGCACACAAATGAAAAAAGTATTTTACCACTAATCAGGTGATCGAAATGTTTGAAAATTAGGATTTTCACATAATTCTGTTATTTTTTTGTGACGGTACTGGTAGTGAGTGAGCGAATGTGAGTTGATTTGACCCTGCAGCGAAGCACATCTTCAGCTTAGAAATTTGAGGCAGAGGCAGTGACATTCACTCCATGCAGCACGATAATTAACCCCAGAGAAGATACTTTCACAAGCCAGATCATTATTCAGATTCTGAACTGGTGAATACAAATACATGTCACACTCAAAGAATGTCCTTCACATTGGTTTTGACATGTTGCACTGCAGCAGGAATAGATTTTTGTGATAAGTGGGCTTCACAGACTAGCGACATGTCAGACAGAAGCTATGTGACAGTAGAGGGAGACACATAAGTGGGCACAGCGGGAGTTTGTCAGACGCTCCGAGGCAGGGAATGAAGGAAAAAGGGATCCCGACACTCAAGGAGGCAGAAAGAAAACAGGGAGGCAGGAAGGCAGGCAACATATTGGTCTCCACTCATTACATTGTCACCATGAGCACCCAATCTGGGACTTGTTGGCATGAATATAGCCTGATCCCACCCTGAATGTGTTTGTGTGTGTGTGTAGGCTAAATGACTTTGTCCTAGTAAAACCAGGCCATGGCTGCATCTCCTTTGGGAAAATAGGCAGAGCTTAGATCTGGATTCATATTAAACCAAAGATTACACCAATATAAAGCCACAGGGTCAGGTAGGGGAGTGCATATTTGTGTCCGCACAGTATTTCCGTCTCTCTGTGTGTGGCCATGAGTCTGCCGCACACATACATGCATGATTGCTCATATGTGCTTTTGTTCATGCTGGTACATATGTTGCGGCGGTCTGCACCCACAGAACTGTATGTGCCTCTGCTTGCTCATGGGTGGGTGATCGGGCCGCGTCCAGCCATGCTTATGCATGTGTGTGTCAGAGCATCGTGCTGTTGCTGAGGGAGGCTGCCATTTGTTTGCCCTTGGCCCGCAGAGGACGATCGGCTGCCAAGGACCGGCTCAGCAGAGTGGTGGAAAGAGGCATGGAGGGGTTGAGGAGGGGATTGAAATGAGTATAAGAAGGATGAGAGGACATTTCTTTTATGAGGCTTTTATTTAGGTGAACTACAGTTAAAGGCTGAGTTCACCTAAATTGCAAAAAACGTCCTCATTTTCCTCTAATGGTATCAACGCATATCATTTGGCTTTATGTAGAAGAAATAGTCCCAATGACAGCAGTTCATTTTTCATTGCTTTGAGCACCACAAAGCAAACCATACTCATCACTACTGTGCTAGAGTGGAGGCAGATATCTCTCAGATGTTTCTAAACCTGGAAAATATTACACCAAAACTATCTGTGTTGCTAGAGAGAACCAGGAGATAAGAGAGATAATGCTTTGTAATTTGGTTAGAGGTCTAACCAGAAGTGGCTACCTGTTCTTGTAATTATTCCAAAATAAAATGTAGAGATCTTGGGAAGATTTAAAGCTATTGTCATGTGCACAGAGACAATAATACACACTGAATAATGAATTTCTTAGTGTGCTGTCCTTGGATGTTAATGGAAAAATACTCCAAAAGTAAAACAAAAAAAGAAAATATTATAACAGGAGAACACAAATGGCAATAAGGAAAAAAAATTAGATTAGCACAAATATAAATATTAGAATTACAAAAAGACAGATAAAGACAGTGAGGTCAGAGAGTGAGAATAAAGGCAGCATAGACACAGAAGGAGAAAAGGAAAAAGGAAAGGACAAAGGGAAGGATGCAAACAAAAAAATAAATAAACACACACACACACACACACACACACACAGTGGTACAGACCTTGATCACTTATTCATTCAGACCTGAGGAGCGAGCCGAGAGGATCAGGTTGCCTAATGACTAATACACACACACNACACACACAGAGGATCAAATACCAGCACTATATCCACTCCTCACACACAGGCTCCATCTACATCACTGCTGCAATGACCCACCACAGGCACGGTCCCATTATAGCCATCACTTACAGTCAGTATTGATTACTGCTCTGGCTCTCTGTTTTGGGCACACACACACACACACACACACACATATAACGACATAAATGTAAAAAACGTTTGAACGGATATGCAGGTGTGTATGGTCACATGGATACTGCACACAGATGCATAGACATACACTCACACAGAGTGCACACTCACACACATGTTCCCAAGATGTTAGATCTCAGCATATTGATTTCTGCCGGGAATGGAAATCCTTCCTCTACATTACGCTGCTCTATCCGCTCTCTCCCTTCAGTTCTTTTTGTATTCAATCTGACATTGCTCAAACTAAATGGAAAACAGTCGATGAATAGGCTGATGCGTGATGAAGATCGCTGAGAAATTATGCAAAATAAGAGGCCCCACTTTACAGAAACAGAGCAAAAAGCTCAGATGGATGGCGAATTAAAGCACAGCCAGCGAGGCTACATTTGAATCGCTGTGGGTTTGTGTTGCAACAAGTGAATATAATCTACACAAAACACATAAATGGATCAAATAAAAGCATGCGATACTTGTCTGATAATCGTCACTAAAACAGTACATGCATTTTAGTCTATTTATAGACAGATGCAGGGTTTTGTTTAACTGTTTGTCTCCTTTGTGACTGGGGAACAAAGAGAGAACCACAAAAAAGTCAAATGAAGATCGGAGATAAGCGAATCTACTCGTGTGTTTATGGAGGGATTGCAGGGTAGCATTGTGCTGATATGAGTAACATCTCCATAATTTCCATATATCTCGCTGCCAGTGACGAGAGAGCCTGGCCGAGGACCAAGTGTGCCATGTAAATGAAGGCTGTGGTGGCCTGCTTACTGTGGTGTGTGATGGAGGCAGCAGAGAGAGAGGAAAGAGAAGGATGAGAAAGGGAGAAGGAAAGGGAGAAAGAGGGAGAGAGAAAGACGGGAGTGTAGGGAAAGAAAGAGAAAGACAGAGGGTAGGAGGAGAAAGAGGGAGAGATTCAGAGGGCTGATGTTGCTGCCATGGTAACCGGCGTCACCTTGGAGAGGAACAGAACAGAACCGCTCAGGGGAAAGACCCAGTGCGCGCGCGCACACACACACACACACACACACACACACACAAAACTCATCAAACAATCACGTATTCATTTATGTTTAATCGACAAAGCCCTATTTTTGGACGTGAAGTCTTGGTTGAACATGAGAATTTTGCTGGGATTCATCTACAGTAGGTTCAGAGCAGTCCGAGTGATGCCCCGCTAGCCACTGATGTTTAATTGATGCCTGAGCCGGGGCAATGTCTTGTACATGCTCCTGCCTCCATGTCTTGCTTACACCGACTCCTCTTTTGTGCACTGTACAAATTCAAAAAGCCCGACGTCACTGAGCCTCTGGTTCATACGGATCATATTCAAATTCGCACTTTTTTATACTCAGGTCATGCAAATCTTACAAATACCAAATATGCTTGAGTTTGATTATTGATGTCGGTGCAGCGCCTGCCCTTGAAAAGCCTCCGTATGCATACTGTATGCCATACTGTACGCATTCCTCGCCATCTGAATATGCATACTGCATATCCCCTGCTGTGGCTATGAGGAGGAGTTCCCATCCCCCCACATTTCATCCAGAGTGTAATGCGAGTCTGTTCTGCATATGCGTGAAAGATTCGCCCCATTCTGTAATGTTATCTTCCATTCTATTAATTTTATGGGCATATAATTAGATGTTTGATTAGCTGTGCCTTCTATTAACTAAGTCTCATATTTCTCTCTTTCCCTTCCTCTCTTTCCTTCTGGTCGAAATGTCTTTGTGTTTGAGACAAAGATCAGTCTCAGTGATGAGAAAACCTCTTGAGTCAATGTTATACAGAGTACTATCCTGTCACGCATCATATACTGGAAAGTATCTGTTACAAAAAGGCATCTGTGCTCAACATCTAGGTCTGCAACTGATCATTATCTTCATTTTTTACAATTAGTTATTAGTTATATAATCATTAGTTTTAGAAAACAATAAGAATGCACATTACAGTTTCCCCAAAAGCCAAGTTGACATCTTCATATTTCTTGTTTTGTGCAATCAGTGGTCCAAAATCCAAATATATTAAATTTACAATGACATAAACAGAGAGAAACAGCAAATCCTCAGATTTGAGAAGCTGGAACCAGTAAATACTTTGAATTGTTTCTTGATAAATTACCTAAATGATTATGTGGTTATCAAAATTGTTGACGATTAATTCTCTCTTAATCAACTCTGATAATCAACTGATTGTTTCAGCAGTAAATCTATCACTTAACAACCTCTGTTTTGGTGTTGGAGCTTTGTGAGGGCCATCTACCTTGACCACAGTGAACATCAGCTGTATAATGTGTTTCAGCACCAAATTCATTGCAGATGCCATTTTGCTATTTATAGCGTTGCATGTGCCAGAGAAATGTTCAAGCAGATGCAATGGGTGTAACAAGGACATATAGCAAGTAGGGAAGGTGAAGACAGTGATGCTTCAGGACAGGCCTGAAATACACGGCTGTTACATGGCCTCAGAGATAGGAGGAGACTGGGCTTGATGGCATGAACACAAAATGAGACTATGAGGCTGCAGCTATGCTAGCTGTAAGGCTGTACTGAATGCTAACATCAGCATGCTAACATGTCTACAGTGACAAGTCTTGCTGATGTTGTAATGTACATATAAAACGCTTAGCTATAATGTTAACTATCTTGTGCCTTGCCCACACGTTTTTTATAGTGGGTTTTTCCCTCCTTCGCTTTAAAAAAAAAAATCCTGTCCACACAAAAACACAATTGAGGCACTGTAAAGAGCCTGCTAAGCCAACAGGCAGTGATATATTCTTATTCCTAAAACAACACAAAGGTGAAGAAAAAGATGAAGAAGATGTTGGCCAATCCGAAGCTTGAAAGAAGCTATTACCAGAAGGCTACCCAGAGCTTTATTGGAAGAGTTATTGTAGCTTACATTTGTGTGTGAACATCTAAAAAGTCCCATTAGCAAGGTTTGAACCAGCACTATTCCAGCCACCTTCACCATTGCATAAAAAGTCCTCTCATTTGTGACGCCTCACACGGAGATAACGGCACACAATCTGACACTGTAAGCTGAAAGCTCTGTTTTCCCTGTCTACATGTCAACACATAATACAGAGCTTTTGAAAATCTTCACCCTTGACAGACGTTTACAAAAGTAAAGCATTTTTGGTTAACTGAAACATAGTTTGCATGCAGACAAAAAGCCAAAAAGCAAAGAAAAAGTTATGTTTTCAAAAATAACGTTACCTGTTTGTGTGGACTATGCCTCGGTTTACTTCACTATCTTAGCTTAGCTTGTTAGCATGCCAGTTAGCACTAATGACGAAGTACAGCTGAGTCTGATGAAAATGTCATTTGTTTTGAAGATATTTGGTCATAAACCAAAGTATTGGACAAATCGAAAATTTAAAGTCAAAATCCGGGCAGTGACTTGCGGCGCCAGAGACCAACGAAAAAAGGCATCCTTTAACGTTGGCATGATACACAGCCGGTTGCCCTTATAGTTTAACAGCGCCCGGCAGTGACAAAAGTTAAGGCAGCAAAATTCCGAGTGGGGTGGGTGGGTCCAACAAACACCGGCTTTCACCCAAGAGACCGGTGTTCGTGCCCTGTAACATTCTAAAGCCAAACCCTGTCCTTTCCTTTTGTTGCCCAAACCTAACGGTGTTTTTGTTGCCTACACCCAACCATGTGCGTTTGTTGTTGAAGGAAAAAAAAGTCCATTCGTGGTGTTGTACCGTCATAGTGTGTTTATTTTGAAAGAGACTGTATGTAAACGGTAAATTTCCTGTGAAAGGAAAAAAGTGTATCTTGAAAGATGACAATGCATGTAACAGACAGAACTTGACACAATGTCCCAGACAGTCAACAACCAAAGCACCCAGGGTACCTTGCACGTCATATGTGGACGTGGAAAGTCCATGACCAAATTGTCAATATGTGAAAATACCATCCTGAATGTCTCCCTCAAATATAATGGCAATCCATCCCACAGATGTTGAGATATTTCAGTCAAAACCATTAGAGTAAAAATCAGGGACTCTCCAAAGTCATTAGAATTACAACATTCCCTAAAATCCATCCAATCCTGTAGCTTTTGTTGTGATATTTCAGTCTGGACCAAAGTGGTGAACCAACCAACACACCTACAATGCCATCCCTATAGAACCATGCTGCTAGCGAGGCTAAAAACTGGCAAGGTATTCTCTCAGGGTGCCATTTGCTAGCACACACAGGTCACGTCCAAAACATGCCTTTTAATTGTCAGCAAATCTCTGTTGTAATTTTGCCAGCCTGCCAGCATGTTGACTTTTACTTATCTGGCTTTGTGCACCGTCAACAGATCTTAAAACAGCAAGAATACTGGCAACAGGGAATGCAGGTGAATAATCAAGTATCTATTGTCTTAGGTTTCACATTATTGGTTGTTTTAAGTGCATAGACAGATCACCTTTGTACTTTTCCTTAATTGGTTTGAGATGGCAACAGAGTGGGCTGTGTTTTTTTTAATCTCAGGCCAAGAGTACATATGGTTTCATAAGTGGGAGTCACTTCACCCTTTAATTTGATTCCAGGATTCCTGGCAGTGCTTCTGGTCAGTAATGTGTTAGTCCGACCCACACAGACGCAACTATCATCTTAAAATGTGATCATACAACGTCGGCATCTGTTGACCATATGCTTTGTGGAAAGTATTGTGATCCTATGATAGGTGTCTACACACACCTCTGCTGCAAATCGATCCCATTAATACATTTAAAGGCACATATACAGACTCTAACAGCATTGGCCGTCATTTCAGTTGTGTGTAAACCTCATAACTCCACTTTTTCATGTGTTTACACAAGCTGGGGGAGAATATGGTCATCTAGGGGTTGAGCAAATGTCTTTACCTCGCTATGAAGCCCTTTCAAAACCTTTAATTAGATTAACCTCTTTAATGCTAAAAAATGTTCGACATCAAGAAAAACTCACATCTGTTCTTGGTAGAGCCGATGAAATATTACATTTTGGAGATAAGAGGATTCACCTGGCAGTGATTATATGTAAAATGATACCACTAAACATTACAGTCGGATGATCTGCTAATGCACAGATTATATAGTTACTGCACAGGCTACTGCATATCACATATCAATTCTTACTGTAATGTCTGTGCTGTAACTGCAGCTGAAAGGTCCAGTGTGTCGGGTTTAGGGGGATATACTGAAAGAAAGTGAATATAATAGGCATATATTCTTTGGTTTATAATCACCTGCAAATAAGAATCATTGTGTTTTCATTACCTTACAATGAGCAGGGAGTGAGTCCTCGTCCAGGGAGAGACCTCTGTGGATAATTCCACTCCTGATGAAAACCTCCTAAATGTCTGGACCTTAAGTTATCAGAGAGAAAAGGTGAGCACACATTAGCAAGTGCTGGGCTAGTGGCCCATCTCTGACGAGCTGAAGCGCGTCGAAGAAACACTGATTTGTAACCTAAAATGGCAGATCAGCAGGTCCATTTGTTTGAGAGACTAAAGCCCCGTTTCCACCGAGCAGTTCGGTACACTTTTTTGATGTTTCCACTGTGAAAAGTTGTGGATGGTACCAATGGAACCGTTCCACATCGTCCCCATTTTTGGTCCCCCCTCTGCTGGGGTACCTAGCACATAGATCCGGTACTAAAAGGTGAAGCGGTGAACACTGCAGTCAGTTCATTGGTCAGTAGCAGACGGTCACTCTGCTCAGGGCTGAGTTGTGGCTGGTTTTGAGGCTCATGTAACCACTGTTCATACCGTGGAGAGTTTTAGTAAACTGTAACTATAAAATAAAATGATGTTTTGCTGCCTCTCGCAGCAGCTGTAGTCAGAGTAAAAAAAACAACAACTAAATTCACAGGGCCGACTACCAGCGCATTTAAGGTGTAATGTAAAACTTGTAATGTTACTCAATGCACAAGCTGACGACATGAATCAGTCAACACAACCCAAATATTCCATATCACAACCTTGACCATTACTTTGCTTTTTATTTAACACACTTTTAATAATGAGCAGATCTTAAAGCGTATATATATATCTATATATTAATTTCGACCAGGTTATGTAAACAGCATATATTCTAATCCTCACTCAGAGAAAAAAAAGGGTTGCATAGCATTGAGCTACAGCAACACTAAACCCCTGAGCTTGCCTGGTAAGGACTAAATGCACCAACTTGCTATTTCTAAAAACCCCAGGAAGAGAGACTCTCACTGCAGCCTGTTTTACTTTGGTCCAGAAATGTAGGCGTGCAGCCTTGTCCTGTGGACGATAAACAAGGCGCAGACTTCCCTCTGTGTCACTGATAATGAGGAAATACAGTGAGTGCTGGACGGAGCAGTGAGTGACAACAACCCTGCCCACATTTAAGGGTACTGTTTGCAGTGGAAATGCCAGGGTCTAGGTACCATGTCTGAAGGGTTATTTTTGGTTCCAAAGGTACCATACTGAAAGTGTTTGGTGGAAACAGGGCTTAAGAGACCTTTGTAGATTATTCTGTTCCTGGTTACAATCTCCTGATTATGAATGCTAGATGCCACTATATCCCCCTAAATTTTACACACTGTTCTTTTAAAGCTTAGTTAAGCTTAGGAAACATGGACTATTCACTACACCAAGGAGGGTTTGAATGAGTCTTTGATTGCAACATGGTAGCATATTCTCTGCCTTTGTTTTATTTTCAGGGCGTATTTTCGCCAATATTCTCTCTTCTTTTCTAGCCATCATCTTTCATCCCCCTTGCACCAGTTCTTCTACCCTTTTGATTTATGCAGAATATGTCTGCAATTTACAAAGACTGTGAAGTGGCTAATAAATGGGTGAGATGCTCTAGTTAACAAAGGAATGGCTTGAGCATAAGGAGAGGAGTTGTTGCAGGAGAAAGATGACAAGGATGGGAAAAGAAGTGAAAGGTGTGTTCGAGAGGAGGATGAAAAAGTAAAAAAAAAAAAAAAAAACTGAGGGGGAGGCAGGGGGAGGTCAACAGAAGGAGAGGCAGATGCTCGTGCCTCGGATGCCTGTGCGCGAATAATTATCCTGATGAGATTCACCGAGAGCAGCACGAAATGCAGAAGAAGAGGAGGTAGGATTTGGGGAATACCTCACGACACAGGAAAAAAAGAGAGACAAAGGAAGATTTAGTTTTAACATATTGTAGTACAGTGTGTGTGTATACGGTTTGAGGGTTAGGCACCTACTGTCTCCTTCATCTGTTTCGTGTTTTCTCCCTCCTCGTCATACATGGCGTGAGAAAGTGCAGCCTCCCTCTCATCTTTTAAAGATGCATGAAGCAGCATGCCACACAGAGTCAGGGGAAGGCTGTATAGGAGATAAAGGAAGAAGAAGCACTAAGCTGCACTGACTCTATAAAACACATAAAGCTCTTTACAAACTCTCAACCGTTCAGCTTCTGTCTGCCGAGAGAAAAAAAATGAGTGGAAGGACAACGAAAGTAAGTGCATAATCAATTTTTGCTGTCTCCCTCCACCCTGATTAGATTTAGAGGCCAGCCCAGTATGTGTCAGTGGTGGCTTTCTGCTCCTAGTGTAGCTGATATTAGGACCACTGTGTGCATCCTAATATCAGCAGCCACCTCCTTTTTGAGATTCTGCCCAGCACAGTTGGATGGCAGCACATCAAAAACAGAATCAACACCAGTCTCTTTCTTCATGCGCTGGTGAAAGAGCTTGATCTGTGTGTCTCTCTACAATCCACTGCTTTTCCCGAGATTAAAAGACAACACAGGTGTTGTGTCGAGTGTGCACACGACCACCTGTCTAGCTCTCTACACACAGTCACGAACCACTTCACTGGGAAATTCACACAGTCCTTTCATGTGATAGATCTGTGTCACACATGTTGCTGTCTTATGTACGCTTGTCTGTTGAAATGTCAGAAGCAGCATCGCTTTAGGCTACTGATAACCTCACACCTCAGCCATCATATCTGATGTGATTTTAATCTTTTACTCAAAGATTTATGAAAATTAAAATACCACTGCTGAGAGATCTCTGACAGACAAATCACCTCGAGCAACACCTATCACCTTTCAGCCTTCACTGACCATATGTGACATGTTTGGAGGGAGGGTGTGAATACAAAATGCCAAGTATGAACCAGGAATTGACGGTGGACAGCTCCATAGGAATGTTTTTAACAAGACAGCCATGCCATCAGCTCTAAGGCTGTACATTGGGACAGGGTTGCTTTCACTAAAATGCTACTGTCACATGTTCACAATGACAAAACTAAATGCTGATATCCAGTAAAATGTTCACCATCACCATCTTAGTTTAGCATGTTAGCATGCTAGCATTTGCTGATTAGCACTAGGGCTTCACAATATGAGCAAAATGACTGATAATGCTGTTGAATATTGCAATTACGAATATTACTTGAGATGAACAGTTTTGCCTTTCTGCTCAGTATATTGCTAAAATACAACAAATTGCTAAGTTTTAAAAGATGAAAGGTAGTTATTTTGAGCATTTACAAAAAATGATAGTTACATTTAAAGTGCAGTTTTCTGCTGACACTCTCTTTCAACTCCCAAAAAAATCCCTGAGTGCAATATCACAGTCTGTCATGATGTGTTTATTGCAGGAATGGACATCATGATGACAATCTAAAAAAAATTATACACTGTGCAAACCCAGTCAGCACTAAGCCTAAAGTGCATTTGAGGCTGATGGAATTGTCATAGTGTTGAGGAGATTTTGACCTGATGATGGCGCTAAAGGACATTTTGAGGGCTCACAAAAGTTTTTTTGGCAAATCAATCTAAGGTGAATTAATGTGTGTTTCAAAATTTAGTGCAACCTATCCAATTGTGGGACATATTACCTAAAATTATTAGGGGATCACTGAAGTCCTCAGGATACATCGGGAAACAATGAATGCTTGAGCTTGAGCAAGACGATGTTAAACTATTTCAAATATATTTGATTATATATGATATATATGATTATGCATTTCTAAGTGAATGTCAGGTTGTATGTTTTTCAGAGACAGACATGCACACTGAAGACCCATGAACTGGAAATCAATTGTGGCCAGATTTCATTAATTTAAAAAATAATATCCTGTATGTGATGTCACTTCTTATCATTGCTTTTCAATTATGTGAAATAGCCTATTGATTGTGTTAGTGTGCGTCATTCCTCTTGTTGTTCTCCACTATCTACTAAAGTCCTAATTAATTATGTTTTAACAATGGCCGGCCCATCCTCTCATATCCTTAGCACAATGTTTGATTAGCAATATCATCCATGCTTCTAATACTATAAGGAAGAAGAAGAAGAGGAAGAAGAAGAAGATTTGGAGAATAGTGTAAGGAAAAACTGATCTCTCTGGGAAAGCAGTGCCCACCCCAACCCTTAATCTCTCTGTTCCCTCTCTTCTGCATGATGCTGCTGATTTGTAGGTCATGTGTGAGTATCAGAAATAAACTGAGAGAGAGTGAGTGAGCGAAGGACTTTTACCCTCTAGTGGTGAGCCTGGGGAAAGAACTGTCAAATGCATTTAGGAGAGAAAAAATATGAATGTCCAATTATCCCTGTTCAGTTGTGCATGGAGGCAGTGACCCAGTTGGAAATCAGTTTCAGATTTCCGAATTTCATATTTTATTCACCAGCAAGTCCGATACAGTTAGGTGAGAATGAGAGGCTCACGCTGTACAAGTGTGTCAAAGTTTTGTGTTTTCGGAGTGCACTATCATCCAGTCTGATGTCATCCTTCCACCCTGCAACTCCCAGCAGAGTAAAATGAGCAGACCAAATCAGACACAGCTGCTCATGGTGCATTACAGAGATGTCGGCGAGGTAGAAATTTGAACTTCCTCTGAAAAGCAACACATCAAAGATTTCCAAAAGGCTTTTTAAGATGCTTTTAAAATGAGTTTCAGAAATTCATGACCTCTCTGTGCAGTTACGTCTGCCATAAATGATTAAACATTTGGAAACTTGGATTAAACTGTGAAATAGTCCTGCATGCTGTCTCGCTTACCACTGGTATATTTACAGTATTAATGTTCCAGTGGGTCTATTAACAATTAATCTTCATCATGTTCTATATACAGTACATGCATGATGCTTGGTAAACAATCATCATGTAGGTCAAAAAGGTGAATTGGTGAGTGGAGCACCTTGAGAAAATACAAACATTACTATCCAGGTAATCAGGTAAAGAAGGCATATTGTTTTCTAAAAAAGGATCCATAAAATATCACATTATAAATCAGGTACAAATGCCAAATATGCCAAGAATAACTGTCCAAATGTCAAAGAATGAGAGATTAATGGGTACAAAGGACCAGTATTCATAATTTAATGAATACAGATATCATTGCAAGCCATTAAATAAACCCACACTGTCAAACAATGACAATGAATGACAATTTATCACTCAATAAACAGATAAACCTCTGATTATAGTTGCAAACAATATATGCAAATGAAGCTAATGTTGCTAAATTAACATATTAGCTGTTGCATCACATATTTTGTGAGATAATGACAGTGTTGTAGTTTATTTTCACAGTAAACATACACACACAAACACACTGCAGCACCTACACATGGTGGGCATCAGTGGGAAAATCTAGTTGGTCGAAATTCAGGTTTTCATTTCCAGTGCTAATTAGTATAAATTAATACATCGCAGTGTTATCCCTGACAGCCGAGCATCACTAACAATGCTTATCAACTGTGGTGTTTTTTCACACGCATAGACACACACACATACGTGCAGGCACACAACACAATTACACTCTCACGCACATGCACACAATGACATATGTTTAGAAAAATTGTCAGTGGGCTCAATATTTCACAGTTTTGCCTGTCCATATTCCAACACAAAAGCTGTGACAATATATTTGGGAAACACTGTCCCTGAGCAGGAAAAAAAAAATATTGAATCGAGCTCTGTGGTGTTCTGTATGCCACCACCACTCTTTCTTTTTTCCCCCAACTGAAAAAACAAACAAACAGGGAAATCTCTCACTTGCCTGTGAGCGAGTGTGTGGGTGTGAAAGCAAGAAAGAAAAAGAAAGATATAGATGGGGAGAGAAAGGGGAATAGAAAGAGACAAAGAAAGGGGAGTCTGGGAGGGAATAGGTAGAATTTAAAATGAAGATGACACATGGGATATTTTTCCATTGCGTCTCAGCAGGCTCTCTTGAGATGGGAGTGACTTAACATTTCAGAGTCTCATGTGAAACACACACACACACACACACACACACACACACACACATATATGCTCATAAAAAGCCTCATTTGGCTCAGTGGAGACAGATATGAGTGCTTTCTCTTGAGGTGAAGGGAAGGGAAATAGAGTTCAGTCTTGAGTTTCACAATGATCAGGGGAACATTTCTCTACTGCAAATAGGCGGCTTAGAGAAGTGTGTGTGAGGGGGATTGATTTAATTTTAACAACTGCAAACTCATTTCATCGTGGGAGCTTTTCAGCACATGCTTTTGGTGTTTATATTGGTATGAATGAGTGTGTATGTGTGTGTGTGTGTGTGTGTGTGTGTGTGTGTGTGTGTGCGGCGCTACAGATTTAAAATTCATAGAAATCAGCAAAGCAGTCTGTACCTATTTCCTTATTTACTGTGTCTATACATAATACATGACTGACCTGCACTTTCATTTCCTCCCATTTCTCACATTCAATCTGAATTCCACTGAAATGATGACATCCACACAGATCTCACAGAGTAAACAGAGGTTTGAAACTATGATATACCCAGCTATGAAACCGACATGTGTGGACACCCCCTCAGGCATTTCTGATTTTATCATGTCTATTTTGAGATGATGCTTCAGTTGCATCCAAATATTTGTCTAATTTTATAACTTTCATGTGAGTGAAGCATGTAAAGCGACACTACACATGTAGGCTATGTGAAATAGTTGCACAGTGCTTAAACAGCAATATGCACCACATGTTCTGGTGTATTTAGACACAAACTTTTTATGGTTTAAACCAGGCCCCTTAGGTCTTACAGAGGAGAATCTTAATGCTACAATAATCCAACTGTGGCAGCAATTTCAACGTGACAAAAAACCTGAGCACAAAACAAAATCAATGCAGAAATGATTATCAAAAAGCTCTGACCTCAAACCCATCCAACAACACACTGGGGATGAACTGGAGAAAAGGACATCAGGGTCCAAATACTTGTCCAAAGTCTTCCCAGGATAGTGGAGGCTGTTCTAGCAGCATATGAATGCCTATGGTTAAAGAGATATTCAACAATTACATGAGTGTGACGTTCAAATGTCCACATACTGTTGGCAATATTTGTGCATATTGTTACAGTCAAAATGGAAATATTAGGCTGCAAGCTTATTCATATTGTTTAATAAGCAAGTAAAATTAATGTCAGCACCACAACATGGATGAAAACATCCTCTCTGCTCCCTCCTTCACTTGCCTCCAAGGTTGCAAGTGTCACCTCCCTAACACAACACGTCCCCTCTGGATCCAGACACTCAGCTACAAAGGCGACTACTTCTTCTCAGGCAATTTTGAGGAACGTCTGAAAGATTGAAGGTAAATTTTGAGTAACATATGTCCACAATATATCTGGAAATTAACTCATAATTAACTTTAAACACGAGTTAAACGTTCAGAGGCGTTGCCTGTTGGAGTAGAAGCATGCTAACGTTAACCAGCTAACATGATAGCTAGCTAAAAAATATAAGTACGTTAGCATACATAACTTCACAGATTTGGGGCAGTGAAAATTAAAGAAAGTAGCAGACATGTAGCTCACCGTTTTGTTGAACACATTTGTTTTAAAATTATCCAACTTTTCATAA
This sequence comes from Epinephelus moara, assembly GCF_006386435.1. Lineage (NCBI taxonomy): Eukaryota > Metazoa > Chordata > Actinopteri > Perciformes > Serranidae > Epinephelus > Epinephelus moara. Next base: position 10,959,476 of record NC_065508.1, on the reverse strand, counting down.
CTCTGGCCGTGACGAAGCATTTAAAACAGCCTGCTGTGTCACTTTGCAACGCGAGCTAACGTTAGCTTCGTCGCTAGCAAGCTAACGGGTGTGGCGTTTACTGTCCTTCACCTTCACTGACCGCTGTCAGCTGATTAACCGTAATATTGAGTAGAAGTGGGTGATTATATTATCAGTAAGACTAATCTTTCTCTGTTATACTAGGTAATAATTTGGTCTAAATTTCAATATGGCCAAAAGTAGTTAGTGCTCATCCTAGTTTCCTCAACCTAACCTCTTTAAAAAATATTAAAGATTAAACTTAAACTTTCTAAGGGCCATCACTGGGCTAATCCATTGACTAACATTATATTGTTTATTCATAAGTCAAATCTGCCTTTTCATTTATAAATCGATCTGGGGAAATTTTTTCTTAAGTTTGTTTTAGATATGACCGCTGTTGGCTACAAATACCTTTGTTAATCACATGTTTCAGTAAATGAAATAGCATTACAGTTAACACAACAATGGGAAAAATTTATTTTAATGGTTTTATTTTGGACAAACTCTGTGAAATCAAAGACAAAATCACTGATGTCCACTGACGTTTAATATTTGCACAAAAAGAAAAGCCTGTAACACTCCGTTTACATGGATTCATGTTTAAAATACAGTCCTACATTGATCAAAACATTTGCCAGTTGTGGAAATTGGTGTTGAAAAAGATAATCCATTTCAAATCTGCAAAGACTCTTAGAGTTTTTCCTCCTGCAGCATGAAAATGTATCATGTCATTTCATTGTAAGCAAAGTTGGCATAAAGATAAGTTGTTTTTTGTATCCTGATGATGTGGTATCCACACCAGTGGCATTGCATTATGAGAATCAGAATCAGAAAAGCTTTATTGTCTGTCGTGACGGAAAATCGTTTTAGACTTGCTCATACAACAAACAACACAACAACACAACACAGAAACACACAATTTCTAAAAACCTAGTGAGATAAAAGTACTGAAGAATAAATAATTTATACAGAGTTTAAGAAAAACTCTAAAATATGCGATGTGGTAAAGTGCATGTGCTGGGGATCATTTATGAGCTATTGTTTGTTTAAAATGTTTATGGAAGTGGGGATAAAAGAGTTGCGGTAAGTGTTTTTCTTGGACAGGGGGACTTTATAGCGGCGACCTGATGGTAGGATCTTGAAGGACTTGTGCAGGGGGTGAGTGGGACCTGCTGAGAAGTTATCTGTTGAAGGCCAGATAAAATAGAATTAGCAAACAAATTAAGGACACGTGGCTCTGATAACTACATAAACAGGAAATCCCAGGGCAATTGTAAAACCCTCACACTAACTTACAATCCTTTCTCTTACAGGCTGCTTTTAAAGCATGGCGGATTGTGAAGCATTTAAGTACAGTCCGAGAAGAGGCAATGCTAATTTACGGTCTATGCTTGGCTTTCACCAAAGTTTGCTCCTTCACCGTCCTCGGGACCGGCCGACAGATGATGTACCTGTTCATAGCGATGCTGCTGGGCTGAGGTAAACAAAAAGGTGGCAGTGCTGTAGTGCTGTTAGAGTAACACTAGGCAAGGCAAGCTTTATTTATGTAGCCCATTTCGTACCCAGGGGAAAACACAATACACTTTATAAGAAGATTAAAAAGAAAAGTGCAAGATAGAGGAAGAGGGTTTCAGGGCCATTTTTACTGAGAGACTGAACACATCTCAGGTCCTCAGGAGGCTTCTGCAGCATCTGGGGCAATAAAAACTATTGACTGATTGATTTGATATTTATTTTGAACATGTAAAAAAGGACTTTAAATTGACTCTTGGTGCAGCAAGAACTAGATGACCCACCTAACTGGCTCATAGCTTTTTAGCAGGTCTAACTAACTTATTGCTAAATATTACTGGATGAAAGATTGGACCTTTTTTGTGGGGGTAGCTCGTACCCTCCTGGTCTCGTGATAGTCAGAAATTGTTGAGAGCATTTCTTGAATTTTAAGCATGCGACAGTGTTGCCATATTACCCTGTTTTTAAACATTACAGGTGCACATTCACTGTTCTCACTCTGTATATTTGACTATTTCTTTTCAGGTTGTTTTTATTTCTGAGGGCACTCTATAACTCTTTAACACAAAGCTGTAACTGTTTTTTTGTCAGCAGTGATTTGGCTTTTGTTTTGTTTTGGCTTCTTGTTACAGAGGTTACAGATCGGGCAGGTGAGGAGCCTGCTGGCGAGTGTGTCCAGTCCAAATTGGGCACAAACACTGTCACTGTTACTGAAGCTCATTAATGAGAGTACCATAGTTACAGGACACTAGACGACCCACTCGTTCATTTGGTTTTGACCCATGTCTTGTACTTGGTTTGAATCTGCGCTGAACCTTTTGTTGCCTTAATCATCCTCGTTTTCCTTTTTTTTTTCTTTTTTTTTTAAACTTTTCTGTCAACTGTAAAATTGGCAACCAAAACTCTACGTTGAATTACAGATCAAAATATCCCCAAAAATCTCTGAAAAGTTCTCAGCTGAATTCCAGAAGTGTGCACGAAGCAGTGTGATCTCATTTCTGAGTCCACAGGCTATTTCCTCATGCTTCTACTTAAACATTCAGGCAGAGAGAGTAGTTTATTAGGCACTGGTGAGCCTTGTAATGATGCTTTGCTCCTGAGTCTCACCTTCTAACCCTGCTTTGCGCTCGCCATCTAGAAGGTTTCTGCACTGAGAGGAAAACAGACCAAATGTATTCAGAACTGATACTGCTTTTTAATGACAGTGGTGGTGAGGAAAATCCAAAAGACATTTTGAGGAATCGACTGCTTGATTTACAATGCAACATCTGATTACTGTTTATGTCACCATCTTAGAAACAACCTCCATGCTTCCGGAGACCATGACCCAGGAAAAGAGGCTTTACTTTCTGAGGTATGATACACTTGTTTCTGGCAACATCCTACTGGGAGATAAGCAAAATCAAAGAAGAACTACTCAGGTGCTGTTACATACAAAAGCCACATGTCAAATGTGTTGGGTTATTGTTCAGGCTTTGAACTAAGTCTTAGATCCCAAAAGAAGAGATGTTACCAGAATCTGTCACACTCAGTCTTCAGCAGCGTATTTTCTGGGTGAGAAAACCTGATGCAATTCTCTGCTTTCATGTACACGGTGTCCTTCACAGACAGCGTGAAATAATGCGGGAATAAATGACCGAATTAAAATCTGACACCAGAGTGAAATCTAAACATCTGTGATAGTTAACAGCAGATTACTTGACTGGCAAGTGTAGTTGTGCTTCAGACCGTTACCCAGCAAACTGGAAGGATTGGAAACCATCTGCAGCCACTTTGTCACTTAAGCTATGAATGACAGGAATACATTCTCAACGTTAATCTCACACGGCCTTTCTTGTCTCATTATTTCTCAGTATGTTTATATATGCTGACGATGTATTGACAACTACATGCTTTCCTAAATTAGCACTAGAGAAGTAGGTTCAAGGTTGAGAAGAAGAGAAAAGCACAGTCCCTGAGTTTTATCTGAATTATTTTTTTTTTCTCAGTACGAAGACTCAGATGATGATGCAGCTGCCCTCTCTCTCCATGGTATGTCACCTGCTGGAAGCGTACTCTTGGATGAAGAGCTCATCCTAGACCAGATCAAGGATCCAGATAAGAGCACAACGACTGAAGGTGCAGTAGTAGAAGCCATACTGTGATGTCAGCATTTAATTTCTAATTCTAGTGTGGCTCCCTGTTGCAGCTCACCCTGGCGCTACTGTAACCTACAGGGCAGTGAAGAGGTGCTCCCTCCTCAAATCCACAGTTAGACCCTAAACTCTGAGTACCCATTGGTCACTTATTTTGGTCAAGGCTACTCTATCGTGGCCACACAGTACTGGAATAAACTGCTGACTGAAGTCAGGAGTAGCAGAGTCATTGCACGTCTTCCAACACAGTCTGAAAACCATCTTTTCAGCCATTGACATCTGATGCTAAAACTACTCATTTCCAATAAAAAAGCTTTTGTGTTCCTGTGGAGTTTGAAAGCACTTATTGTAAGACGTTTTAGGCTAAAGTGCCCGCAAAACAAATGCAGCACTGCATTCACTCCATGCAGCATTTACAGATACACAGACTAGGTTAATGGATTGGCTTTCCAACTACAATTACAGTCTCTGTGATTATATTTTTTATGAAGTATTTGACTGTCTGCTTCATTCGTAATGCCCTGGGCAAGACCTGTTGCGCTGCTACATTTCCAGGAAAGATTTCAGGTTGAAGCAGAAGGCAAAGCAACAGATGGATAGCTGTAATTTCAGAAAATGATTTGGAAGAAAGAAAGTAATTCTGTTGTTGCATTTATGGACTTTTAGCACTTTATGGAGCTGGATGGAGAGTTATTTTTTTTTTGCCAGTGTCATTGCATCGAAGAATACAGTATATTGCAGCATGAAATACATCACCGTTTTCTACTAGTGCTGCTTTACTGTTATTTTACAGTGTGAAACCTCAGCCATAAACATGAGAAAATGTGGAATAACTCCCCACAACTTGTTTGTGATAATAAAACAAAAAGGTCACAAATCTTTAGGCAGTAGTATCTTTTAAGGCCCGGACACACCAAACGACATCAAAGAACTAGTGGCAACAGAGTCCAACTGTTGCATCACCTCATGTCGCCTGTATCTCGGTCAAAAACTTGTACTTGAACACAGCGCAAAAACTACAGCCAACACCTAACTACCACATATATTCTGCACCTGCTTGAGAGGAAATAACTCTGTACCAGCAGGCGGTGGTAGTCTGTATTCTTCATTCAAAAAGGGAAATAGTAAGACGGACAGGTCAGATTCAAGACGCTTGTTAGCCATATAGCATGTAAATAGCACAACCCAATGTTGAAAGAGCAAAGGATCTGGGTCCAGTGTCGTTTCGACATGCATAATTGGCCGAAAAATGGCGGTCAAAGGCTGACTAGTGCCAACTAGCTAAGCTATGGCGACAGGTGCTTGCCAATGGTCCAACTTTGACCAACGGACAATTATTGGCTTATTGTGTAAGGGCCCATAGAAGTGTTTAATTCAAGCACTACTTTTCACCACTCATATCTCAAAGGGTTTTCAGAACAGCACTGACACAGTGATAACCAAAATACATTTTATCTCTAATTGCATAGCTGTCTCTTGGTTTTCTTTCTGTTTTTCTTCCAGCGTGGAAAAGTGACTGGCACAAGAATCACATGGCAGCAATCAGCAGTGAGAAGTTTGACAGCCTCCTGAAGATGTGTCCTGATTTCCAAGGCTGTAAGAGCAACATGGCTGCATTTGTTTTGATAAGAGGTAAGCACCCTACCACTTAGCAAACTAGTACGTATACTGTGACAGTATAGAAAATGTAATTTAATGGCAGTTGGACTTTAAAGGGAAGACATTGACTGCAAGATAACTTATCATAAAAGATAGTTGAATACATTTCTGTTCATGTCCATATACTTGCATTATGTTGCTTTGTGCTCAGAAAAGTAACATCACTGCATTTTTCATTATGCTATCAGTGCCAACCATGATTTTGACATTTTGAGGATGGAGAGCTGTTCTTTCTTTCTTTCGCTTATTCAAGGTCTAATTGATTATGACCTGTGAGTCCTTTGAGGCACAAGCTATGGTTTGAAGGTTTATAAATGGCATTTCATTCTCGCTAGCTTCATTTATATTCGATTGAGGCTTTTAAAACGTTATGTTAAACATGTGTCATCACTTCTTCACCTCATAGCCAAATGCCCTTCACACATTATGCTCCATGTCAAAGAAGAAGTGTCATTTTCCTACAGAAATGTTGGATACAGCAGGTCGTCCATGTGAGCTTTACGAGGTTGTGGCGTTGGGGGCTGGCCGGTCAAGCTGCAGCAAGTGGCTTTGCTACAATGGGACAATGGTCCATGACTGTCACGCCATCATCATCGCCAAACGAGCTCTCCAAAGGTACAAAACTGCCGATATGACAGCAAGGGCCCTAATTTAAAAATGTTAACTTAAATACTACTACAATGTATGAGTATTGCCTTTTCTGCATTAATGAAGTCATGACGTTCCTTTTCCTGTCTTGTCAGAGCAGGCAGTGTGGATCTGGTGCATTATAAGTGCCAGGATGGCTCAAAGTGAGAATGGTATTTTCTGGCTTGTGTTCAGGTTTCTGTACAAACAGCTTCTGCTGTTCTTTGATGCCGATCCAAAGGCCAAGGAGAACTGTGTTTTCGAGAGCAGTGCAGACAGCCACCAGCTTCAGCTCAAACCCAAGATCAGTCTGCATCTCTACACCAATCAGTGTCCTGAAGGAGCAGCCAAGGACTTCTACCTTAAGTACTGTTATTCCCCTCTTTGTTCTTTGTTGAAAGCAGCATTTTGTGGTGTATATTTGGAGTGCCTCGGGTTGATATCTCATTCCAAAAACAGTAGCTTTGCACCTGTGGAGGACAGTAGTTTTAATATGGGTTATATTTCTGTAGAAATGTGCTTGTAAGTATGAGTTAATCTGAATTTTTGCTCAGGGGAGTGAAATACAATCTTCTTTCCTTTTTAGGGGCCCTGCGAATAAATCTTGGACCAATATGAAGCTGCAGTATCATGCCAAGGGCCTGCTGGTCCCTGTAGCCTACCTTGAACCGAGTCTCTGGGGTGCCAAAGTCTGCTGCATGTCTGGTAGTGACAAGTTGTGCCGCTGGACAATCACTGGGGTTCAGGGTGCATTACTGAGCCACTTCATCCAGCCGCTCTACATCACCAGCATGGTGCTAGGTAAAGAGACTTGCTGTGAATCAATATTTTAGGCCGTACCAGGATTTTCAGGCTGTTTTGGGATATTTGTGGCCTGATATGTCTGGTTTCACAGCAGATTTTCTCAAAAAAAATGCATGTTGTGATGTTTAAATGCACTTTTTGAAATTGCGGTGCAAGTGAAAAATGCAAAAATAGCTGTGATTTTATCACTGATATGGAGCTTATAATTAAAGGGGCAATAAGCGAAATCGTTCACCGCTAGGTTCACTGTTGTGCACTGCCTGTAGAGCAAAACAAAGTGTGGCATGAGCCACTCCTTCCTCTGCCTCTGCTCTCCATCTTCTACCAGCTCTTCTAGTCACTGAGCCTCGTCTCCATTTCAGCAAATATATTACATTTATTACAGGTACCATCATCATTGAAGTAGGCAGGGGAATAGCTAAACACAGCCGCCAGACTGCCCGCCGGGCTACATTTTACAATGCTAATTGCAAATTAGCTGGGCTGCCAGGCTACACACCTAACACAACCGAAACGCCTGACCCATTGCTGGGACCGAAGCTCCGGACATTAACCCATGCTACGATTGTAACATTAAATTTAATTAAATCGACATAGCAACATGTGCCTAACGTTACTTAACACTAATTAAAACAGACATTTGACTTTATGTTGTACCTGTCCAGGAGAAGAAGAGCTAGCTCCGAGTCAGATTGTAGCCCCTTTAGCTCTTGCAGTGCTTTCCACCTTGGAAATGCAAGGCCAATGTTAATGTTAGTGTTAGTTAATGTTTCACATGAACGTGCAGCCAGACCGGCTTGTAAACAATGGGCTGGAGATCAACACAGAGGGAGGGTGTGTGAGGTCATGCTATACTCCAGATGAAATTACACCTCTAGTTCTTCACATAGCAATTTTTTAATTCCTTCAATCTAGAAATGATGAATTTCGCTTATTGCCCCTTTAAAACAATCAGTATTTCCTACAGAATTAGAACTTATTTGTGATGGTAGGGGGTTTGGGTTGGGTGGCAGCAACAGCTGCAGCAGCTGCTGTATGATGCAGCATTGATGGACCGCCTCCGTGAGGCACGCTCCTCCTCTTCTTGCCCGGTTAGCATTAGCTAGCACAGCACAACATGATCTCATCCCTGTTCGTCATAATTTGCAGCTTGGGCAGAAACCATGGGGCAGTGGTTAACAGCCACGCCGACACCATATGGCTGTATTCGTTCATTTAACCCATTAATAAAGGTTGGGTAGTGTTAGCTGTGTGATGCTAACAGTTAGCCCTGTCACTGTGTGTTTGCGACCTTCTCCCAGGCACAGAGCTCTGATCTGGCAGCAATAGTTTCATGATAAACAGAGAGAGAGAATGAGGCAAGGAGGGTCAGCTCTACAACAAAATGAGAGGTTACCCATTTTAGATTTGCAGTAAAGTTGTGGTGATTGGACAAAATTGCAAGGTTGCTCAGAATTCACGGGGACTGGCTGAATTGGTGTTAATTGTTGCGATCGCAACATCCTGGAGGGAATGTTTAGGAAATACGCTATTATTTGAGAAGGTTGGCTCTTATTTCTGTATGATGAATGTGAAGTTACAGTCAGCAGCTTCCTGCTCTCAACCAAGAAGTAGTTCATTAAATTACTCCCTGTAAAACTATGCCGTTTTTCATGGGTCATAACCGGAACTGGTGAGCTTTAGAGGTGCTGTTAGGCACGATTTTGTTACCTTTGGACAGAGCAAGACTAGCTGTTTCCTCCTGCTTCCAGTCTTAATGTGAAGCTAAGCTAATTGGCTGCTGGCTGTAGCTTCATGTTTAGCATACAGAGATGAGAGTAGAATCAATCTTCTCATCTAAGTCTCAGCAAGAAGGCAAACGAACATATTTCCCAAAGTGTCAAACTGTTCCTGTAATTCCAGGTGGAAATCACAATAACGTTAGCTAAGGTGGTTTCTTATTAACACAGCAATGAAACACCTCAGTGTTTTTTATTAACGCAGTTAAGTCTGGTATTTTACATCCAGGTGGTGTAATTTCCAATGCAGTCATTAACAGTTATTGAGCTGTTTCTGGAATTAGTAAAATGGAGCTGATATGTATGAGCTGTAATGGAAATGGTCCCTGACAATGGTTTTCTTTTAGTGTATAATGTTACATGGATTCATGGATAAATCTCTGGAAGATTGAAGAGCAAACACTAAAATAGTTGTGTTTATTTAGGGGGCCAGAAGATCTTAAATGAGGAAGTGTCTGATATTACCAACATGCGACTGGGCGACGGATGGGAGGATGTTCTGCCGCCAACCTACAAAAAACGCAACATCCACTTTCTCTGCGGGGACTACGTGGGGCCTGTTGTCACCTCCCCGCAGCATGACGATCTCAGCATCAACTGGTGTCGTGGAGACAAGGACATTGAAGTTCTGGACAGTAGCAATGGCCTCATCATTGATGGGTAAGATGCAGATCCATGCAGATAATATGCAGTAACTTGTCTCTGCATCAGTAATGTGGGACCAGCATAATGTCCTTTGCTCCTCTTGCAGAGAATCTTGACCTGACTGAAGCTTACCTCATTTACACTCCTGCAGCTAGTTTCAGGGGTAGAGTAGATTTGCTGGCAGTGCCAATTGCAGTCTGCTTGTTTGACAGTCTCAGCGATGCCTGGGGCTGTTGCCATCTCTTGGTTTTGAAGCTGTGGACAACTGCTGATGTCCAGTCGGTAGAGTGACACAGCCGTGGCTCTCACTGGAGGCTGTGTTGTCCTTGCGCACAGATTACAGCCAAAAATAGATTTGAGATCCTGCTTGGCCCTTGCAGTGTTGCTTTTTATTCCAGCCTCCGGCCTGCAGCCTGAACTATTAGTTTTAGGCAACACCATGGTTTAAAGTGTCAGGATGAGCTCTGCAGGACGTTCCGAACAATAAACTATGAATAGGCAAAGGAAAATAGACTCCCTGAAAAGAGGAGAATAATTTTAAGGGCAGGAATACAGGATATAAAGTGTGCAGAAGGAGGTGAAGAGGAATTAAAAGGATGGCAAGAACACCTACTAAAAAAAAAACTAATTATAGTGTGAAAACAAAAGGAGATGTTGCCTCCGTCATATGAGACATCTTTAATTTAGTGATGTAAAAGTTGCATGCCAATTATTTCTAGCTTCTTTTAGCTATGGTTTTCATCACTGAAGCAATTAATTGTTTCCTAAAAGCCTTGGCTTACACCCAGATAGCTTGAATTCTGCCAAGAAGAAGCCATTTTACTTGGAGTGTATTAGTAATAAAAAGACAAAGGAAGTTTTGTGTGGGATGAGGAAAATCATGGGCTGTAGACAGAAGGGTTGCAGCGGTATGAGATTTTCATGGTATGATAACAGTCTCAGAAAAATAGTACGGCTTCAAGGTATCAGGGTATATGGTATTACACAATAATTTTAATATTATTTGTCAGTTGCAATGACCCTTGAAGGTATACCTACAGGATTATGGGTTTCTGTTTGTACATACGCTAGCTGGCAAAAGAGCTAGTTTTGCATTTCACATCACTATATTTGGTGGGTTTTTTGGGCGCTGTTTCTCTGATGCCTGCTGCTTACGGTCTGGTGCCTGGTCTACCCTTTTTATAAGGAGCTGACCTCACCGGAGCACTTTGGGGGTACATGCCCATAAAAGTTCTTAACACAGAAAATAAGAAGAAACAAAGAAAATACAGGCGTAGGGCAGAGTCTCTGCAAATTAATACCATGCCACACATTTCTAGTGTGTCATAAGTCTCTACATTGTTTTGGGCGAAAATCCTGCATAGTATATCTTTAAAGGAATAAAAACAGAAGTTAATTTTAGTTGTTCAAACAGGATTTATCATAATTAAAACTATCACTGTGAGTGTTAACGCATTAATCACAGTGCAGTTAAGGTCTGATCATAACATGTCATACTTTTTTAATTGCATTTATCGCATGCTGCTGTTTTTGTCTCCTTTAACACCCCCCAGTCAAGCCGCCGCAGTGATGGAAAATAAGACACCACTGCGCTTTTTTAATGGCTCATTTCACTTTAAAAACTCTCAGAAGGTTCAGTTTACAAGTCAAAAGTAATGTGCACCTTCAGAGAAAAAACTATTATATGTAGTTATATGTTGTATATGTTGGTTAGTGAAGAAGAGTATGCCAGCTTTACCCTCGGCATCAGAGCGCGATGTATGTCCGTGTTGTTTAGTCCACTCGTGGAAAGCAAGCTGGTGTCAGTAGGAGGATCGTTGCTGTGGATTTGAGTTTCCCTGTCGGAAGTTGCAGTCTTAGAAGGGCTAAGTCCGACGCTGCAAACCTCACTAATTTTTGACTGACTAGTTGATCAGCAGTACGGCAAGTACCAGGTGTATATAATGTAAAAAATGTCCTGTCTTTGAAGAGCGGATTTTGCATCTGGTGGTTAAAAACTTGACTGGGACTGAACTTATGAGATTGTGGGATGATTTTTCACACATACACACTCACACACATACCAGGATTTGGTAATACATTTCATCATTTTCTACGTTTTGTGGCCTATGGCTTGACAGAGCTATTGTCTCTCTATTTTATAATTATTTATCAGAGTTGCAAAAAACTTGCATTAATTTGATTCCTAGTCAAAACTGTGCAAAGTAATATAATTTTAAGCATGAAATAAAAATGTGATTAATCCCCATTAACTATTAAAATTTAACAATAATTGCAATTTTAAAAAATAAAAGTTTTACAGCCCTAATCAAAACTGTTTTTTAAAAAACATGAAAGTATGTGTAAAAAGGAGATGCACAGGTTAGATTCTCCGATTGCATTTTTTCCCCTAGTACTGTAGACAAGCTATTGTATGTGGGATAACCTTCAATTTTCATACCATGATAAACCGTGAAATCAGTATACAACTGCAACCCTAGTAGACATTACAGTGGTCATTGAACAGACCTTTAAAATGATTTGATATCATTTGTCACCCTGCACAGCCATCTGCTAATGTCAGCCTCTATCACTGCTGTCACACTCAACACAACCCCCAAATTTTGTCTTTATTGACAACACTGGGCTTCTCACCATTGGTCTGCTCCCCAGGGACACACTCCAGGGTTTCCCCCAGGAAATTGCTTAGCAGCAGTGGTAAGTGCTGCCTACGGGAAACCCTGCCTTCTCTCACTCAGCCAGACCCCACTTTTTTCGCTGTAACAGCACAGAAGAATTGTCTTGCCAAACACTTTTCATGTTCAGTACAGCTAAGCCCCCGAAGCAGAGACTGCATCCTTCAAAACAGTGTTGGAGGTGGAAACATTGTGAAGAGCAAGTCACCGAATGCAGTGCATGAACTCACATTTTACATCCACAACTTTTAGTTTCACGAGTGGACACTTGAAGGGACACCATCCACCCCTCCCTGCTGCTAATTAACTGGCTTGCTTCTTTATGACTCATTAGTGAGGCACACAAAACAAGTCAGCGTGTTCAATAGACTAGAAGGCTTGACTTTATCGTAGCACAGATAACCACAGCAGCTTTTTGAAAGTATCGGTATCATAAGTGGCAGCTGGACACGTTGTACATGTTAGAAAATACATGTTAATAAACGTGAAAAGACTGTTGTACTGAAGTGTCAGGATTTTTTGAGTCGGCCTAAAAGCATGCTCGATGACACACTGGAGTCATCCTTAACATAACCCCTCCCCTACTATGTAAAAACTACGCTACTACTGACATTAGAGTGCATAGTATCAGTGTCGTTTGTATTGCCCACTGTGTGCCGGGGCGAGTTTGCTACGTCCCATGAGCTCTCCTAGCTCTTTCAGTCTGAGAAATACATGAATAAACATCTCTGTTGAGTGCCACATTCATATAAACACAAGCTAAACAGCCGTCACTAACATACCTTTTAGTCTTTCTCGCCAAATTGTCTACCCAGCACACTGGCAGTTCCTGATTACTGCTCTAGGTGTGTGCTTTGTGCTAACGTTAGCTGCTATAGCTGCACAGTGGCTCTTGTTCCCTAGTACAGAGGGTGTGTGTGCTGTTGGGTAAGCTGCTAAGGAGAGTCTGTAGCTGTGAGGTGGCTCATTCGTTGGCTTCATGTGTACTGTACACCGCTTTCTATCGCCATCACCCTCGTAATTCACAGCAAAATTGAAGTGACTCCAAACACTAGTTTTATAGCTTCCTGGAGGATCTTCTATTTCTAGTCTGGTAATGGCATTACTAACCATCTTGCAACAAGCTAGCTTAGCTTAGCTGCCTCCCTCACCGGAGTAGAATATTTTGGTTTGGGGGTAGTAGGGACAGACAGCATGTTGCCTTTTCTGTCCTGTTGGCCGCCTTGCTGAGTGCAGTGGCACTGAGAGCATTATATTAAACACAGTTTAAGCGATATATTCTGTTTTCTAAATGTAATAGGATAATTCAATGTTTGGTTTCGTTTGTAATGTGTACCGAACTGAAAACAACGTACCAGATGGTTCGAAATGAATATATGTATTGTTACATCCCTACAAGTAGGATTGATGAACATTTAACAACATGGAATATACACTGTTTAGCTAAAATATTAAAACCACCAAAGAGTGAGTTGAACATTGACCATCTCGTTACAATGCAGTGTTCTGTTTGGAAAACCTTGGATGTGGATGCCACTTGACACATGCCACCCACCCAAACACTCAAAGAGCTCAAGGCATCGACCTGGCCTCCAAATTAGCCAGATCCCTACACAATGGAGCATCATAGGACACGTTGGTACCCCATCTCCCAACCCACAGGACTCAAAGTATTTGCCGCCAACGCCTTGATGCCAGACACCACAGGACACCCCCAGGTGTTCATGCCTCGACAGGTAAGAGCCAAGTCCAATCGAAGGAGGCACCACCATGAATCGGGGTGCCTCTGGGGTACTGACACGTCTCACAGATACTCCATCAGATTGGGATCTGGGTAATTTGGAGGTCAGGTAGAAGCCTTGAGCTGTTTTTCAGTGTGGCATGACGCATTGTCCTGCTGAGGGGGGCGCTGCCATTTGAAATACATTTAACTGGCATTGTGTTTTGTTGTCGGATGTTAAGGGTTAAAAAGTTATTTCTGCATCTTTTTAGCAAAGTTTTTATTTGATTTTTTTACATGAATATATTTGAAATGCACTACTATATAATACAGTTGACAGCTGATACATGTAAAGGAAAGCATTCATTGGAACACTGTTGTATTTCCCAGCTCTCCATCTGTGAGTGGGCCTGGCTTCTCCAGCAGACTTTGCAAGAGAGCCCTCTACAGTTACTTCCTCAGAGCTGCACAGCTGAGTGGGCATAGCTATCTGCTGAATCTTCCCACCTACCACAATGCCAAGGTGTGTGTCAGCTATAGATGATCACATGTATGCTCAGTGTGAGTGTTTTTTGACTTTGCTTCATTGCAGTTTGCAGACTGATGTGATGCATGATGTTGTAAATGGTTTCTTTTATAGGTGGAATCTGTCGTGTACCAGACAGTCAAAGATCTGGTCAAGCAGCAGTTCCTGAGCGAGCACGCAGGGTCCTGGAATTCAAAGAAGCTGGTGGACTGCTTTAGCACTTGAATGGTCTCTCAGCAACACGCCGCATTGAAGTTCATTTAAGTTCCTCTTAGAGTTATTTTACTGTTGTTTACTGTGCACTGTGCACAACAATAATTCGAGTTTTGGTTTATGTAAAATGTTGTTCAGACTGTGTAGGTGTTTGAGAAAAATAAACAAGACCCTACTGTTGTGCACCGCAGTGAAGTAGTCAGTTTGAATGAGTTGTGGGTGGAAAAACATGGCTTATAGGCTAAATGTTTTTTCTCCCTGTCAAGTAGAAAGCAGCAACATTATTACCCATTATCACATTTGTAGCCAAAATGTTGTGCTGATTAACAAAGTATTTGGTGTTGATGTACCAACCAAACAATACAGTCACTGGCATGGAGAGGACATTATGAACAGGTAATTATTTTCTTGTATAATTTAGTGTTTTGTGTCATTTACTGTCACGATTTTAAACAAAGAACTATCTCATATTTACTCTGGTTGTATTCACAGCAAGCCTGATGTGTTTGGAGTCAGGGGGTCAAATCAGCAGCTGACGAACCAGTGATAAGGTACTAAATTAAAAGTTTCTTATGTAACATCCTGTCTAAGTTTTGTTGCCTCTTAGTAGTGTTGTAACGATAATGGAATTTCCAGCTGCAATACAGTGCCTTGAAAAATATGGACGTGTGATACCATTTTTGATGCCTGAGGAAAAAATTGACATTGAGCCACAATACGTTTTTTTTTTATTAAAAGGTTAATACAACAAGGCTACATGACAGCAACATCTTTCAGAAGAATGACTGTAGTAATGTTTACCATTGTAAAGAGTACAGTAAGAGAGAGCTAGAATATGCAGCTAATACCGGCGTATCGATACTGCGGAAAATAAGTATTGAAACCTATTCAAATAATCAGAATTGATATGTATTGAGAAATCGATACTTTTGACAGCATTACTCTCGAGTTTTTTGTAATAATGACACTTGTTCCATTATTTATATTGTCTCAGTATCATTGGATCCAATGTAAATTACGTTGCTGGTATAAAATTAAAAATAGTTAATAGAATTTAAATGATTCACATGTTTTTTCAGTCTGAAATTTCAGCTTTCCTTCCTATATTTTCTTGGTATCTGTGGTCATTTGACAGTACCCAGCATTTTGTAGGACTATTGTATGGTTTACCTATTTTGCTGAATATATTGTGGGTTAATCTAAAATTCTACAAACCGCAGACTATGATTTTAACACCTCTCTGCTTGTCTATAAATAAAAATGGAAAAGTTTTGTCAAATCTCACAGATTTAGAAAGTGTTGGCAGCCTTTTTGTTTACATTACAATGTGCAGGTGTTCAGGTGATACAGTCAGAAACACCAGCAAAAAATGCTGTCAAACTCTATGGGAAGAAATTCATGCAACATGGATTCAGCTATCTCTCTATGATGCTACCAATCACCTCCAATCAGTGCCAATGGTGTATTTAAACACATTGACATATTGATATTATGGACCGTCACATGTTTATCACAACAAAGGTGTGAGAATTTACAGTAGCAGTCACATTCAGAGGTGGTGTGGTAACCATGTCATGAAGCGATTAAGGAAAGATCGTAGAAACACATGTTTCCTGGCACAAACAGAGGTGAAGAAGGAGCACTGGGAGGCTTGCATCATCTTAAATTTCAAATTTTATTATTTCCTCATACAAACTGTGTGGTACTATGGTTCATTGTCACCATGGCTCCACTCACCAGTTGCTTGGCAACCAACTCCTCCTTGGAACTGATGCAACTACTCATGTCTTCATAATTACAGGCTCTTTTACAATATTTAGCAAAAACAAAAAACAATAGAATTCATGATAACGTGATCTAATGAAGCTGGAACACAATGATGCTTCACATTTAGTGATGGCTGTTCGCTGCATTGATTACATGTCTCTGTGGCTTGTATTGAAGTACAATAGGTTTTAAGGCTGCTGTTTCATTTTGGGAGACTTCATGACTGTTTCTGTGATTTGCATATCTTCATGCGTCTGTATGCAAATGCATGGTCCTGTGTGCTTTATCTTTCTTCTTGCTGAACAAGCAAGTGATTCCTCCAGCCAGGTGTCAGGTTCGTCCCCCTCTGTGAAGGCAGAGCTCCTGTACCTGAGGGGCTTTTCTGGGCACGAGGGAGAGCCAAGGAATTCACAAGAAGGCCTGCAAGATAATTAAACATCCGTGAACACTTTAGAGGTGTGAAAAACATTTGCTCAATATGTGGTTTGAGAGTACACGCCTGGGAGTTGGGGGTTAAATTAAATTGAGCTGTCAGATTTTGAAGGAACCATTTAAGAAATAACAATTAGGTCCTTTTAGGCTCAATTACAAAGGCTTTCGTGTAATTATTGAACGTCAGTGCAGTCTCAATAATGAATGCAGTGACCTTCACTGTGATTCTGGCAGCAGAGGGACTGTGATGACGTCTGACTGAATCTCTGATCATCATCGTTTCATATGAATCTCAACAAGATGAATTATATCTTCTGATTGCAACATTAAATGTCTGACAAAAGATGAGAGGGAAGCAGTTCATTAAGAGTTGAATGCCAAAAGAGTACCAGTGACAAAATTAGGAATATCTCACTGAAAACTTTTTTTCCTAACTCATTAAGAAATATAATTGGGACCAGAAGGTTTGCATTTTATCTTTTAAACACATGTTTACAATGTAGTTCTTATTTTTGAAGAGTTTATTGTCATTGTTGAACTTTTAATTTATCGTTTAGGCTTTTAAATGTGCTAAAATTATAGCAGTGGTAACAGACTGACACATGATGCGCGGTTTCCTCACCCAGGTTTGGTCTCTTGCAGGACGAGTCTCTCTGGCTTGAGTCAGAGGAGGCTGATGTGCTCTCTGTGGAGCTCGACTTGACCGAGCGGACCGATGGTACTGGTGCTCTCGGAGGTTTTGATTTGGGTTTGGCCATGACTCCAACGGATGCCGAGTTACTCCACTCTGGATGACATCATCAAACACAGGTAACAATCATTAAGCCAATTATTAAGTATTTCCTCCTCACAGGCATAGAGAGAAACATCTGCACCTTGCTGATTGTCCACAGAACTAGTTGCACGCCGACATTTTCAGAACACGAGTGACAATTCTCTCTTGACCAATCAATGAACTGCATTGTCTCCAGCTCCACCTTTTAGTATATGATCTGTATTCTAGCTACCCCAATAAAGGGTGATGATAACATGGGACTGAAAGAAACGTTTCTATTGTTAACATCGACAACTTTTGACAATGGAAACACAAAAATAATGGATCTAATGTGTAACAAACTGAACCAGACTGCTTGGTGGAAACAAGGCTTATGTGCGGTTGTTGTACCTGAATACTCATCAAGACGGAAACGTCCAAAGCAGAGATGAATCCTCCATTGTTTCCTGACGTTTTCCTTCATCAGACAGTGAAAGATGAAAATGAAAAGTCCTGGAATATGAACAAAAGTGAGACAAGGTCATGATGAGCTTTGGAGGACTTGGTTTAGCAGAAAATGATATTTTTAATTTGCACTTGAGCAAGGCATTTCTCTCCCAAAAGTGAAAAGGCACAGGGCTTTTGTTGCGTCACTCTCAGATAAAAAAAGAAAGCAATATAACAAAGGCCAGCCGAGGTAAAGGCAGTTGTGAAATAGTTGCATCATTCAGCCTGTGTTTGATTTCCTCCTTTTATCTGCGAGTTTTGTTGGTTCCTTTTGAACTGCAAACGTAAGGTAGGATGTTGAAGAAAACTGCATGTGTGGTTGGCAAACCTTCACTCACTGATTTATTTACCGGTATATCACTCATTCATGCCATGTAAGAACAAACCAGTTTGTCCGAGTGGTTCCTACATGAAGCACATTTAGTCTCTGCCTATGTACGTAGATATATATTATCCAGAGTAAATATGTCTGTGCATAAAAGAAACTACAACCTTGAAAGGTGTTGAGTGCAGCAAAAAGGTACAGCAGAACTACTCTGGCTGGCGTCCATGTAAAGAAGCCAACCATCCATGTTAGTCCTAGTAACAAGGTGAGACTGGCAACTCCCTTCAGGTCATGCATCAGTCCGCTGCGGGTCCCAGCCGGGCTGTTGACTCGCATGTGGCGAATCTGGATCAAGACCACCACAAAAACCTAGGAGAGTTAAAAAAGATAAGAGTGGTTAAATTACTGTTGCTGTCTGGTTGATGAGATGATTGAGCTCTGTAGATATCTTACTATATAATGATGAAAACTCTGCCTGTGTGTGTGTGTGTGTGTGTGTGTGTGTGTGTGTGTGTGTGTGTGTGTGTGTGTGTGTGTCTGTTCCACGTTTTTCTCCTCAC
>NC_065508.1:10926078-10940688 GCF_006386435.1 Epinephelus moara | reverse complement strand
CCACGCAACTTTGTAGGCATATGACCACACATAATCTGAGGGGACCCCTCCATTATTGACCCCATCAAACAAAATGGGGGCGCTAGAGAGCTAATTTCTTATCTAGGCCTAACCGCCATATGGATTTTTACTAAACTTGGTAGATATGTAGAACAGGACGCCTCAAGGTGACTGGAGAAATTTAACTCTAATTGGCAACTGGGTGGCGCTATAACAACAGAAAAATGCTTAAACATGACTAAAATGCGACCGATCGCTGTGGCTCCCCCTGTGGACCAATGTTTGTTGTTTTTCTTCTAATTTTTGGTATGACTAAGTCATGGTATGGTATGCTGTACATAATCACGGAAACTGTCAGTGTGTCATTCTGTCAGTCAGTCAGTCATTCTACCAGTGCGCCCCACTTTTAAGTCAATACAAACACTTTAACTATCTGCCTTTCAACGTGCTACCTCAACTACTAATGTACAGTTTTAGCCCACTAACTATCCCACTATTGGCAATGGTACTACTGTACTTTAAATAAAGCAACCTTACTATCAAATTCACAAAAACTCTGTCTGAATACATTGCTCTTCTTAGTGGGTTCAGTTGACTATTTAATCTGCAATTTCCTATGACCTGTATCCCAAACACACACCATGTGAAACTGTACGTGGGCAGCTGTGCACTCAATGGATATGGACTTGTAACTTATAAAACTGAAAATTATAAATGTAATTTGGAGAATACTGTGATACATTAACCAGCAAAATGTGGACATGGGCTGCTATTTTAGTAGTTTGAACTTAGGTATGAACTTGAACGAAAAGTTAAAATCATTTACCGCAATGTTGAAGAGGAAGACCAGCACGGCGTAGGCAACCACAGACACGTAATATGTCACATCGTCCTGGAGCCAACAGCTGAGGGAAAAAGGATTGAGTGGGAAAACGATAAAAAAGAGTGAGTCAGAGGGAGAGAGTGAATTTAGAGGAGATGCAGAGGTCATTGTGGTTATTCTCTCACATACAAATTCTGTGCCACACCAGCAGGTGCTGCAGTGAGAAATATTTTAATGAAATATGGTTGTACTCTCCGTCACCCCCTGCAAGTAAGGAAAATGTAGGAATGACTCTTTGCTACTGTATTTGCAAAAAGTAGTGGAACAGTTAATCTTTTTTTTTTTTACTTTATTAAAAATAAGGTGTAGCAAATTCTGTTTTTTTCCCCAAGAGGAAAAGAAAATCACCAAAAAGTTAAATTGACTAGTTGAAAACTTAAATTATATCTACCTCTTTTACCCATTAAATAAAATGAAATTGCAGGACACAAGATTTTTTCAGTTCTACCAGTCTCACTGCTGATTGAAATGTGAATTGTTTCTATATGCCATGACCTGGAAAATGAGTTCCTAAAACTCACAAGTTGTCCAGTGGCTCTAAACTATTTTCAACATCTCTGTAGATGTCACTGCCATAGACCTCTCTGTCCACGATGAGCACCAGGATGCAGATCACCAGAGGAATCCCTGGAGGAACAGTTAAAATACTTTTACAGCACGTAATGATTTGGAAAAGTAACTTGTTTGAATTCTCATTGTTTCAGTCAACAGCATTGTCCTAAGAAGTGTTTGAGTGTGGAAAATACGACTCACCCCATCCTAGAGCACAGAACTTGAGGATATAAGAAGGCACGTAGACGTTGAAGACTTTGACGAGTGCAAAGTACATGTTAACAGCCTCTAATCCCATCCAGGTGAATGACGCCAGGAGGAAGTAGTGCAGCGTGGATGCAACGGCCACACAGAGGCCATACAGCCCCCAGGAGGACAGCCAGGAGTTGACCAGAAACACCAGGTTCAAGCCCAGCAGCGCCAGGGAGAGGTTGATGAGGATCTGAGAGGGGTAGTCCCGACGAAGCTTTCTGAGAAGGAGACAGAGATAAAACGTGGGGGAGGAAAACAAAAGGTAAGACACAGAGAGTATTTAATTCAAGTGTTAGACAGTAACTGCAAACATACACAGCAGTAATACAGACCGAAGCACCAAGTCATACTTTCCAGAATAGCAGCTTTGGTCTAAGGCACATTTCTTATCATTATCCATGACATGGTGATTATGAACTACCAACAGGTTAACAGTCTGCATGTCAGTGTATGACAAATAGAAGAAGTAACAACTCAGCGGTTGGAGTCTCACTCGAAAGCTGTGTAGGTTAGAACAGTGACTCCCAAGAACAGCGACGAGACTCCACAGCCAACGTAGGTGATAATGGTCAGGATCTGCTCATTAGTCTGGTCCAGCTGAGTCCTGGAGACATCCTGTACACAAACACACGCAACACCATTAGTACACGTGTGTATTTATTTCCCAATGTGCCACAAGTAACTCTCACAGACACAGATTGTGCAGTGTGAACAGTAACTGCTCCTGTCCCTGGTACCAAATACAAACTAGCATGAAGACCATACCATACAGCTTGCACAACAAATTAGATATACTGTATTTGATTATTTTAAAGCAGTATACTGAAGGTAATGCTTAATTTCAAAGCAGTGTGTCTTTGTTATTTGTAAAAACACCAGAGAACAGAAAACATAGTTTGAGCGCCCTCTGCTGGTGATACCTGAGTCCATCCACTTCCCCTTGCCCAGAACTACTGCTATTAATACTGCTACTGCAACAAGTATTACCAAAGCTTAAATGTACTGCAGTGCCTCTGAGGCCAATGTGTGCTTTCCAGGAAATCATAAAAAAAAAAAGATACATACCAGAAGAACTCCAAAGTGTGTGAGATGATCACACAGGCATGTTGTGTAGTTAGAGCTGCTGTTGTATTTCCTGCAGCCATAATTATCCCAGCCTCCGTGTCCGTCTAGATGATGACACAGACATTTAGTATCGCACAGTTCATCCAGCAAGAGTTGTGATAATTTAAATCAAGACCTACCGTTTTTATTGAAGTTCCAGTACACACACTCTTCATTCTCATTAAGCTTGAACAGAAATAGAAATTCTTCAGTCAATCAAAGGCATTACTAACTCAATCGTTTATTATATTGACGACAGATTTATGTTTTTCTGCTGTCAGCCATATTTGACATAACAGTTGATCTTACAGTACTGGGTTTAAGATGGTGGAGCATGACTTTGACGTCTTCGTCCAGGTCTTTGATTGGAGAGCTGGCGTTGGTCACACTGGCTGACACTACAAACGTGTTGAGGATGTGTTTCTCTTGGCTGCTCTGAAAATCATAACACAATGCATGTGTAAGTTTGCTTTTCTGAATATAAGATTGCTCATCCAGTAATTAAAGGAATACTTCACCCAAAAATGACCATGTGTATATCAGATACTCACCACTTGTTAGGTTGATTTCATAAAGAAAACATTTTTCTCGCATGCCTTCACGGAGAATAAAGAATCCAAAAAACAGATTCCAAACTCTCACACAATTTAGGAAGTATAATACAAGTCTTATTTATCCAGTTGTATGCTTAACACCTCCTAAACAGACGACCCTCGCTGACAGAGAAGTGAACAGAAATTTAAACTTATCCATGCTCTCTTCATTTTACCTCGCTGAACACGGAAGCTGGTGTTTGTTTGTGTTATTGTGTGACTGTGGTGAATCCAAACTAACCCTTAATAAAGTCTCACAATAATTAAGAAATATCACACGAGAGGGAGTGATGTTGTACTGTATATTGTCACAGTATGTTGTGCAGCTCCGCGAAAAAAAAAAAAAAAACAGTTCTCCCAGTCTGTTGCCAGGCAACGCAGCACACACGCCAGGAACTCACAAGCTACTTTGTATTTACATTGATCTGCAGCTGTGTAACTTCGTCCAGTTCGGCTGATGAAACGTTGGCAAACCTGGGTGTTTTCCTCGTCCTCTCCTGACGACCACTCATAATTTAATTCAAATGTAATTTTGGGGAAAATATCCATCTTCTTGGTGTAACGCTATAGTGTCAGTTTGCGTCAATGTAGCGAGTGTGACAGTTGGTTAATTAACGGCTGTATTTATATTTATAACACCTGTGAGCGGAGTGATTTTACTGTTACATGTCCCAGTGATGTTATACCCTATATCAGCACTCACGGAATGCCTCTCGTCCAATCAAATTACTCGATCGGAACTAACTGTTGTATAACACTAACTTATTAACTAGATGATGGAGGCAGTGGTAGACCAGCAGCTCCCGTGTAGCGATGTAAAATTAGTGTTTTTCTCAATGGAGTCTGGCTTTGAAGATCTCTTTCAGTTCCCCTTCGGAAATGGCTGTCTGTTTGGGAAGTACTGAGTATGCATACGATATAGATGATAGTTTGTAAACAGATAATATATATAGTTTTGCTGTTGTTGTAATCATGGCCATTGTGTCTCTCAAAATATACTATATGTGGCCCGCCACACAATATTGGCTAATCAAGCAGCATTTCTGATTAGGTAGAAGACCACGGCAAAGAAGCTTTAAGTCGCCAGTGATGGCTGCCACTTTCAGGAGTGATGGAAAGTTGAATATTTTTAACTGAAAGAAGAAACAGTTTTTTTATTAATTTTTGTTTTTTTTTAATAACCCATGTAACGCCAAAAGCAGCTGGCCGTCAGGTATTTCCACACTATCTAATCTTGCCCCCATTTAAATTTTTTTTATCAATTTATCAAGAATTTTCTCAGTTTTTGGATTCTTCGTTCACTGGAGGCACACAGATTGGCATTTGGGGGGTGAAGTATTCCTTCAGTAAACTTATGTTTCAAACAAATATTTTGATTAAATTGCATACATTTTCCTGTTTCTGGAAGAGAAAGGATTCATACAACATCGTACCTTGAAGAGCATTGGGATGCCGTAGAACTGAAACTTAACTCTCGCTGGACTCTGGTTTGAGCTGTCCTGTGGGAAGCTGTGCTGCAGGGCAGATGGCAGGGAGATGAAAGCCACCGTGTCGTTGAAGGGATACTTGTTGATGAATATCTACAACATAAAAAGAAATGTATTCATATTCTCTTTTAAAGTCCACGTAAAGCAAAAATAAATAATGGTAACAAGTTTGTCACACCACAGAAAAATGTGTTATTAAGCACTTGGCCTTATTTGAATGATTAAAAGTTGCCAAGTATACAAAATTACACGCCAGAATTATATAAAAATAGGCAGTATTCTCTGCTCTGAGATGCTGGGCCATGTCTGCTGAATGCACATAAGCCATGCCCACTCACAGGACAGCTGCAGCTTCTTTAAGTTGTAGCACCACAACATGTATAATGTGTTTACATGTAAATCTCAGATTTGACTGTACCCCGACTTTAAGCTCAGAGTCAGCCTGCTTATTCAACAGTAACCGTGAATGTGATTAAGGAGATGTGTTGGTGTTATTTGTTTATTTACCAACCTCAGGCTTTGTGCCTCCAAGGTCTGATGACACTCCAAAAGTCAAACTGCTAAACTGTCCAGGAACTACATCCACCACTGAGATAGCAATGGCAGGAGCAACCAGGGTGGAGGAGCCCTCGTAGCCCACCATGGAGTCACCCACTGCCTCTGTGATATTCAGGATACTAGAGAGGAAGACAGAGGAGGGTGAACGGACGTCAAACTGAAAAGTTAAAAAGATTCCTCCAGTTGTCCATCCTTACGTGTTGGTAAAAGGAATCAGGTTGCTGTCAGATTCCAGGATGTCAGAGATGATGTTGATCAGAGCTTGGCCGAGGGTCGGTGTGACCGTGCTGAGCTTGATGACGTCCTTCAGCTTGTTGAGGACTGTGACCAGCTCCTGGTAGTTGAGTGTGGAGTGGTTGCTCAGTAGACCCTCAATCATCTCCACCACGTCGAGTGCATTGTCTGGAGATACAGTGATGATACATCCAGTGGTGTTTTTAAAGCTCCATTATAGAGTAGGTCCTGACCCTTTCATTGGTTTGTTGTTATGGGGATTCAAATGTGTAAAACAGAAATTAACTTAGCGACACTGACTATGTTTACATGCACACTAATATTCCTCAATTATAACAAATATGACAGTATTCCAGATTTGGTACAGGTCATTTAAACAATATATCCCATTTGGATATTTTGAATTAGACCTTATTTGGAGAGAGGCATTTTCCGATTAAGACATGTGGGATATGCCTGTATTTTAAAGGTTTTTTGAGCATTCTTGGGATACTGTCTTTTCAAAATAAGGTTAAAAACTGGAATATTTTGTGCATGTAAACATAGCCATTATAACATCCCCCTACTGTTTTGCAAACATGAGTTTGTATGTTGTTAGGAATTCCACGGATCTTAACATTAAATTTTGGACCGTAAGAATTGAGACTAAATGATGCGACTATTTTGAAGTCAAGAACTAAGACATAAGACAGACAGATGAAATGAAAAGTGTAAAACAGACCAGCAGTGACTTCGACATGATCCAGATCAGGGATGGTTTCCACCACCAGATGACAGTCTTTCAGGTCCGGGGCCAACCAGTGGGTACTGAGGCACAGTTTACTGTCAGACAAACAGGTAGTGAGAGGACAGAGGGAGGGGGCTTTAAAATAAAGCCTGCCTTTTGAACAGAGTTCTTGCAAAGTGTTTTATTCTTTATCTTGTATTTACTTTACAAGCTATGCATCTTTTATTCTTGACTACCCTCCATATAGCTACTTTTTTGTTGTCGGTAATTAGGGTCCGGGCAGCTAAGCTGCCAGGACACTATTGTAATCCTCTTCCTCCTCTTCTTCTTCTTTCTTCTTCCGAGGAAATCATACTTCCCATGGGTGAAAACTCACCATACTTTGCACAAAGGTCCAGTCTCATGCCAGATATCCTCAGCTGTAAACTCAAGCCAATAGTCCTGATGGTGGCGCTACAGCAAGCGTCTAAAGTTCAAAACTTTGAAAATTCATAACAAATCAACCATACGTGCTACAACTTCACAACTTTCATCAAACTGTAGCCCCAATACTGAAGAAACTTTTGTACATTTAAACCTATTAAAAATTATGAAGTTCATCACTCTGTTTTTTTCAAAAACTGTAAAACTTCTTAAACCTATCTCCTCCCACAATTTTTGCTCAATTGACACCAAACTTGCTACAGAGCATCTTCAGACTGTCCTACAAAAACTATGTTTCTCAGATTTTTGATTTATCAAAAATTGAGCCTACAGTGCATCAAAATGTTTGACTGTAAACGGTACTGTAAACATATACATGCAAATTCTTGCTAAATAAATCTTCAATGTTCATGAAAAAAATGACAAAATTCTAGAGTCATGGTAGATGATGTGTGGCAAATTTCAGAATTTTATCTCAAAAACTGAATTTTTGACAGCATTTTGAATTTTGCTCTAATGTGAACAATTGGAGTCAATGTAAAAATGGCAATTTTAAACATCAGTTTTTCACTTATGGAGCAAATCAATCATTGTTAAAATAAATTACCAATTACGATTTTTGTTTCGATAACTGAATTTTTTACAGTGGTTTGAAATCTGCTTTTCCATGCATGGACGGCTGCTAAACCTGCACGTCTGGCTTAGTCAATTTCTGAAGCTACACATGAACTGTCACTTACTAATTAGCTCAGTGAGATAGAAATTGATTCTCAGTCTCAGAGGTTGTGAGTTCAAGCCTCAGCTAATGCAAAAGGTAGATTGTGTTGCTAAATTTCTAAATGTCTTCCAATTCTTCTGCTTGTTGCTCAGAATTGCTTAAAAATGCCCGGACCCGACCCATCGCTGCGCAGCAGCTATAATTCAATTTACTTTGGCAGAAGATGCATGCCTAAGACAGAGCCTAGACAGCTGGGAGTTTGTCGATCCCTGGAAACACCCATCTATTAACTCCAGTCATTAATGGCACCCATCTCCTGATTAATGACTTTACAGCACAGCCTCCTGCAGCTCATGAGCAGCCATCAGTAAATATTGTCACAACAGAAACAGTCCTGAACACAGTGACACTGCCATATAAGAATATATACCAACAGATGTAATCAATACCAAATACACCTGTATGTATTCATGTGTGAAATCCATATTGACACTCGACCAGATAAATACCTTTTCCCTTTTCTCAGTGTGACTACATGATGAATTTTCTGCAGGTCATGAGTTCACTGATAAGTGACAGTAAGTGCTTCATGTCAACAACAGGATAGAGTCGACAAGTAAATGTTAACATACTGTAGGCTCGAAACACACACCTGGATTTCAGATGCTAAAATCAGAAAATGTCAATGTACCACAGTTTTTAACGTGTATATATTAATTTGTTAAGAAGCAAATTTTACTACCTCCAGTCAACAATGAAGAGAAGGGTAAAGGTCTGGTCAAAATATCACTGATAAAATCTTTGGAGCTTAGTGTGTGGTCATTCCCTCTCATACTGTAGTACAATATGTTGCCGCCATGACTAACACATACAACTCTTGCTCATTTGGAATTTTAAATTTCAAAATCACTTAAATAAAACTCTCCCAGCTCTTTGATAATTAAATCAAATATTGCATCAAGCAATGCTCTAAAGAAAAGTTACCCTGCATATGGTAGATGTAAAACATGTTCATTTAGTTCTGCTTAAAGGCGCCATATGTAAGAATGTGGCCAAAACGGTTACTGCACTCAAATTCAAAATACTGCTGCGAGTCGTGTCCGCCCCCCGTTCGAGCAAGTCTGGCTTCTCTACTGCTAACGCTGCTACCGGGATACAGCGGAGGAGGAGCCGGCTGCTAATGCTATGTACCGGGACACTGCTAATGCTGCTTGCCGTGCTGCTAACGTTTGTTTCTCAAAAAAATCAGTTGGCTCGATGACCCACCTGCACATGGGCTACAATGTATGATCAAAAATGAAAAATAGTTGAAAGTATTCGAAATGTCCATCCCTGTCTAGCTATGATGCTAGTTAGCCAACTTTGGCTAAATTTTACCTGTCGAGGAGAAGAGTAGCCACTTCGACATCCGATTTCAAATTCTTCTCCGCTTTCAACCGTCTCCACCGTTCAAACGCATCTCCTATATAGACCCTCGCTTTGCCTCGAGTTTTGTCTTGGCGTTTTTGGGAATCATAACGAGGTTGTTTGTGTTTAGTCGCACCGTCAGCCATTGTAGCTCAGTTGGAACTACTGGCAACCCGGATGCTGAGACTCTACTGACTGCGTGACTGGTAGACGGCGGTAGGTGGCGCAACAGGCCAAAACACAAATTCAAAACATAAACATGATTTGCGGACCGTAAATTTTTTTTTTAAATGCGAATATTCTGGCTGTACTATTGTTGTCGGTGAGATCAGTATGTTATATGAACATTATTCCTTAGTCTCTGTGACATATGAGGAAAACGGGGGATGGAAACAATTATGTTCGAATTAAGTCTGACGTAGCACACCTCTCTCCATGGTGATATCCACACTCCGGGTCGGGAAGGTGGTAATGTATTTACAAGCTGGTTGCCAACCGCCAGAAAATGTAGAAGAAGAAGAATGCGAGACTTGTTTTGTTTCCGGTTCTGCAGAAAACTCGCGCAAGTGCGTAGTTTTCACCAATGTTCGTACATTTAATGGAAACACACAGGAATTGTATTTCTTTTAATGCACATCTCCCAATGATTCGAATCACTTTTGGATGGAAACATAGCTTGTGTTTTTTTGTTGGTTGTGCTAGGCAACTACTGAATAGAATCTTTAGCTTAACAGCTATTTTGCTGGGAAGTAAACTCACAGATACTTTAAAATCTGCATTAAAAAATGGGCAGGTGGAGGACACTTGCTCTGGCATTGAGAGTGAGAGGCTGTTCTCAAAAAGGACGTTGGACACATAGGAAATGGAGATCCCTGTGGGAACATGAGATCCCTTAGAGAGAGGAGAAATCACAGGGAGTACCACCAGCTGGTCCAGGAGCCTCGCCTGGATGATCGTTGGTTCAAGGCTTATATTAGGATGAGTCGGGGACAGTTTGACGATCTGCCGTCGATCATTAGGCCTATTTATGGTTGGTAGAAAGTAGTTGAGGTGACAGTTTGCTCAGATATGTCTTGTAGCTTGCCTAGAGCGATGATGAAAGTGAGCTCATTTAGTTTCATACAAACAATGTACGTGAATGAAAGTACAGTGCGCCCCTGCGAAAATACAAGGCGTGTAGAGCTGAAAAATGTGAGAGGCTTAGCAACGCAAAAGCAGCGAGTAAAAAGCTTCACTCCTATTTAAACCCATTACCAATAGCAGCCGCTGGATGCTAAAACGCATTCTGTCTGATCAGGAATATTACATTATGTTTGTTTATTCCAACACCCTGCACTGCATTACATTTGTCTTATTTGATTTTTGCCTGCTTACTATAGCCATCCCAGTCATGTATGTTTTACTCGTAATTGTTGATTTGCACTTGTTGTAGGTGTGAAAATATATGTACATACATAGGCTATGTCTGAGCACTCACCATTGACGTGTGGCTTGGCTGAGAGGGTTTTTCGGGCACGGCTGAGTTGCATATTTTCCTCCTGAAATGTCGGGCCACACAAACAGACCTTTCCTGGTGTGGTGGGTTTCTGCTTTGCACTTAAATATCACTAAAACAGGTTGACAGTGACACAGATGGAGAAAGAGTGAAAGACAAACTGACTTTTTATCCAGTCTTAATTATGAATAATTTAATATCAGTTGTTGAAAATAATATGCGTCCAGTTTTTAATTTTACACCCTGCAGTCTTTCACTGAACCTGACTCACGTATGCGGCTTATCTCTATGTCCTCGGTTGCTATGGAGACGAATCCATTGTTATAGGGAGTCAGCAGCAGGAGTCGTATCTGCTCTTCCATTTCCTGTGTGTCTGACAGCGACATCATGACCTGAACCTGGAAAATGCAGCTCTCTCTGCAGACAGTGAAGGAGTCATTATAGGTTGCAAAATCAGACCGTTTATATTTGATGGATGAATCGTTATTTGCCTTATTGTGTATCTTTGACTTCATGTATTTATTTTCCTTGAGTTCAGTTTGTGATCTAAATGAAATGGTGTAGAGGTACATGATCCATACCTTGAAACTCCGTGTACATCTGGAAACACCTGGAAGAGAATACAGATATTGACACAGCTTTAAAACTGGAGGGAAAAAGGATGTCAGTTCAAAGCAGAACATATAAGGATTAAACCAGTTTAAAGATTTGCAATACAATTAAAGGTAGTAGGAGGTAGGAGTACAAAAGTGAAAACCGCTTATAGTGATTACGTCTGTCCAGGTCATATTGATCACTAAGCGGATGATTAGACCTGATTGTTATTACCATCTCATTGACATTTGCATATTTAATACATGAATATAAAGTAATGAAACAGGCAGCTTCACTGCTACTGAACTTAATTGACTCTTTCAGAACACAGTGCAGCTGTTTGCTTACGTGGACATTATATGACTGTGGGCTATTATCAATCCACTTGATGAGGGCGGTTTTAACCAGCGGTGCTATCCCCGTGTGCATTCATGTCTTGTCTCCATTACTAGCAGCTGTAAGCTTTGAGGAGACTATGTTTTTCATTGAGAGAAAATGGCATTCTTTATCCTCTCATGATTTGTGCAACACCAGCCTGTTGTAGCCAGCTGGAGGCAAATGGGTTACCATATGTTGTCATTTATGAAAACACTCAAAGTGGACTGCTTGATCACTATAAACGAATGATTCTGTCCCAAGATTTTTGATCCATAGAAGCGGTTTCCACTCAACCAAATGTAAATTGAGGCTTTTAATCCAGTGAAATGTTTGCATCTGCTACTTTTTGTTCATTCACGTCATTGTCGAGATATATTTTTGTAAACTGATATTATTTTGGGGATAGCATTCCACGCGTTAAGGGTACAATATCTGCTGTCTCCCTGAAAAGTATTGTATTATTGTAGATTTCAATGTATAGGTTCTTCAACCTTTACTCAGAGTAAAAGTCTGAAATTTTGCAGCAAAATATTTCATAGCTTTGTCATGAAAATTGTAAATATTAAAGGAATAGTTCGACATTTTTGGAAATACAGTTATTAGAGGAAATCGATACCACTGTAATGTCTGTGTATTAATTACGCAGCTAGAAGTAGATGTCAGTTTGCTTAGCTTTGTACAAAGACTGGCAGCCAAGGGGAAAAGCGCCACCCCAAAGTTAAAGTCTGCCTACTAGCATCTGTTTTCAGTGCTTATAAGAGTCTCAGAAATCTCCCTGAAGTTATTTATGTTTACTCACTCCATCAGACGAGGAGTTTGACTGCTGGTTAGGATGGTGTCTGTAAGAGAAAATAGAGACTAAATTAAATTGTTCACTTTAAAATATGAAAGTGTGATGTTTCTGGAAATTAGATGGTGAGTTGATGGCGCAGCAGCGACATCACATACTGTACCTTTCAGCTGCCGGGAGCAGCTGGAGGTCAAGCACCATCATCATGTCACCGGGTAGACTGGAGTTGAGCTGTGGAGAGTCAGAGGCCAAGTTTGAGACAAATCGGTCCGATATTCCTGAAACTAAAACAGCTGTGCTTTTTCTGTCAGACATACCCAGGTGGAAAGAACCTGACGGGGGTCACAATCTCCTTTTATGGAAACGTTCACCCTAACTTCAAAATACAGCTCTGCAGAGGAGATAAAAAAGATTTAGGAATCCAGTTGGGTACAGTTAAAATAACCCCCCCTAATAATCCACACATACTGTAACTGTGCGGAGAGCATTTCTGTGACTGTAAATGATCAGACTGACCAGAGATGTTTGCAGGCCTCGCTGTGAAGGTGGGGGCTGTGGCCGCACTGGTAGAGACACCTGTGGTGGTAATGGATGTTGTGGTTGTGAATGTGGTGGTTGTGACTGCAGTGGGCTCTGTCACCACCTCAGGAGGGCCGACAGTGACTGCAGAGAAACTTTCTAAAAACAGAGGAATGATTATTGTAAACCAGAATTTGTTTTTCTGCAAACACACACACACACACACACACACACACACGGTGAAAACCATTTCCTACCAACAGGTGTTGTGTGTATGCTGTCCTTATGAACCAGCAGCCTTAGCTGATCACTGATGTCATCATCAGTGAGGTCGCTGTAAATCTCCTCTTGCACTTCTGCCACGTCGTTGCTTGGTCTAACGTTTACATGAACCAGGCAGTCAAAGCTACAGGGGAGAAACGGAACCATAAGTTGCAGAGAGTACCTCATTTTAAGGGGTCACAAGCCAACTCTTGACTGCGAAGGCTCATGCACACCTTCAGTTTCTCATAGATAGGTGTGCAGGGGGGAATATCTATAGGTAAGGGATGAGAGAAATCCCGCACGTTGTTCTTTTACTTGTAATAAACTTTTATTGGAGGTACAACGGTTTGGTCCTTAAACCCTCATCAGGTAAAGGACCGAAGCGTATTTCCAATAAAGTTTATTGCAAGTTAGGCCTGGGCGATATAAAATTTATGTCAGTAACGATTATAAACTTTAGAAATTTTACTGTATGTATTGATCTAACAGCCTGTCTCACATCAGACATAAACGCAACAACAGCCGGTCAGTCTGTTGCGTCTGTCTCTGCTCTCTGTGTCGCTGCCTGTTTGCAGGAGGGTGGGGCTTTGCTCCACACACAGAGTGGACAG
The DNA here is from genome assembly GCF_006386435.1 of Epinephelus moara. Lineage (NCBI taxonomy): Eukaryota > Metazoa > Chordata > Actinopteri > Perciformes > Serranidae > Epinephelus > Epinephelus moara. The sequence continues at coordinate 10,927,099 of NC_065508.1, read as the reverse complement.
CGGTGTAACTTCAGAGCAGAGCCCTCCACACCTAATGCAAGTAAAAGAACAGTGTGCAGGACCTTTCTCTGCTCTTGTTGAAGGGGTCACAAGTCAAACTATGCGGGAACCACTACAGCATACAATAGTAAAATCTATTTGTTACGACCTTAGCGTGGGCGTGAGTCATACAGCCATAGTGCTCCTTTTCAATGTGTTTAATTGTTTAAGGATTTTTATGTATTTATGCTTTTTGGTAAAATATCCAATATTTTACAAAAACAGTTTATTCTGAAAATTCAGTGTGATCAATTCAAAGTATTCAGAAGCTTTGGTAATGTAGATGAACTCTGAAAGAAACAAAAACGTGTTTAACATATTTCAAATTATACGTGTGCATACGGATATATTTTATAATAAAGGGAATGTCATCTGAGCTATAAATTGATGCTGCGGCCTGTAGTTGAACATCTTATTGCCCAGCAACGATCAGATGACGTAACATTCAGAAAACAGAAATCATTACGTGAAACCTGACAATGTTACCTGTCATAATCGGGAGACCACCGCACCTGAAGAATAAAAGACACAGATTTTAAAGTTAAACTCAAAATAGATGTCGGCCACGGAGATTATCCCTGTGATGGTAAAACTTCCTATATGCTTCAGAGCCTGAGACACACTGGATTATTTTTTAGACTCGTAGATGTAACTCTTTTAAAACATCTGTCAACATTATATTCCCGAGTATCAGTTGACAAACTACGGTAACACTTTACTTGAAGGTATCTACATAAGAGTGACATGACACTGTCATAACTATGACATGACACAGTCCTGAACCTGACATGAACATTATGTACATGTCATAAACGTTTATGACTGCTGTCATTAAGTGTCATTTGGTTTTTGTAATGACAAGTTGACATTGTTTGGGTTGTCTTGATTATGACAACTTGACATTAATCAAAGTGACATTACCAGAAGTTGTCTTTGTCATGACAAGTGGACATTAAATTTGTTTGGGATGTCCTTATAATGA
>NC_065508.1:10824325-10925779 GCF_006386435.1 Epinephelus moara | reverse complement strand
CCTCTCCCCTCGCTGGAAGCCTCGGACCTCCAGCCGCCCTCCTCCGCCTTGACTAAACGCTGAAAATAAAATAAAAGAGGGAGACAGGTTTTTCCTATTTTATTTTATTTTGTTTTATTTCTCCCTCTCCCCTCGCTGGAAGCCTTGGACCTCCCGCCGCCCGCTCCCGTCTCAAACACGGAGGTCTCCCTCTCTGCGGAGCACCCACGGCGCACGCCCGGCCTGTTAAATAGCCTGTAACCATAACAACTGTGTGACACAAACTCAGTGCTTTAGTAATTAAATAATGTCGGGCTCGGTTCGGTTTCGGACATAACAAAAAAGAATGACTGTCGGGTTCGGACAGAAATATGCGGCCCGTGCCGCACTCTAACACACACACACACACACACACACAAGGAAAACCGGACATTGTCATCAATTTATAAACACCCCCCGGACGCCCCGGACAGGACGTGAAAAGTGGACATGTTACCGAAACTACTCTGTGTCCAACGGAGCACATCAACATCGTGTACACCATTACACTTTTATATGCAAGTTGCTCAGTCAGGCTCTAGTGTGCTTACCATCCTGTCCTCATGTGACGGTTTTACAAGGTTGTTGTCTTGTCTGGATCTGCGTAAGAGATCAGAGAAACTCAGTACACTCATTGCTCACTGGTTCCCTCTTACCATCATATACTAAAATAAGGTTTGACTGATGTAACACGAAATGACATTCATAGGTATTTTATAAAATATATTGAGTCACGACAGTGTTGTAAAGTCCGATCTTCTCATACCTGGTTGCCTCAAACACAGACACTCTGTTTAAATAGATGGTGTGTGGCAGAACTCGTCTGAGCTGCAGGAACAACAAACAGCAGAGAGATTTATAACACCTGTACAATGCAGGGCAATACAACCTAACAGCCACAGACACAGCACCACCACCGTCACACAGAAGTAACAGGAAACAGCTTCAGTGTTCAGAGTGTAATATACAGAACATCTTCATGTTGGTTTTTACAGTTACAATTACAATATATGTGTGTTTTTTGTGTATTTGTTTCTTTTACCCATTTATGTGCGATGTCTCTGGCCGTGTAGAGTTCGGTTTTGTTGCCATCGGAGCGGCTGATGCCAAACGTCAGTCTCACTTTGTACAATGACCATACTGTCAGTCAGCCAGAGGCGAAATAAAACACCAGAAAAAAGGAAAAGTAAATTAAAATGCTGTAACAATTGAAACATATCATGCTAAAACTTAGAGCTTACAGTAAATCCTAAATGTATTTTAATTTCTTAACTGTCTTTGTCTGTGTTAAATCTAAATCATCTTTCATTATGATAAACAAAAAGCATTGCATCTCCATGTACAAGATAGAAAATGTAAAGCATAGTGAGAATGGTGGTATCTTCTCCCCTGTTAAGGTTCTAATTGTGAGTGTGACAAACTAAAACGGGCTCATTTGTAAAAGCAGAACTTGAGGGTTCAGGGAATTACTGTCGATGTTGAAGCAGTTGTGTTGCAGAACCACTTCTTCCGTTCATTGTTAGTGTCAACTGCAGGCGTTTCAAAGTTACTGTGAAGGGCGTTTCCTGATATGAAACTGTATTTAAATGCATCAGATAAATTGTATGTTAAATAATGTGTTTTAATTTGAAACCTCAGTCAGTAGATTTTATTTGTTACCTGCAGTCAGTGTGGTTTAAGTGACGGTTAATCTCAGAGAATTCAATTAATACACTTAAAACATGAAAATGAAAACTTGTGTTACAAACAGAATTTAGTGACTTTAAAAAAGAAAATTGGTAAGAAAAGGAATGCATATCAACAATTTCTGAACTCTGGTGGCAGTTTTGACAACATGAGCTAACAGTAGTTTCACAGTGAAAATTACAGCAGGTTTCAGCTTTGCAGAGAGGAAATAACCTCCTCTGACAGCTGCATGATTAATGCTTCTGATCTAAATGTTATTGATCACAGAATGGTGTCTATATTTACTTAACTGACAAAGAGACAGGGCGTCAATATTTAATCTGAGTGCTGAGGACACACAGTAAACCAGAAGCAGCCTCGGAGGCTACCACTGAGGTCGGAAAAAGCCGTAAAATGCTTGATGAAGCTGACAGGTCATTTACTGCAGAAAGGTGAATCACTGACTGGTGTATAAACACAGTGGGAGGCAGCGGAGGGAGAGAATATTCAGTTTGTTGCAGGGGCTGAGGAAAATGTAGGGTTAATAATGTTTGAAACAAAGCAAAATATGAGAGAAAACATGTTGTAGTTAATGGAAAAGAGGTTTATCATCAGCTCACCACACTTCAGGCTGGGATCAGGGAACGGCGCACAGATCTGAGTGTCCCAGTTGTCTCTCTCCCACTTCACCAGGTCCCCCTCTGTACAGTTCAGTGAAGCTACTTCCTTTTGGTCGCGTTCTCGCCCCCATAGCCGAAACAGAGATAGTTTGCCCATCAGAGAGGTAAACGGAATAACCTGGATACTCCCATTGACCAGGCGGTGCGTTGCACCCAAAGTAAGCGTTCCACTGGGGGCCAGTTTGCCGTACGGAGGGGAAATGGAGGGAGTTGTTTCTACATCGTGAGCAAAGAGAGAAAACAGTAGTGTGGCATAAAGGACGGTCAAGTACACAGTCATCTTATCAAATTAAACTTGAAACACAATGTGACAACAAATGACTATTTAGCAGGGCTGGGAATTGATTCATAAAAACTTTGCTACCATAACATTGATAACCTCCTTTTTCCTTCCTTACACGGTTGTGCAGTATAGCCAAACTTTATTATGTTTTGGTGGCATCTCGGCACACTGTACTGCCAGCTCCTTCAAATACACCTTGCTTGACTTCACCATACCACAGACTGTGAGGGTTGTAGCTGCTGCGGTAGTGGGCCAATCACACGCCGCATTAAATCGAAGAACGCTTGTGGTGATTGGCCATGAGCAACACCATACACATATTTTCTAGATCTGGGCACAAAAAGGATTAAATGTGGGTATTTTTTGACTGGAGAGGTTTCAATACTACTAGCTAACACCCTAGCATTAGCTAATCTTCCTGGGGTCAGACCTTAAAGGTATTGAGTACCAATACCCAGCCCTGCTCTCTAGTCATCATAAAATAAGTAGATACCCCTGAAATGCCAGCACAATTTAGCGCTAAAAATGGTGTCAAATGTAAAAGTGTCCCTATCCTTTGCTAAATTATGGATCTAGCCTGCATTTAAGTAGGGTTGCACGGATCCAACAGATTGAGGTCTGTCCTGTTATTAACCTTAAAAAGCAGGAGACGGATTTGGACACTTGTAACCCAGTTGCTTATGACTTAACCCACCTGCCGTGATGTCCACCAGGTTGCCATTGAGGTATAGGGCCGGTCTGTCTTTAGTATGTGTCCAGGTCAGGCACAGTGAGTGCCACTGTGATGGACGAAGGTTGATCTTAGACGTAGTCCACTCCGTTCCAAACAGCCAGACCACTAAACAACCCCACTTTCCCCCCAGGCCCAGCTCAGTATACTGGGCCTCAGGATGGCGGTACATGAAGGCAGTCCATAGTGAGGAGGGCCACAACTAGATATGGTTGATGAAATGTATAATATAATATGCATGATTTATAAAGTCCCCTTAAATGTGCCCTTAAAAGTAATAGCAGTGCTATTTAGACTTGTGAATTAGTTGTGCAGTTTGTCGTCAGTACCTTGAGCTTGAGGTTGAAGCAGACCGTAACCTCCTGCAGGGCGGGGATGGAGACCTGAGGCTTTAGTCTCCAGTGGTTGCAGGCGAAGGTGAAGTCCGCCACCTCGCCCCACAGACTGAGCAGAGGGACTGAAACAGACACAGAGGCCCTGTTTACACCTGGTGTTAGCATGTGTCTGGGGTGATCGGATCACATGTGGACAGCTCAGAGTACAGGTGTGAATGCACCCAGTGCGTCCTCAATGCATCTTGAGATCTGATCACAAAGACTACATTCATTCAGTAGTGTTTATGCTGTTGTGTCCTGGGCTACATTGAAGGACCGCCTTCTCAGCTGACGTCTTATGCTTAAGCGGGGAAAGCCAGGGCTCTCCTGTTCCTCCTGTTTTTCAACTCCAAGTGGTTCTCAATTCACATAAGCACATAAGTTGGAAAAAGCAACTTGATACATACAGTCGCGCTATTGAAATGCACGTCTTTGTTCGATGGCATCACTAATAAAATGTTAAGGCTCAGCCAATCAAAGAAAGGATTACATGGAAGACTCTGGCTTTAGACTCAACATACTTTGCTAAGGACCCTAATCTCGCCCTCGTGGTACACCCCTCTGGTGTAAACAGGGCCAGACAATATGTAAATCATTAACATACAGCACTTAGGAACAGATCTGTAGAGCAGCTATGAGAGGAGAGTGTGAGAGATGGTAGTGTTTTATCCCTGAAGCTACTATTTGCCTATCTGTGGTTGGGGTTGCATTGTTGGTAATGTAGGCGTCAGGATTTAATGGGGAAGAAAAATGTGTTTGATTAAAAAAATAATATCTCTGGCTCTGTTGCACTGATTTTGATCCTTTTTTTTAGTTAGTGCAGCTAACTAAAATGGATAGAAAACCCATCAGTGTAAAGTCAGTATGTAGGGAAACATTCATTTATACGACTTACATGAAAACACACCTGCAACTAACCATTATTTTCAACAACCAGTTAACTTGTTCGTTTACTTTAAAGGCTAATGACTTAGTCATAAAATATCAGAAAAAAGTGAAGCACTCTTTCTTTATTTCTTTATTTGGATCCCTGTTAGTCACTACCAAGGTAGCAACTACTCTTCCTCACCGCAGAACCCACTGTAAAATTCAAATTGCGTGTTTTGTCTGATCATATAAGCTGTGTATACCGTATAAAGATATAGGAAACAATAAAGGTTTGACATTTGCTTTAACTTCTCATTGGCTTCAGACCTTATTATCTTTCATCTATGACTTGGAGGGACCGTATATGTGAGTGCATAGCTGTATAGTGTTTACCTGCTGCATACTGTGTTTGCTTTAGATACTTATTTACAGTCACCACAGTGATTCTCTCACAGAACTGTGGGTTCGGCCATGCTGGTTGTAATCTAAAAGATAAACACTTTCAAAAACAGGATTGTCTCTTTGCAAACTAGTCAGTCGTTTTCAATTGTCTTATTGTTGTACAACCGTAACTTTGAACTATTATAGAATTAATATTTAGGAATTTTGACTCAGTGTTCTATCAAATTATCAACCCATATCCATTCAAAACATTTTCCTACCTCGGTCCATAGTGGAGGAGCATCTCAGCAGAGACAGAGTGACAAACACATTCAGGAATTTTTGAGGATAAATCATCACCAATCTGAAATAAAAGAAGTTTTCTGTGTCTGTAATTGTCAGTTAGAAGAACTTGCGTGCATTAACAGGATAAAAACAGGCTCTATGATAAACCTTATATACAAAAAAAGAAACTGTAGAGACATTTAAAAGTGCTGTATGTAACTTAAATATCAACACTTCAGGTGGGTGGATCATCCCACATCCCAAAATGTATTTGGCCGAGAAATGAGACTCAACAATCAACTGTCTTTCCTTAGAGTTACATACAGCACCTTGAATAATATATTCTCATTAATAATGAAGTCATTTCTTTGTTATAATAAGGATTATGAGTTTATGTCACCTGAACATTTGGTTTTGAAGTTAAAGTTTTATTAAAACATAGTTCAAGCCTTGAAAGAATCGAAGAAGTACTTACCTGCATAAACACAATAATCCAGTGGGGATCTCTAAAGGTAAATCCTTGTTGAGACTTTCAATAGCAAGATTATTAAATAGTGCCAACGACCTCAAAGTGTCTCATCGGTTTTAAATAAAACAGCTGTGAGACAGAGCAGATGATGAACCACAAACCTGCCTCTGCAAACAAGGATGGTACGACTGTGTGTGGAGCTGCGATTGGTGCATTGGTGCTGTGATTGGTCCACTTGTGTAAATGTGTGTGTCTGCAGCTCAGTGCAGGCGAGAGAGAGAAACTGGACATGTGCATCATGAAGAACACCATACCAGTCAATCAATTCAACATTATCAGTTTGGACAAACAGGCTGCTTCCTGTAAACACCTGCACATGTAGATAAACCACCTTGATAAACCAGTGTACTGACCTTTAGTAGGTGGTACCTGTCTATATGTGCCGTGTGTAACACTGAGAAATGAAAGATTTATAGTGAATTATTTTGTCAATAGGCTCTAGACAAAGCACATTGCTACACTTCCCATTCCCATTTTCACAAGGGACAGCTTCATATAAAAGGTCTTCTATTTCTGTTTTTATCTACATATAACATTGTCATACTGCCAAATAATGTGCAAAATGGTGCACAGTTTGCTGTGTGTCAACATGAACCCTTAAAATCAATGTGAAAATCAGTCAAAATAAATATAAAGCTCAGTTTTGTAGAAAGTTTATTTCATTTGGCAACACATCAAGGCGTACAGTTTGCATATCTTCCAATTCGATATTTAAATTTCCTCTTTCGTTAGAGGGAAGATGAGACAAAAGTGCATAAAGGTTGATTTACTCAAAACGTAGAATAAGCATAGCAATGCTTCAGCAGGTAGCAAGTACAAATATAAAGATAATTTTGATTATTAAAACGTTTTTTGGTCATAGGAAAATATTGCCTTTAAAACATCTTTCAAAATAGAGTGATAAGTAAATGTTATAGCCATGAACATAAGCGGTTATTTCTGTGCTAAAAGAAGATGATAAAAATACACGACACCCTCTGGCTTTATGCTGACACTTCAACACACACTGTGTAGAATGAAAACATCCCATTTAAACAGGAGAAGTTGCTCCTTGTTTAAACTCGTCTTTAAACTCATCTTTCGAGCATCTCGTTTGTAATTTTCAGGACAAAGCTCGTCGCCACCGTCACTCAGCACAGTGTGTGTTTTAGTGTTAGCACACAGCATCGGAGCAAATAATCAACAGCAGACATGAATTTAATTGTGGTCCCAATGCTTCTATCGCTGACAGGGTCATCTCCCAAAAAACTCACTTGAACAGAATATTGAAATGGGGACTCTGGCCTTTATGAAAAAATAAAACAAACACAATAATGACTGTATGAACCACTGTCAGACAATGACCAGGCTCTCCATCTCTACTTGTTGCCGCAGTCGCTGCAGAGGATGTCTTTCCCCTTGGCTACGAAGCGCTTGTTGGACAGACTGAGGGAGCATCTCTTACAGTTGAAGCAGTATTCGTGCCAGGAGCTGCCCTCGTAGTTCACCACGTTCACTCCTTTACCAAAACCTGAGAGAGGAGAGGAGCGTTAGAGTTTATTCCAGTCGTTCCATTTTGTCACGTTAAAGGGATATTTCTGATTATTTTAAGTGGGGTTGTTTGAGGTACTAATGTATAGTCGGTGTATTACCTACAGTAGGTGGCTGTTAGCACATCCCCAGTTTGGAGAAGCAGACAGGAGCACCATCACAAAGGCTCAGCAATGTACGGCTGTGGATGGGGGCAGCAACATAATGTATTTTAGCCTCCTAAAAAAAGTCCCACCTAAAAAAATCAACATCGGTACAAGGGCACATTATGTTTAGAATCTTTTCAGCGCTTTATCTTGCTGTCAGACAGTGGTTTCCAAAAGGAACTGAAGCTAAGTTCTCTTCAAAGCCACCAGACACTCTTGACAAAAATAGTAATTTTGCCTCACAGAACACAGGAGCTGCTGGTCTGTGCTGCTTTAATCAGATAGTTTGTGTTGATGTGTGACTGTGACTGTGTGTTTTAAAGGGTCCGTTTGGATCGGATTCACCAAAATCGAGGTAGCAATTAGACCAGCAGCTCCTGTGTTCTCAAAGGAGTCTGTCGGCTTTGAAACGAGCAGAGACAGATATAACAGCTTCAGTTCCCATTCGGAAAGGACTGTCTGACAGCGAGGCAAAAACTGTTGACTATTTTTTATTAGGTGGGACTTATTTAGGTGGCTAAAATTGGTTTTGCTGCTGCCCCCATCCACAGCAGTACATTGCTTAGCTTTCCTGTCAGTATTCCTGTTTGCTTCTCCAAACTGTCAGCTTGCCGACAACCATCCACTGCTGGTAGTACACTGGCTATTGATAAGTACCTCACACAACCTCACTTCAAAAACATCTCTTTGATATGAAAAGCATCAACCTACTCTTGATCTGCAAAACAAATGGTCAATTTTGGAAATATCATGTGACCATGTCCTATTTGTTAGGTTTTTGCATAATTTACTGGTAAATATTTTGTTTTTGTTAGCAGCCTGAATACTGTGTGTTGTTAATCATAAATTAAAGAGAAGTTTCATAGATATATTCGCCATTAGCTTGGTACAGTTTTTGCAACTTGCCCGTCATGTGTTTTGTGTCACAACTTAGAAAAAGAAAACTTGCGTGTAATCACGTGGTGTTGAGGGCAACACGTCCAATTTTTACTTTACGAGTTAACAAAGACCTTCCAAATTAGTTTTGGTCATTGTGAAGCTGGACTTTCTCACCATATATTAAGTCATGGTGCAGAACACTTTAACCTGAACATGTGACTACAACAAAGATCTCTGGGAACTGCAGTCTCAAACTGTTGATGGGCCTAAATTTAGAGACTGCACAGATGAAGTCTTGAAGTAGTGATGGGCAAAGCAGTTCTTTAGATGTTATTGAATCACTAGAATCAGTTCATTAAAAAGATTCGTTCCAAAGATTCGTTCACCGAATCGTTCAGTGCTTGGCGGGAGGAGCCCTGACTGTGTACTGCGTAGTCCGACTCACTGAACTGATACACGGCTGAGCTGCTGCTGCGTCTGCCCTGCATTTTAAGTTTGTTTATCTGGAAACTAAGTCTGTTTAAACAATGGGGAGGTTTGTGATTGTGTTCATGTGACTTGACTCCTGGCTACATTAGCTGTTAGCTTGGAGAAAACGGTCCCTGTGAAAGTGTATCGCTGAGAAGAAATGATTTGAATCACTCAGGGATCAGTTTTACGTCGTTCACCAAGTGATTCGTTCACCAATGCAGTCCGTTCGCATGGACTGAATCGGCAGTTCCACTCCCGGCCTGCACGCTCGCTGCTGAGCTCAACTGAACTGAGAAATGAACGAATCAGTTCCGGAAGTGATTCAGTTCATTACGTTCATTCAACAGATTCGTTCTTTTGAACGATTCGTTCGTGAACGACACAACACTATCTTGAAGAAACTCCCAGACCAAGAACCTACCTCAATATATGGTTATTGCTTACACTAGAGCGTGACTAGATTAGTAACTCTGACTGGCATAAAATAATTTTGAGTACAGTATTTTTTAAAAATGTGTGCAGATTTGAGCCACTATGTGTGTGTCACTGTTTTTTCATCTGTACATCATGACATCATCATCTCAGTTGAACTTTAAAGCAACCTGTGATGGGGTTTTGGCAGCCGCAGCATTTCTTCGCCACAGAGCTCTTGTAGCAGTCCACACAGAAGACCTGGTCCTGGTGCTTGGTGAAACTCGTGCCTGCCAGAGGCTTCGAGCAGGAGGTGCACACGAAACAGTGGCTGTGCCACGGCTCGTCCTGGTAGTTCACCCCTCCAGAGGTTATGGCCTGGGGAAGAGTGAAGTGTAAATAGTGTTGTTCCTGTTGCCTTTAGAGTGATGATTTCCTGTTTTAACAGAATTACCTTTTTGCAGCAGACGCAGTGTTTGGCGAACTTCTTGTCATAGCAGGGGCTGCAGTAAATGTCATTTCCTTTGGAGAGGAAACTCAGCGATCCTATTGGTCGTTTACAGTTATAACAGGTGAAACATTCGTCGTGCCATGAGTTCCCTTTGTACTCCACACTCTCTGTACCTGCAGCAGATCACAGAAGAGTTGATATTACTGTCACTGCAGTTAAGTCTCAGTAGGAAAATTAAAATAAATACAGGTTTATTAAATATTGCGCAGTAAAAATCTGTTTTGTACAGTTTATTAATGGGCCAGCTTCCCAAAATTTCTCCAGTCTAGTGGTTTTTTGCTAATTGTCATCGGTCTTACCAGCCGGTATGGCTTTATAGCAGCCGTGGCAGCGTGGAGCGTCCTCTCTGGAGCAGCACTTCCCACACATGATGCGGTCGTCCTTGGTGCTGAAGGGCTCCTTGGCCAGAGGCTTGTAACACTTAGCACAACGGAAGCACTCCTCATGCCAGTATCGGCCCTTATGGCTTAGCTCCTGGTGGAGAAAGGAAGTTTGATGTGAGGTACAAAATAAAAGGGTCACAAATAAGAAATGCATGTATAGACAACTTTACTGCAAACTGATAACACACACACACACACACACACACACACACACACACACACACACACACCTTTGATTCCACAGGGATGGGTCGATGGCACTCAGTGCAGGTGTTGGCGCAGAACTTGGTGTGGCAGCGGACACACACCGGCCTGCCTTCATTGCGGACGAACCTCTTCCCCCCGAGGTCCTCCCGACAGTAGAAACAGTGTGATGAATCTGCCATCGTCACTCCGAGGGCCACTCAGAGCTACAACAGAACCAAGTGGAGAGGTAAAAATCCTACTCATCATTTTATGGTGGCAACTACCACTTATTTTCAAATTGGTTTGGTCTATAAAATGTCAGAAAATGTTGAAAAATACTGCCAAAGGTTTTTTCATTCTGTGACTTTATCGCTATGTGTTAATGCAACCGACTGTTTTATTGGATTTTAGTGTGCCACACTGTTTGCATCACTAATCAGCTGTTGTCAGTGATCAGAAATTGCACATCTTCCTTACAACAAAATATTCAAATTGAAGACTACCTAAAATCACCACATAGGGGGGCTGTTGATCCACTAAGTGGGACTGAGGAGAACTTAAAAAGCTTCAAATTAAACATTTGCTGCAGCAGTTTGCTAATGAGATGCCTTTCATTCCCCGCTCTGACACTAAAGCAGTGAAACTGAAATATTTGTTTTGTGTAAAACAATAGTAGCCAGGTGCACAAATACCTGTGTCTGTGTGTCCACCTGTGTGTTTGCATATGTGCATAGTATTCATGTCAGAGTGCTTATGTACTGTGTGTGTGATATGTTCCTCCTCATTCGTACCTCTTATCTCTGCCTGATAAAAAAAAAACCCTCATACAACTGATAATTTGGACAATAAAGCTCGAAGGCTGACCTGAGAGGCAGACATATGATCAAAACGTTGTAATCCTGAAGTCGATTTATTTGTTGAGTTATAAAACCTCAAGTCTGCAAGTTAACTTACAAGTTTTAAGTCCTGAATGTCTGAAATATATCTGTATTTATTTTTGATATTAACACTTGCAAACATGATTCAGAAAATCATTTTAAAACACAGTTTGCAGGAAAAAAAAGTTTAAACAGATGTGCTCCTAAAGCATCTGCTGTATGTGTTTTTTCAGCGAACGTTATTCAAAACTAAAAATCAGTGAGCCTTAATTATAAATACACGTGTAAGAGCCAATTAAGCACATATTTATATTTGGTAAAAAAGAATTCTGGATGTCATAGAGCTTGTGATATTTAAGTTTCCACAACATTTTCTGTATACTTTGAATAGTGTATAGTAGTGGACTGCTATGGTTATGTTTACACTGACGTTATTTTTGTGTTCGATTACAGGTTAGTTATTCACACCAGGGTATGGTGCTGTAAAGCAGTTTAGTGAGCATGACAAAAGGAGAGTGTGGACAATGTCGTGCGTAAAGACGACATGAAGTTTGTAGTGGTTTGGATTGTAGTAAGTTTTGACTGTATTAAGCAGTGTTGAAGTATAATAATGGGTATACATGAGGATATATAGAAATAGGACATCAAGTCAGTAGATGTAATTTTGGAAGGACCTGGCCTGCCGTAAACACTGTTCAACTTTTTCCCTGCCTCATGTGAGAGCTGTGGATCTCCAGAAAAGGAACAGAAACACGAATTAGAACAGAAACACCTCACAATCTACGTGGCCTAGGAGCTGTGGTAGGTTGAAACACTTTAACATGCATGTTACTCAATCAGATTATAATCGAGATGATTAGGATAAATTTAAAAAGACCTTCAACAGATTTTAAAGGTGACAAAGTCCCAAATCTTTGTAATGTAATTAGGTACATTACACTGTAGAACAGATTTGATATACTTCTACCTGCTGCATTTTGGAGAGTTTTTATTGAAAACAAATGATAAGTTAATAAAATATGTTGTGTTGTTATTAATTCAACTCTTCAGCAGTGCAAGATGTTGTTTAAATTAGCTGCACCTCAACAAACTTCTACATCATAATGCTGCCAACACAATATTGTATCATTATTAACATTTCCATATAATATATTTTATTAAAACTGGTCGATTACAGCATTCTACGGTCTGTTATTTCTGAATAGCTGATCACTGCTATGAATAAATAACTGTTGCTATGGACTCAGTTCTTATCATAGGCGCTTAGTGGAAGCACTAAAATCATTTTTTAATCAACAAAATGATTTTTAAATCCATATTTGTTTTTTAAACACTTTATTTGTAATTTTCCGAATATCCTATAAAACAATCATATTCTCTGTTTTACAAATTGTACAAAAACAATCCCAATTAAATCGTATTTTGAAAGCAAGATTTTGTTTTTACACTGTTATTTCTTTGTGGTTTCACTTCAGTAAAGGATCTGAATACTTCTCATTGCTGTCCAGCTTCAAGTATCAAGTTTCATAACTGGACTGAGCCTGATTATAACTACGTCTTCAGCATCCTTATGTAACTGATTTCTCACACAACACAGTCCAAAATAATCACGCTCCCTAAAATACAACACTCATAAACTTCCTAAACATAGAACCAAAATCACCATGTTGATCACCAAAAAGAGCCGTGATTACAGGGTCGGGATTTCAGATGGTAAATAATACAGGACATGATGGTAAAATCACAGCTACAAGAAAAAAAACACAGAAATGCGGAGGAAGACATGGCTAAAGTCTGTTCACTCAGTTATTTCCCACATCAAGTTCATGCTGGCTGACCACGAGGAATTCTGCTCAACTTCAGCGACAGAGTGTGTGTGTGTGTGGTGTGTGTCCGCATAGTGAGGTGAACACATGAAGGAATGCCTGGTATGACTAATGTGGTGAGATCTGGAACATCGACAACTGTGTGACAGAACTTACATGCACACACACACACACACACACACACACATGCACACACCCACTCTACTTCTTGTACGGACCACTCCCTCAGAGACCAACAAAACCACAAACTATAGCGTTCACCTCCTGGTTGAAGCGGCATGTCAGCACAGATTCATAAGGAAGTTCTGGTTTTGTTGCAGGAACGATGTTACCACAAGTTTAGGCTGCGTTCACAAACACTCAAATCCTCCCTTTTCTTGTGACTTCTATTTAAACTCTCAGCAAAAATCCTGTCTAAATCCTTTTATAGGCAAAGCTGATAGTTTGTCTTTATCAGTCACAGGTGGATAGAGGCAGTAGGTCCTGTAACATGATGTCAGTGACTTGTACTATAAGTTGTTGGGTTTTTTTCTTTGTTTTTGAAAAAGAAATTGTTATATAAAGGTTTTAGGTTAAAAATAGGTTTGGTTTGAGTAAAGATGTGGGAGGATGGTTGGTCACTGAAACTGGAGTCATGACCTTCATATTTGTCCCAGAAGTCTCTCCATCTTTTGGACTCTAACATCTGTTACACAACATACTGTCAGTTGTGCCAATAGTCGATGTCTTAAAGGTCCAGTGTGTCGGATTTAAGGGGATATATTGGCAGACATCACCTGAAACTAAGAATTGTTGTGTTTTGGTCACCTTAGAATGAGCCATTTATATCTACATATGGAGCAGGTCCTCCTCCGCAGAGTCAGTGATGTTGATTCTACAGTAGCTTGGAACAGACAAATCAAACACTAGCTCTAGACAAGGCCAGTCATGTTTCGTGTCACCCACCGCAGTTCTCCTACATGCTTGGCTCACGAGAGCAGTTTCAGTTGGTTGCAATGTTGCAGCCTCACCACTAGGTGGCACTCAATTCTACAGACTAGACCTTTAAGTGCAGTTTCATTTCAGTTTGGTAGTTTCGTTAAAAAATACTGGATATGAATCAGGTTTGAAATAAACAAACCAAAGGGGTATAACAAGACGAACTGTGCACTCCAACACCCATACTACCATACTATATAGTGTGCCAGAAAAAGATTATGTCCTATTATATAGTATGCCAGAAATACCAGGATGTCCTACTGCATCCGGCCACATTTTGTAGTATGCAAGCCAGCATGCTTTTGGCTATTCTGACCCACAATCCTCTGCACAGCAGAAGATGCATCACATTGACTGAGCTGCAAACAGATCACAGCTTTAAAGATTGCTGACAGCTCATGGACAGTTGTCAGCTGCCACAGTGATGGATGACAGCACATTTAAGAGACTGTGATGACCATTTGAGTAGTAATAATAGGACTATTAATTGTTTAAGTGATCAAAATAATCATAAAGATTAACTTAGCAACAACAAAAGGAAACAACTATGAAAATAACACCCAATAACAATGAATCTCATTGTTGAGATGGGTTTACCTGTGTCACTAGCGAGCTCGGTGAATGGCGGTTTGTTTTATCTCCAAGATAACGGATATATGAGCATCAAAGTTCAGGGTCTAATGAGACAGTAGTATTTTCCCGACTGTGTGCATACTGCATACAAGAGTACATTGTTTTTAAAGGAGGTGCAATACCTACTAAAAATAAAAGAAAAAGTATGCGATTCGGAATGCACCCTAAGACTGTGCAGTGGTGCCTTTAGCTATACGCTAATGTCAGCATGCTAACATGCTCACAAATGGCAATGCAAAGCATCAGGAATAATGTTTACCATGTTTGCCATCTTAGTTTAGCATGTTAGCATGCTAACATTTGCTAATTAGCAGATGCTGATGAATGTCATTAGTTTTGCCGTTATTTGGTAATAAATCAAAGTATCGGACAAATTTAAATTTTGACGAGATGATGGCCCTGGGTGAAAAGTCTGGACCAAAGTTGTTGATTGACAGACAGATGTTGTCATTCCTCGAGCTATGCTGGCTACAAATACAATTTTGCAGCATATTCTGTAGTTTAACAAGGTGCTTTTGTGTTACACAGTGTGACTCAGTGGCTTTTTGGGTTTCCTTTCCATTTTCCTCTTCATTTGCTTTTAGCCAAGAAACATGCCGTCCCTCACTCATCACCTGATTACCCTATTTGCTGTAAATGGCTCTGAACTGTCATCAAAAATGCAGTTGAGTAAAAATACTACTCAATTTTAAAAAAAATCTATTTTTTTCCAGTGAGAAAATGAACAAAACTGAAAATGACAAGCCATAAATGCCTTTTAATTTAACCATTTAAAGGGTATGTAAGCTCTCTAATCAAAAAAATTGAATAAAAAGATGTGCAAAAAAACATTTTAATATAGTATTTACATATATTTTTGTGCGGTCATGGAGGAGAGAAATTCTTACCAGTAGCCGAAAGCACAACAGAGAGTAAGTGAAAGATACATTGCTTTGTTGACCAGACTCAGACTGCTGTTTGACAGAGATATGTGGCCGAGGTTAAAAGGTGCTACTCTTAATAAACTTGATTAAATAACTTCTTTTGTGGTCTCGTCTTCTCAACAGACAATAAGGCTACAGGCTGACACCGAGATCATGTGGAGAGGACATACATCTTCCTTTCAGTGACATGCTAATTCATTACTTATTAACAGAGGACCCAGCGGCTGGTTTATTTGCTGACTGGGAGAGGCTACTCATCCATCTCCACTGGAGGACTGCAAGTCTGGCCAGGCAAAGGCAAGGTTTGGTATTTACCTGTTACCTACTGTCTCACTTCCTGCCTCTCCCTGAACTTAAAAGAATTCATGCACTGGTGAATTTGGTGAAGACACTTTAACATGTAGCCAACAGCTACAAGAGGTGCTGTGTGGCTCCAAGGCTGCAGAGCAGGCAATAATAATGCTTGGCTACCAGCATCGTGAAAATGTTATCTGATGGGAAGCAAACAATGGCTGACAGGAAGCGAGCCAGTATCCACACAGGTTTGGAGGAAAATAAATCAGGTTTCACTGACGTCAGACGGCTCCGAGGACAGTGTTGCTGCACGTCTTTACTTTTTTTCCCCCTGCAATAAATATTTTCACTGTGTCATGTCACGACAGCACAGATACATAATTTTCTCGTATCCAAACTGCCAATACAAAACTCTGTGTTTGATCGCTATGGAAACAGTTCAATGTGAAAGTAAGCCATGTCACGGAGTTGGAAGGCGGCGCTGCGGCCAAGGACAACTCTGTGTGTGTATTTATCACATTGTGGGGACATAAATCTGTTTGTAAAGTGACGTCAGGGGGATCATTTGAGGACAAAAACCTGGGTCCGTTACATTATATGGTTAAGACTTCATTTTTGGTTCATGTAAGGGATAAGATTTGTGTTATTTTGTATTCTTATTGTCAACAAATCAACTCAAACAGGAGTTCAAAGGGCATTTTTTGGAGACATGCAGTCTGCAAACACTTGATTTAAAAGATTTTAAAACCACCACCGGTGATTACGTTTTTAATCTCCTCATGTCTTGCTTCCTCTGTGTGTGTATCCTTTCCCACCTCTGTAAAAGTTTTAGCCACCTCACTGTAACAATTAGAGCTGCGGCCGGAGGTCTGCGCCATGGTGTAAAAATAAAGCACAGAGAGGTGACATCATGTTATGTGGACTGGAGGAAAATCACGCACACATTTTAAAACACACAGGGGACGAGAACAAGGCAAAGAAGTGAAAATAAAGTAACAGGAAAAGAGCAGCCAGGAAAAACGACCAGACAAACTAAAATAAAACAAGTGTGCAATTTAGTGCGTCTGCTTGTGCCCACCATCTGTGCATGTCTCTGTGTGTGTGTGTTAGTGTGAGTGTGTGCTGGCATGAGCTTATCGCTGAAGAATGTAGTGGAAAACTGAGAAACAGGAAGTCTCCATCAGGACGGTGAAGTTGGCACAGTTCAGCCACACACACACACACACACACACACACACACACTGAATTCTAGATAATATTCTGGCTATTAACTGTGTTTACATTAACATCTCATTAATGCCTCCTGTACTGTGAGCCCTGTCTGAACTTCTGTTACGTTAAGTGTGTGCTGCAGGTGTGACCTCTACTTCTGCGCAGACTCGGCCTTTGAAAAAACTCTGACTCTTTAATCATTGACTTGGTGTGGCAGCTGGTAGAGCATGTCTCTTAATGGGACTTTATGGTGGCTTAAAAATAGATCAGGATTGGAGCTCTGAATGCACAAAATCTTAAAATCATCTTCATCCTGATCTGCAGTCCACATCTGAGCTGTTTTAATGCTTAACAATTTATCTTCATCCTGTCTTCCCTTCATCTGCTTGTCGTCCGATCATAATCGTAACGTACATTTTAAATAAATTAGCAATAAACTCAGTGATGATAAAGGGTCACTCATTGTTTAAATGTCAAGTTGTGACGGTTGGAAAAGGAGTGACCTTTAAAGTCTAAAGTTGTGACCTATTGCTTATCAATCGATGATTGCGTTGAGACATCCTGTTGCTTTAAGGGCATATACTAAAAGGCTAAATCCGCCCAAAACATTAGCAGTGTACGTGTAGCACATTATTTGGACTGCTTATTTTTAGTCACACAACGTGCAAGCTATATACATGTCAAATTAATTAGGGCCACTGCCAACAATTGGTTTCATTTTTGATGAATTTGTCAATTATTTTATTAATTATTACTCAATGTTGTGTTCTATAAAGTTGTTAAAAACATTTTCAGAGCTCAGATTGATGACTTCATATTACTTATGTCCCTTCAACAGTCTAAAAATGTAAAAACATTTATATTTTATTGTAGAAGACTAAAAAACACCAATGGATAAAAACATTTGAGAAGTTATGACCAGTGGATTTTTTTTTTTCTTGAAAAATGACTTGCTTCTCCATAACCACTTATCCTGTTAGGGGTCACAACTCACGGGGGTGCTGGAGCCTATTCCAGCTGACACTGGGCAAGAGGCAGGGTACACCCTGGACAGGTCGCCAGACTATCACAGGGCTGACACATTGAGACAGACAACCATTCACACTCACATTCACACCTATGGACAATTTAGAGTCACCAGTTAACCTGCATGTCTTTGGACTGTGGGAGGAAGCTGGAGCACCTGGAGAAAACCCACACTGACATGGGGACAAGATGCAAACTCCGCACAGAAGGGTTCCCCCACCCTGGGACCCCTCTTGCTGTGAGGCGACAGTGCTAACCACTCCCCCACTGTGCCACCCTGAATAATCAATTAATTGACTAATTGTTGAAGCTGTAAATAAATTACATAGCATTAACACATGTGTATCTTGCACCAATAAAACGGCACAAAAAACTGCTGTTAACAGAAAATTTCACATTTTTGTCTTTCAGAATGAAGCAAAAAAAAAAGCATTTTAGTACATTCAGAAATCTGCAGTGAGGCTCAACCATCTTCTAAGAAGAAATCCACTGTAGAAGAGGAAAAGATGCAACAAAAGCCTCAAAAGACCAGAATGCACTGCATCAACAAGACCTTTGAGTAAGACGCTGCTCTCAGGAACAGGCCGTAATGTTGTCAAACTAGTTGGTTCTGAGTCTGTGCAACTATCTACACAAGTACAATAAACTGACAGCAGTTGTTTGATTTTTCTCTCAGGTGCTTCAAATATTCTGGGAAATACAGTTTGGGAAAAAACGCACAGAACTTCACTGACTCGTGAAATAAATAATGCCAATGCTTTTTACTTCACTAAAACCTGCACGTCATTGATCATTTTGGACTCATAAGAGCAACAAGCCATAAACACAACGTTTACATATCATCACTTTGTAAAGCATACAAGGAATAACATTAACATCCATTGGAAGTCCTGATTATTATTCATTCTCCTTGTAGCTCTGTTTTTATCTTCACCAACTCCTGAGGGAAACTGTCTCAGGAGAGAGCAGTGAGACTGAAGCAAAACAGTTAAGTTGGAGGCTCTAAGCCCAAAACAATGAGCTAAAAGACACTAAAAGGGTCAGTGGAGCTGAGGGGAGCTGTACAGGGGAGTGATGATTCTCTGTGTGTCACCTGATCCATTATAATAATATTAATTAGAGCAGCTTTAAAGATCAGACCCCACTGCAGCAACATGTGTGCACTGTGAGCACTCCCAGCCCTGATTCCAGTCATACCATCTCAAAAATAAATACACAATTATCAGCATTTGAAACTGAGCAGCGAGTTCAGCTAAACATTTGTGCTCCACATCAGCCCACAAAGAAAGATAATTGTTTTCTTTGGCTCCGGTGAGCCACATTCCAGACAGTGGAATAAAGCCGATACAACAGATCTGAGCCGTGTAGAGCGAGGTTGAAGAAACGCAGCATGTCTCACTACGACAGGACACACATGATGGTTTTACCAGAAGCTGCTGGTTAGCTGTACGTCGACCCACTTCACTATGTCTGTTCTGTTTCCCTCTCTGCATCTGAGTTACACACTCCTTCTGTTTCTGCTCTCTTCCTCTGTGCTCTCCTCTCAGCTCATTAACTGAAATGTCTTTCAGAACAGAGCAGCTGAAAAAACTAGACACCTCCAGCAGCTGTAATGTATGACCAATTTCCATTTCCATGAATATCTATGACATTTTCTGTGTGTGTGTGTGTGTGTGGGAATGCTCCCCACATTGGCACCACATCAGTACAGTCAGAGCACTACCAATGGTAATGGTAAAATTTAATTTTAAAATGATCTAATGGGACATTTGAGCCCTCGGTGCTGTCTTGAAGGCTTGTTTGCTTCCAAAATCTCGCTTCATAAATCTCCAACCACCAAAATCCCCACAAATCTCCTTTTCTAACCATTCCTCCAGATTCTTACTCTAGCATCAATGATGCCACCAAACCCTCACTTAAACCTAACCATTTCTAAATGAAAGCCAAACATGACTATTTCTGTATTAAAATTATATATATAAATTTCCCTTCTGGTCACCAAATATTAGATCATTTACCACCAGTTTAACTGTTAAACCACAAGGCTGAATGAGCTCACAGATGGGTGCCAAATTAAAGGAAAAATCAACATAGTCAAGAGTCTCCAGAACAACTTCTATATTCCTGGTTTTACAAGTCTCTTTAACTCAGCTGAAGGGAGGAAACGCCAATCTCACAAAAAAAATTCACTCATTTGGAGTTTTGACAATGGCGGTGGAGAGTGCTGTTTGACATGTTGCTCCAGAATCTCCCAAAGGTGTTTGGTTAGGTGGAGATCTGGGGTCTCATTTATAAAACAATGTGTAGGATCCATGCTAAAAATGTACAAACAGACAAAAGCCAAATGGTGCGCGCCAAAAAATATTCAACAGTTTCTACCATCAGGCGTCCACCTCACCATCTGCGTCGCCAGTTTTCTGTCTTCAAAATGTTCGTAAGCATGGGTCAAAGTTTCTCCCAGCAAGTCTGTTTTTATAGGTCACAACTCTTGAATGGGAAGTGGCGTACGTTTGAACCAATCTGTTACTATTTTTACGCTTAAAAAAATTAGATTGATAGTTTGGGAACTATGTTTACTCACTCTCGTGCCGAGAGTTAGATGAAAAGATCGATACCTCTATCATGTGTTTGGGTTTTATATGAAGCCACAAGACTGTTAACTTTTGCCTACCAGCTCTAAAGCTCACTAATTAATCTCAGAACCCATGGGCAATTGGTATGAAGACAATAAATCTTTGGGGGCAACAGCGCATATTTCTAGGGTTAAAGTGTAGCCATTGGATATCAGGGCCAAGACTACTTCTTCCATGTGCCAGGTAATCTGTGTATGAAGAATCTGTAAGACAACAGTGCAAGATTTCGGTATTGAAAATGTTCTGATTTCCATTTGTAGTCCAAGTAGTATTGACCAACCATGTTTGAGCAGCAGGTAAGTAGTCTGTGTAGAAAGGCAGAACGCATTGGCCAAAATGCAATCTCTGAACCCTTGGCTATTGTCTGACAATGAGTTAGCTTTAATTTATTAGCATTCATATGCAGTTATCTGTTTATAGAGATTAACCAAAATGACTGATGCACAGAAGAGCAAGTCTTGGCCCAGATATTCACTGGCTACACCAGATCTCCCGAAATATTGGCCAGTGCCCCAAGAAGCATATCGCCAGACCAATGGCTGATGGGTTCTGAGATTGCATTTCGGCTTACCTGTCGCTCAAATGGGATTGGTCAATATTACTTGGTCTACAAATGGAAACCAGAACACTTCCACTACCAAAATCTTGTACCATTGCTTACAGATTCTGCAAACATATGCACATATCTGTTTGTAAAGATTACTTACTAGTTAACGTATCGTATCTTGTTTGCTGCCTGATCTGTACAAAAATGAAAGCATAAAAATGACAAGTTGTGGTTTACCTGTTGCTGCTGGTTGTCTGGCAACCTCAGGGTGGCAACAGGAAGTG
This sequence comes from Epinephelus moara, assembly GCF_006386435.1. NCBI lineage: Eukaryota > Metazoa > Chordata > Actinopteri > Perciformes > Serranidae > Epinephelus > Epinephelus moara. The sequence goes on along the minus strand of NC_065508.1, from coordinate 10,904,216 downwards.
CTCCAGGCCAAGAAAAATACGTTTTTACCATTTGGTTTTTGTACAGATTTAACAAATAAGACATAACGTGTTCATCAGTGAGCTTAAGAGGTGCATATTCTTTGTCGCCCTTCGACAGAACCAGGCTAGCTGTTTCCCCCTGCTTCCAGTCTTTATGCTAAGCTAACTGTGTTCTGGCCGTAGTGTCATATTTATTGGACATATATGAGAGCGATATTGATCCTCTCAAGTAACTCAAAAAATAAATCTTTAAATCGAAACAGATCTGCAACTGTTAACCATTTAAGTATCAGGCAGCTGCTGCCACTTTTCTCCAAGCCCCTGTGAATGCTTCCTAGTCTTGCAGACAGTTTTTCTGCAGCGGCCCAAAAAGCATTTCCCTATAGACCGCCATTATAAGAGACACATCCATGACAAATCCATGACGTCATCACAACGTAAAGTCTGTGAGCCAAGCAGGAACTCACAGGCATGTTATTATACATCTATGCTTTTCTCATTGACATCCTTGATAGCTTTGACATTATACAAAGCAACAAAACAGCTTGTTTTTTTGTCAGTGTCACAAACACTGACTCGGGCTGGGCAATATATCAGTATCATATCCATATCATGATATGTGACTTGTCCTAGATTTTGGATATAATATCATAGGTGTGGTCTTTTCCTGGTTTAAAAGGCTGCATTACAGTAAATTACAGTAGAACACGATATCCACATTACTGATGATATCCATCCATCCATCCATTTTCATCCACTTATCCGGGGCCAGGTCGCGGGAATAGCAGGCCAAGCAAAGCACCCTATACGTCCCTCTCCCCAGCAACGCTTTCCAGCTCCTCCTGGGGGACCCCAAGGCGTTCCTAGCCCAGATGAGATATATAATCCCTCCAGCGTGTTCTGGGTCTGCCCCGGGGCCTCCTACCAGTGGGACATGCCTGAAACACCTCTTACGGGAGGAGCCCAGGAGGCATCCTGGTCAGATGCCCAAACCACCTCAACTGACCCCTTTCGGCACGAAGGAGTAGCTTCCTCGGGAGAATTCCCCCGAGAATTGCCACCTTAACATGGTGGAGGGGTTTGCGTGTCACTGTGAATCTGGGAGCTGTGTTGTCCGGGACTAATAGCCCCTGGTAGGGTCTCCCAAGGCAACATGGTCCCAGGGGAGGAGCCAGACTACGAGCAATTCAAGAAGACCTTGATGACACAGCATATTTGGACGTTGAGCACCTTGCCCGGTATGGGGACACCGGGGGGCTATATTGTTATTGCAGCTTTATTACTATATTGTTGCAATATTGATATCGAGGTATTTGGTCAAAAATAGCATGATATTTGATTTTCTCCATATCGCCCAGCCCTACCTCTGACTAATATCAGTGCACCCAAACACATCACAACATGTTGTAATGGCCGCAGGTTAAAGATACACACTGCCAAGTTTCTCAATTAAAACCTATTTCACCATCATGTTATCAGAGCACTAAAATGGCAGAGCTCCATTAAAAACTCCGCTAAAAATATGGGGTTTGCCATTGGGGATCGATGAAAAGAAAAAACACAGCATCTGCATCCCATTTACATTCTATCCTATTAAAGTCACACCAGGCAAAACACAACAGGGAGTTCCCATGACATGAAGTCAGACAAATTACATAAAGTTTTACAAGCCTGTGATGTATTTTATGGGACTGAGCTCATGGTAATTTCTTTAACATGCAGGCACCGTCTTCGAATCGCACTGAAAACTCCCAAGGCTCCCTGGTGTGTGTATGCGTCAGGCAGCTAAAGGTCAGTCACACATATGGGTCTTGGTTTACTTACTGTCTGTGTGTTTGTGCATGTGTGATGGTGTGAGCTGTCAATAATAACTGTAATAGTGCAAGTGCTTCCATGTGGCTGTTAATTCAGCAACATTATATTACATTATATCCAGAAAAGTTCAGTGGAGTTGCAACATCTGTGACGTGTTTCCTTCCGCTTTCAGTCCAGTTTTTTTCCATTTAACAGCCAGATTACATTGTTCCAAATAATCTGAGTTTTATCCCTTTATTGTAAGGGTTGCAGTCACACGATTTGCCGTATGTGCCGGTGTGTAGGTAAGAAAGAGTCCAGTCACACACATGGATCCTCACTTTACTTCAACCTCTTGCAGATAACTGGTAGAACCAACACTGAGGCCATATGCATCACTTACAAGGATGTAAACACACACACACACACACTCACAGGACAATGAAAAATAGCAGTACAGGAATTTTAATTGACCTCTGTGATGCATTTTTTTAGCCTCAGCGGTTCCATCAGTGAGTGAAAAAAAGGAGACTTCCTAACTGGAAACAGATTTCAGGAGCAGCCCAGGCTTCCATAAGTCAGCATGTAACTGTAGCTCTAACACACACACACACACACACACACACACACACACACACTTACACATACAGACAGACAGACAGACAGCCAACGCCCCAGACAGACTTTAAGACTTGTTTCCTATCCGGATATCAAAATGCTGCTTTGCAAATGTGTGAAATGAGATCATAAGAAGTGTGAAGAGGAAGAGGGTTACATGCTGCTGTACATCTGTTAGCAGGACATACTGTAAAAAAGTGATCAGCCATTAAAATCAATAACTTTACAATAGTCACATATTAATTATAGACTAACAAAAGTTAAAAGTGCGGCTGGTGAGTTTGGCAACACTTCAACCAGGCGTCACATAACCTGCATGCTCCAGTGTAACTGTAAACCAGCTCTGCAGTCACAGGTCGGTTTGTCTAAAAACACCTTTAAGAACAATGAGGCTTGGTAACACAGTGTCCAGCAGATAAACAGCGGTGCTCCGCAGACAGCTTACCGGGTTCAGGGTGATGACTGCGGCGTGGAGGAGCGGTGCTCTCTGACCTGTGTGGAGGCAGCGGAACTCCGCTCTGACGAGACCCTCACACGTTTTAAGTACTGCCATCTGCGGCTGCGTCAAGCTACACACAAACAGGTGCAGACCGGAAATGGGATGTAGCGCCTTCAAAATAAAAGAGCAACGGCGACGTTCAAAAGGAAGCGGAGTGATTTTTAGCTTCAAAATAAAAGTAAATAATTTGAGGGAAGTGATGAAGCAGAAAATGGAGTGTGAACATTCATATTTGACCTTAGATAGATAGATAGATAGATAGATAGATAGATAGATAGATAGATAGATAGACTCAATGTCCATTTTACTTTTTCTGGAGCTTTCAATATTTCTTCTCAGTCTTCATAAGTGGAAGGGATTTGTTTAATTTGTCATGGAAAATCTCCACATGGAAGAAAGATGGAAAATAAATTAAAAACTGAGATTCCTTAAAGGTCCAGTGTGTAGGATTTTGGGGGATATGTTGGCAGAAATTAAATATAATATTCATAAGTTTATTGTCATTTGTCTGTAGTCACCTGAAACTGAATCAGTGTGTTTTCATTACCTTAAAGTGAGCTGTTTATATCATGGATGTATTCAGAGAGCTGGATATAGTGTTGGAGGCGGGGCCCTGTTCATTCCAATGAAAGTTGCTCTGTGGCGCATGACGCCAAAAAAGTTTGATCTCACAGGTAAAAAATTAATTGGATCTTTTGCATCGTTGGGCCCATAAAGTAAAGGCGCACTACAGACTTCCACTAGTTGAGCAGCCAACTTCTGGTTTAGCGCTCTGCTAACTTGAATTAGGGAGAAAATGATTTACCTGTGTGGCTCTTCTAGACTTTAAGGATCAGATCGAAAACACTAATTTATAGTTGTCTTTCACAGTGTAAGCCTATGGGATAAAGTCTTTTTGGCTCCATGGCATCATGTAATGGACCCAGAAGTCGTAATTCCAGTTTTGTCTTGACAGAAATAAGCTTCAAAGCCTGGTGCACTTCCTGGGGCCTGGATTTTCTCTACATATGGGCTGAATCCAAATGTCCACCCTCTGAACTCGCAGACTGAGCCCTTGCGGACTTCAGTTGTATGTAGTGTGACGTATTTATTGCTATCACATAAAGTCTGCTAGTGCAGAGACTGCAAGCAGCTCATAGACAGCCCTTGAGACTGTTTTACCCGTTGCCGTGGAAACGTTTAACTATCGCTGTCATATTCATGTCATATAAGTTAATGAATAGTGCCTACTCATCTGTTCCTGCAGATAAGAAGATATGAATCTCGTGCACACGTTCAAAAACAGTAGTTTTGAAATAAGGACAGGCCTTTAACTTAATAATTGGATATTACTGACATTAGAAACCTTCTTTTGTTGTTTTTCAGCCAGTTTTTTAGCCTATTACACTGCACAGCCTGATAGGCTGCAATAATAAAATGTATTTTCATCCCCTCTACAGCCTATACTTCTACACATCTCTGTATCATGATGTGGTTGAATATTATTTCTGGCCTACACAATTCAAGGAACATTTGAATAGGCCTAGCTACCAGTAATTATTTTACACATTCATAGAGTTTTTTTTTTTTTTCCAGCAATTGCAAAAAGCACAACGTCATGTCCGTATGGCAGTGAATTGTGGGTTATTACATCAGTGAAGTGTGCTGAAGTCTGCACCCCAAGTGGACTCTCTGGAAGTCTGCAGAGAGTCTGCTTGAGGCCCCTTGTGGACTGGTTGAATTGTGGGTTTGGACAGCTCTCAACTCTCCCGTACTTCCTGGTAACGTGCCTGCAAAGTCTGCGAGTCTGCATGTGCGGTGAAGTCCGGACATTTGGATTCAGCCATGGAGTGGGTCCTCTTCCATGGAGCCCGCCATGTTGTTTTTTCAGTAGCACGTAGAAGAAATTTTCTGCAACCTCACCACTAGGTGCCACAAAATCCAACACACTGGACCTTTAAATCTTAAGAAGCCTAATAATATAGAACAGTACCAGTTATAGGGAGGTGATTATGGGACAGCATAAAGAACAAAGACGTCATTTTCAAGATTTGTTTTTATTTTCTTCTAGTACACTTGCAAGATGCCCAACTGAGGAGATAATGTTAATAACTTCAGGACTACACAGGGAACAATTTACTAAGTCTGAGATGATCTCCCCGTCAACATGAGTTCACATTTTAAAAACATTCACATACAGACCTATTGCAGGTGTACTTTTCACAAATACAACTGTCATTAACAGTTTCTACGATCAGTAGAAACAAACACGGTCAGATTTTAACTTTTAGGTGCAGTTGCTATTGTAAGATTCCTTTCTTCAAAATTCCCATATTAACAAAGTATGTTTATTTATTGGTTCAGTTACATTTAAACAAGCAATGAAAATCAAAGGGTACCTTCATGAAAGAAAAACAATGTAAACTCAGTTGTCCATTTCTCTGGATGATTACACACACTCAAATCTCATATTAAGAAAAACGCTTGAAGATCAAAAAGACAACTCGTGCAGCTCGACACGGTTAAAACAAACCTGTGCACGTTCAAAACCAGAAATTAATTTCTACCTCAGTCACAAAAATCGGCTACCAGAAAACGGAACAACCAAGGGTCAACTAAGGAGATGCCTCAGTGCAAAACATCTGTCAAAGTGGGAACAGAAAATGCGATCTTGGTTGCCAAACAAGGAACAAAAACACTAACATTGCATCAGTAAAATGTCGTTGGTATCCTCCTGTTATAGTTGGCCTGTAGTTGACCTCACTGAGAAACAGTTTGTAAGGTTCTTGTTGCATTCAGTCATTTTAAAATGCCACATATACTTTTTGATAAAGTACACATTTTCTATCCAGTAAAATATTAGTGATAATTATTTCCTATTAATAAAAGTAGTGATTAAGTTTAGACTCTTTTGTGATCTCCACCATAGACAGGCGGTCACCTAATGCCTAATTACACTGGGAATACAATATTAATCTTCAGTCAGAGGGGTTTAGTGTCATATAAAAAACAAGAAAGATAATCTTACTGCACATTAGCAAATCAAAATATGTACAAATCTACATTAAGTAATTGAATGTCTGAATAGGCACTTTAATTCAAAACAGTTCAGCCAGCCCTCAGAGTCATCTTCGCTGTATGACACGGCAGTTACTTTGTTTTTAACCAAATGACGACAGAAAACCCAGAGACAGACATTAGCCCTAATAACCACGTCAGTAGATTTGGACAATTTCATTCTGACATCAACCACACACAAACACACACTTGTAAAATACACACACAGGGAAGCTCTAGTTTCCAAGTATAAAGTAGAAGGAAGTGCTACAGTACAGGAAGGAGATATTTTAACATGCACACGTTGTAAAGAACTTCATCGTGGCTTCCCTACCATACGATGTACCTTGTGTAGTCGTAGCGCTCTGTGGAGAAAAAGGTGCAAAACGACCTTTCGCCACCGAGCAGCCCTCGTTTTGAACAGGGCAAGATAATCGTTAATGTCACTCCACAAAACAATAAATAAATAATAAATAAACAAGTCATTATATAAATAAATCTTTTTTAGTTAAATAAATAAATGAATAAGTCAAAAGTCTGATCGAGAAGAGAAAGAGGCAGGCAGTGATAAAACTGGAAACTGTCGTGGAAGCTTCTTTTAAATTTCATTACTCCTAATACTTCCATCACAGACGTCAACGTCATTGTCTAGTTGCTCCTACCTTGGCCAATCACAATCCCTAATTCCTCTTCTTCAAAGTTTCTCCACCAATAAGAGAGAGGCAAACATACGGGACACTCACCAGCCTGATAGATAAGTAAGATTAGTGATGGAGCTGTAGTGTAAATGCTCTTCAACACCACTGAATGTTACACCAGAGCAAAGTCAACTGCCCTTAATGTTAGACACAGTAGGTCATCTTACAGATACTTGAAGGAAGCTAGACAAGTACAGGTCCTGTTGTCAGGAGCAACTTCACCACAGAAAGGTAAACTGCATATGAACCGTTTGGGGATGGCCCCATGAAGCCAAAGGGAGTTGCGGCCTTTATAGAGCATAGATAACAGCACTGACACCACAGTAGTACAAACTTAGGAGCAAATACTACAGCCCCATTTTTTTAGCTTCCCAAAATGGTGACTATATGTGCATCTCAAATGATTTTAAGTTACCGTTTGGACTTCTTACATGTAGTGCATTCACATTCAAGATTACAGTAATCCACCCTAAATGGTGAGTTAAATCAAGCGCGCCTCAAGTTTGTCACAAAGCTGAGCCTATTTTAAAACCACGTTAGATAGAGAGGTGGTCCCATCAACATGGTGACTTTTAGTTTGTCACGCAGTTTGTTTCTCGATCAAAAAATCCAAACAAATCAACTAACAGATGATTATTTTCCTGTGAAATCAAATTAGATGATTTATGATTTTTTTTTTTTTTTTTTAAGATGAAAACAACAAACTGCATCCTGACAGTGTACGCCTTCTTACAGTCTGTGCCTGCGAGGTTCGGAGCGTGGTGGGGAGGGTGGCGGAGGCAGGGTGACAGTCGTTGGGGGCTCCACTGGATCATCCATGGGCAGGACCAGGCGGGTGCCCCTGATCGCCACTTCGTGTTCAGCCAAGGCGAGCTCGTGATCCAGACCTTCATCAGACGGGCCGCCCCCGGTGCTGGAGGTGCGCTTGCGGTTGATGGTGTGGGATCCGGATGCATCCGTGCTGACCGTGACGTCGGCGTACATGGAGCTCACGCTGGCATCGTTCAGGATGAAGTCAGAGTCATCGTCGTGGAGCTGGCCTTCGTTCTGGTGAGTGGAAAGGGAAATGGGGAGAGAGAAAGGAAAGCAAGGAGATGAAGGGGAATACACGAAAAAGTGCTACTTTAAATAAAAGCACAATCCAATGCCCCACCCCCAATTTTAACATACAAATGAATGACCTGCTGATGTGTTTAAAGACTTTCTGATTAGGTCTTTAAACATATGGACTAACACTATTAAGTGAGATTTAAAGTTCATTCTTGTTCATCTTAAATGCCCTAAAACAGCTAAATATTTCAAATGACAACCAGTAAGAAACACAAAAATATTAAACTCACAAATGATACTATAATATCTACAAATATCCGTGTATTTCCGATGGTAAAGAAGTCATTGATCAGGCCATTAAAAAGAGCTCCTTTAACTGTAGTACATGATGCTGTGTGTCCAAACCTCATAGGCCTGTGGGCTGGTGAGGCATCGTGCCAGCGGGCCACAACAAGCAGGCAGAGTAGCAGTGAGAGGAGGGCCGCTGTGGGTCAGGAGGGGCTTCAGGTAGCTGGAGCTTTTGTCAAGGATTATTACCACTTCTTACAACACTTTTAATTATACAATTTAATTGGTCAACAAGCTAGCTATCAAGGCCTTAATCTCCTGTACAGAAAGATGACATTACTGTAGTACATTTCTTACAGTTTGGCAAATGCGCCCTCTGGTGTCCAAAGCTGAATCTAGCATCCACACTTCTAAGGACAAGATCTTAAATATGTGACCCAAGTCTTAAAGGATACTTGTGGTCAAAGTTATACCAGATCCTGAAGGGCCAGGCGCTCTCATGTTTGGTGTTCCTCCGCTGTGACCCATCCAACACTGCTGAATTCTGTTGAAAAGCAGAGTTACTGTTTCACAACTTAAAGCTGGAGTGCGGAACTTTTACGTATAAATGAACCTCCTTTACATCGAAGCCCTTGCCAAACAAGTTCACACATTGCTGATGTAGCCTATTGCCTCTAAGGAAAGCTTTCTGTATTTCACAGTATTCCAGATTTCTGGTGTCTGCTGTAACTTTCCAGTGCGGGCGCACCTGAAGTGAAGCATTTTACATCAACCAGTCAGAGCTGGAGGGGACAGGAAGGGGGAGAGACCATAGCAACAGAGCAGCAGCCAGACAGACACAGCAATAAAATCTCTCTTGGTAGAGTGGGCACCCCATGTACAAAGGCTGTGTCCTTGCCGCAGCAGCCCCGGGTTCGATTCCAACCCACGGCCCCTTTGCTGCATGTCATCCCCACCCTCTCCCCCTTTCAAGCTATATCTGTCCTATCAAATAAAGGCAAAAGCACCCCCAAAAATATCTTAAGACGTGGCCAAAAATATTTCTGGATTTGTGCACCAGATAAAAAAAACAAACTCCCATCACTGGGCTTGTTCTTTCCCTTTGCCCTTATTTGCATGGCAAGATTTTAAGAGAGTGCTCCTGGGGGCAGGGAGAAGTGGCAAGCTCATTTTGCAGGCATATATCACGAGCATACGTTGACAGTGTTTGCGTAATTACTCTCACTGCCAGAGGGGGGACAAAAGTGCCCCACTGCAGGTTTAAACATTTTTACTTTTACTTAGGGATAGCACCTTGACAATGCAACCAAAAAATAATTACATTTTCAAAAACAAGAGATTACAATCTGTGTAAGTTACTTACAGAGTTGTCTTGATCAGAGTCCACGCCCACCCTGAAAGAGAAAAGGTAGCGGCAGTGACTTTGACAGAAAAAAACTCGATATAGGGGATCAACCAAACAGACACAATAACAGACGCAGCCTTACGGTATGCTCATGAAGGACAGCATGGGCATGGTGCCCCCTCCACAGACCCACACAGTGAAGAAGACAATTAGGAGGGTGGTTGAAAACATCATCTGACGGGCGTACGTTGCAGTGTCACGGATAGAGAGAGCAAAGGTCATCGCCCCACGCAGACCTGAAGGAGACAAACATGACAGTGTGAGATTGAGAAACAGTATGTGTGTTTCACCACAAGGCGGCGCAAGAGACCTTGCGTGAGGCAGCGTGCAATTTTTCATTTATCATTAAATCATGACAAGGACAAAAACATATGTTTAACATAATGTTTCTACTGCTCGTTTCTCAGCAAGCCCCTCCTGCACAGTATGCTGCTGATGTAGGTGTTTTCCTCTCAGGTCTGGTGGTATAGAAACAATATGTGCAGACACATGCAGGGGATTTTTATTATTAGACAGTGTCAACAGTAAATGTCAGCAGACATAGCGGCTGTTATTCATAACAATACTGTATCTAAGTAAGATTGTTGCTGGTCTAGAAGGAGACTGTCTTCACACTTTATTATCTAGGTTAATGTTTTTATAACTACAGGCTTGAATCTGCTCTGTTCCACTGACAGTTTATTTTAATGGACCCAGGTCCCAGCTGAGAAACAGTTCAGTAGAAATAGTAGAGGAAGCCTAAAGCTGACAGCAGAGACTTAACAGTCTCCGCTCAGTACCTGCAAACATCATGACGTGCTGAAAGTTGGACCCAATCTTGTTCCTGCGGCCCAGGTTGAGCAGGAAGGACAAAGGGTAGATGTTTGCCGCCCTGCCCAGAAACACAGCCAGCTACACGAGGAAGGTCAAGGAGAGAGCACACTGCACAATAACAGCACCGGCAAGCTGGGATGGAAAATAACCGTGGGTAGACGGCAGTTTGGAAATTCTTTGTCATCACTGACTCATCTTTCTTTTAGAGTTACTGTTACTCTTGGGCTCCCTGAAACACTGAGATATTCTCTAAAATACTAACAGTGTTCAAATACACTGTATTATTATTATGAGCACTGGCAGCTGCTATCAATAACTGATGCAGACAGGTCCAGCCTCAGGGGAGTGAACATGTTTTATGGACTGCAACAGTCTACTTTGGACAAGACAAGACAAAGAAACAACAATCTGTGACTGATACTTTACAGCTAGAAGCACTGTGGCCAGTGGAAGAGGAAGTATTCAGGTCTTTTACATAAATAAAAGTACTAATACCACACTGTAAAAATACTGTTACAAGTAAAAGACCTGCATTGAAACCTCAACATTATGAGAAATACATTAAAATAATTAGAATTATTGAAAAGGAAAAGCAGCAAATCCTTGCAGTTGTGAAGCTGGAACTATGAAATACTTCTGCATTTTTGCAACAATAAACAATTATCCATATAGTTGCCAGTTAATTTTCTCTCAAAGGAATAATCAACTAAATGTTTCAGATGTACTTTAATTTCTAAAATAACTAGTAACTAAAGCTGTCGAATAATTCTAGTGGAGTAAAAAGTATAATATTTAACTCTGAACTGTAGTTGAATATAAATATAAAGTGGCAGGAGAAGAAAATACGCAGGCACAAGTACACCAAATTTGTACTAATGAACAGTTCTTGAGTACATGCTCTTAATTATATTCTACCACTGACTATGGCATCATCAAAAAATTTACTACATTTATGCAACAACATTCATCGTCAGATAGATAATCATTTCTGGAGCATCCGTTAAGAGTGATCAGAGTAAAGGATACAAAGGCTCCGATGATGAACAAAGGGTTGAAGACGTGTGACTGGAAGGAGAAGAGAGTCAGACCCATGTAGGAGAAGATGAAGTTCTCTGCCAGGAAGTTCAGAAGCTCAAACAACTGATGGGAGAGAGACCAATAAAGACAATTTAAATACTGTAAACTAACTGCACGAGAAAAACAGAAAAGTGCTTATTGCATTCACTTCACTTTGGATGCAAGGTATCACGGGAAAGTGTCTTTTAAAGGTTGTGTTCATTCACTGTAGTTCCAGATGACTCGTAAGTGCCAGATGTTACCTGTATTTTCAAATTTACTAAGTAAAATGTCACACATTGCATTTCTAGATATCTAAAACTTCAAAAGTGTTATTGCACCACAAAATCCATCTTAATGATTGGACGAAAAACTGAACCATATTTCAGTTAAGATTTATCACTAGATAAAGCGTGTGCAAGTGACCAAAGATAAGACTGCACATCACCTGTTTGGTCCTGTCCTGAGAGTCAGGGGAGAGATTGTTAAAGGTGTAGTGAGCCTGAGTGATCCCACAGAACAGCACAGCCACGACACCTACATAAAAAGAACAAACACACACACAGATCTCACTTCAGTTTCACTCCAAACACACTGAATTATACTTTACTGAATAGGTTAGCAAAGCCTCTGTCCTTAGCTGATATTGTGGTTTAAAACTAACCCGTCTAACTTAAATGTATCCATCACACTGTGGTGAATACACATTAGCACTTTCTAGTGGCATCCTGTAGCTTGAGATTGTGTTCGTTTGCTGATTTAATCTACTCTAGTGTGAATGCCTCATGCTCTCTCAGTATTGTATTTACTGCATCACTGTTTTTAGGTGATAGTTGGAACTTCCTAAGAAGGAACTACCTACTCCATATATAGACAAACAGCTCATTTAAAAGTGACAAAAACATAATAAATCTTATTTTAGGGTGGTTATAAACCAACAAAAACATAGTTATGAATATTAGATACCACTTCTGCCAATAGATGCCCCTAAATCCTACCCACTGGACCTTTAACGTGCATGCATGTGTGCTGTGTGCAGGTGTACCTGTGAACCCGCAGGCCTCAGCCAACAGGAAGGTGCTCCAAGACATGAGGAAGAAGAGAGCAGTCTCCAGCAAGGGGAAGTCCCTCAGCTTAGTAAACTTGGTCACGTGAGGAAAACTGAGAGTCAAGGAGCAAAACAAGAGGTGGCACATCCGCAGTCAACCTGCAGTGCAGGTAAGACAAACATTACTGTATAAACTGTGTGAATAAGTGAGCACTGTTCTATGTTATTGTGCAAGAACACAATCCAGGTGACTCCTATACTGAAACAGTCTCAATAGCTTTTCTAGTTCAAAGTCAGAAAAGAGTTTAAAGGCCACTGTTTTAAACCCTGTTACTTCTGCATAACGGTAAATATAAATGTACATTATGTGATGGCAAATTTTAGGTGAAAGGATATGAGAGCAGTCATGACTCCAGTGGCCACCCCAAGAGCAAAGGATCCACTGAAAACGCCCAAGAAGACGCCGAAGGATTTCAACATCGCCATGGCCTCAAAGCTGTGGCTGTTGTCTCCGACGGGCTGGTACGCCACGATGGAGCTGAGGGCAAGAGATTTACATGGAAAAATGAAACGGACACTTACTAAGAATCCAGAAAGGGGAACTCATCAATTGTTAATCACATGCTCTCATAATGAAACAAACAGATGTTGAAGAGGAAGTCAGGCATAAAATCAAACCTGCAGCAACCCAAATCCAATAATGAGATCAACAGTCTGGTCTGAGTTTGTATAAATTTAGAGGATTTTTGGTTGCCACTTAAAAATATTAACAAAGACGTCACACACGTGGACTGGAGTTGGGTTTTACAGTTATAAAAAAGGGAGGATGATAGGGTCTGCATGCTCAATTTTAATCCAATAAGAGCGTTCAGGTGCTACCCCTTAATGAGAAGTAGTGCCCAAATGACTTCAGGACCAACAAAGCAAATCATCAGCACTAATATTCATTAAGTAATACACCTGTTACACACCAGATTACCACAGCTTTCATTAAAAAGTAGTATTTTCATTTGTGGGGTCTATAGAGCACAGAGAAAACTGAAAAATGATACAAGGAATGGATATGAAAGGGTAGCAGGGGAGGGCAGTGATCATCCTAATGGGTGGTGGTTCAAGGCTAGACTCTAAGCAAAAGATTTTTGAGTCAAGATGATCAGGTTCTAACACTAAATCTCTGCCAGCACAACCACGCACACAGCCCGCCTGCCCACCCACCGGGGAGTGAATGTCTGGTTATCTCCCAGCCATTCCTCCGTGCTCTCAGGCCCGAGAGGGCCATCGTCTCCTGGGGAGCTCACAGCTCCAGCCCCCTGCCCACCCTGCTTCTCCAAGCGGAGGAGAACACTGCATACATACGTACAAGTAGGCGATGAATGACACGGACGGGTGAAGGAAGGCAAGCAGTGAAATGACAGGGAGTGATGTTAGTATGATTAGTGTTCATTTGTGTGCAATGTACAACACAGAAAGCTGAATTTGCTGCAGTTAACCTCATTCAAGTGCCAATTATTACCAAAGAACTAGAATACTGAAGGATAGGTTCATATTTTTTCAAATCTGTCTTTAAACAACACTAACATGCTAATGCCTCATGTATTACTCCTGTCCATACTCGCCATGAAAATATCCCTTCCTAATGCAATTCTGATTCAAGTGATAGGGGACAAAATGTGAGGCTTTAACAGTCAGAGTCAGACAAAACAGGCTGTAATACAAGGATCTTCCAAAGTTAGTCTATTTAGAACAAAATTCCCTGTTTGATTTACTTTCCCTCAGCTGCAGCTCAGCAAGAAAACACTGTACAGGAAAACAAAAAGCTGACTTTTGCACCAAAAAAGAAGTAACTTTGCAGAAACACCCACTTGATTTGTCTGACTCAGACTGCTGGAGCCTCACTTGAGCTTCAACTGAACCTGGATCTATTTCTCACAAAAAGAGGGCTGTGGATTTTGTCCCTCATCACGTCTATTTGAGACAGTAAGATAGTACAGTATGGACCAGGGGATCTTGTAACTGTTGAAATTCGTGTATGGTTTTGAGACAGACTTGCAAAAATGTTAACCTATCTTTAAATGTGAAACCACTGCCGTTTTGATGAAACAGAAGTGGACAATACTGTTGCTTGATGGGCTGCGTGTGTATATTTCTGCAGTGTGTAATTAATTAATGCTTACGAAGAGAGGACGATGGCCACGGCGTCATTGAGGACACTTTCCCCAAAGAGTAAAGCATACAGGTCCACATCTACTTTTAGCTCATTGAAGATAGCCAGCACCGTCACTGAGACACAGAGGAGAAAAAAACACTTACACACAAATACTGAGCAGCAGGACAGGAGCAAAGAAAGCCCTCAAACATAGAGACTGTCCAACAACAGGAATGGTCGACAGTCTGTGTATATATGGGTGCTGAAAGCTACTATGGCACGACCTACCTGGGTCTGTTGCTGAAACGATGGCCCCAAAGAAGAGGCAGTCAGTAAAGTAAAAATCTCCCCCAAGCTGGCCAACGGCTTTCATGAAGGACACAAAGCCATACATGATCAGCCTAGGACGAAAGAAGAATGTGCACAATTCATAAAAGACACTGGCACGGGCAGAAATCTTTTATCAGTTACTGTATGTGCATCTGAGTGTATATATTTCAGAGATAAACAAGTGACTTACCCAATAATAAAGCAGGAGATAACTGTTCCCATGAAGGCATAGGCCAGGATGGAGCCTATGTTTCTGAAGAAATGTCTCTGAGACAGACAGACATATTTATTAACAGAGCTCTCTGGTACTAGTTGCTGGGTTGGGACAGTGTAGACAAATATCACAATAATCCTAAATATAACCTTATCCCTCTTACCCTTTTCAGACTGTAGCCTGCGTGGAAGATGATGGGAGGCAGTAAAATGTTGAAGAACACTTCTGGGTCAAAGGTCACCTGAAGAAAGCAGTGAGTAATAAGAGGTTATACACCTGTTTTTAAGTAGTGAAGTCCCCACATGTTGAATTCGACACACCTTTCCAACATACTTCTGACCCCTTTGTGTTTGTGTATGCAAACTAGTAAATTAACATCATTCACCAACATTTTACAGACACAGATTATGTTTAGATATCAGTGTGCAGAGGTTGTTTATCACACTAAAAAACATATTTTTTATTTTTCATCCCCTTGCCTTTCTCAGCATCTCATCGTCCTGCACTTGGTGACCTTTTCCCCGGCTGACTTCCCCCTTCAGAGTGTACTCGTAGAATCGCCCACTGACGTTGACCAGCAGAGTGGCGGGGCTGGCGTTGACGGCACAGCTGAGGGTCACGTCACTCATGCTCTGGGGCACATGGACGCCGAACCGCAGGATCACACCCACCAACAGGCCTTCAGGGAGGAAGAGGAGAAGAGAAGGGGAGTGAAGGCAAAGCAGTAAGACAAACACATGTAGTAAATAATAATAGTTGTATCTTTTATATGGTGCATTTCAAAAACAAGTTTACATGTCAATAATTAAAACAGGCAAGACATGAAAACAACTTCTAAAAGAATGGATAAAAATACTTAAGTGTATAAAAACACAGGAAATAAAAGACAGTTTAAATGAACTTAAAACTCAAGTGCAATCGGGAAAGGCTCTCCGATTAAGTATGTTTTAAGAAGGGACTTAAAAAGAGATCACTGACTCGGCCAACCTGATTTCCTTAGGCAGGTTGTCCCAGAGCCTTGGGGCCCTGACAGAAAACACTCTGTCCCCCGGACCAGACAAAAGACCTCTGCCCGAGGACCTCAAAAGACCTCGAAGTATGACAGTGAGGTTTTTATTGTGCAGCAACATAAGGCAAGAAGAAGAAGATATAGTTTATTAATCCCAACCCAAGTCCCTATGGACTGAGCTGCTGCTTCCTTAAGGCGTGAGGTTGTTAGAACAGCTGCTTTCAATTATTTGGGTCCACCAAATACTTTAATTAGATTGGGATATTGCAAAATTATTTTCAATTAGGACAAGCTGATTTAAAGATGATCTATCCAAAAGATTTATCAAAACAGCCTCTCGCTGCATACTTAAAATGACTGGAGGTGCAGGTGTCTAGTTAAAAGGGGTAATGAGTTTAATATTTTTACATAATCCAACAATCTTAGATGTTACCAATGTTTCCATATATTCTACTTTTAATTTGACAGCTGCCACAAGACAAACCAAGTAAAAGACCACAACCCTGATACAGTTACTATTTATTAAGGCCAGTACCATTACATATAATACTGGATTAATAACACTACATTAACAGTAAGCTGATATATATCATATATCCAGGGGAGCTCTCCCATACACCTTGAAACCTAAGAATAAGCTGTGAATTAGCTCACTGGTCCAGTTTGAGGAGCTAACGGTATCATAGCCAGCTAGCATAGACGCTAAGTTGAGTTAATTGATTGACATGAACGTTAGCGGTCTTACCATAAATCATGGCAAGTCCTGTCTCGTGCAGGAACCTAAACCGCCGGTGTTTGAACAGCCATATGGTTAAAATGGTGAGTGTTAGGAGCATTATGAATATGAGTAGATTGGCACTGTCCTGTCGGTGGCTCTCCTCAGCCAGCCTCTCAGTTGCGACGTTGTCCATCGCATTGCTTTCGCCTTGGCTCCCGACGAGCAGAAATGTCAACAGAAAAGGCAACAACATGAGCGCTTTCGACGGTTTAACGCCGAGAAAGCGTCTCCATGTAAATCCCATTGTTGGCTTTCTGTGAGACGGTTACATTTGTCGCTGAATTGGTGTCGGTTTTGATGGGACACTACCGCTTGGACGGGAAATTGGCCAAATGACAGCTTCTTCCGCAGCCGTTATCAAAACACTGCCACTTCCGGTTCTTCAAAATAAGAGTCGGCTTATGACCGTTGGTGGTGCTGAGACAAACAGCGACCCTTTATGGTGCTGAGGGCTGCTGTCATGTCACAGTAACATTGCACTATGAAATGCACCAGGACAAAACAAACTAAAAATAAACACAAACAAACTGACAGTAAATAAGATTTCAGCACAATAAAAACAGCTAAAACCTATACAGTCTATGGGTAAAACAGAAATACAGTGAGAAACTTAAAGGGACAAGTCACCACAAAATCAAAAATACATACTTTTCCTCTTACCTGTACTGCTATTTAAAACAGATTGTTTGTGGTGTGAGACGTAGGGTGTTGGAGGTATCGGCCGTAGAGATGTCTGCTTTCTCTTGAGTATTATGGAACTAGATGGCGCTCGGCTTGTGGTCCTCAAAGCGCCAAAACATACATTTGAAAAACTCAACTGCAATTTCTCTTTCCAGAAATCATGACCCGCTTACTCAAGATAATCCACAGACCTTGTTGTGAGCAATTTTATGCAAGCACTATTTTCTTTTTATCGAACTACACCCGCCAACCGTATCACCACGCAGAAGGAAGCATGCATCTACTCATGGGTGAAAGGCTAGTGCTTTTGAAAAAAGGAAATGTAAATTAATGGCGTCCTCCTCGGCTGAACTGTAATGTTTATCAAACATTAGTCAGAATATTATTGCAGTCATGAGCACAAGCCTTTCGTCCATGAGTAGATGCACGCTTCCTTCTGCGCTGTGATACGGTTGGTGGGTGTAGTTCGATAGAGAGAAAATAGTTCCTAGATGACACTGCTCACAACAAGGTCTGTGGATTATCTTGAGTAACTGATTTCTGGAAAGAGACATTGCTGTTGAGGTTTCAAACGTATTTTTTGGTGCTCACAGCACCACAAGCCGAGTGCCATCTAGTTCTATTATACTGTACAGAAAGCAGACATCTCTTTGGTAGATATCTCCAACACTCAGCAACTCACACCAAAACAATCCAGACTGATATGTAATTTTGATTTTGGGATTACTGTCACATGATTATCATGATAATGACAAGTAAGGAAGGAAAACTGGAACTGGAGGCTTAATTTTAAGATATGGGTTTGTTGAAATTATTTATACTAGATCTATGTCTTGTGTAACTTTAACTGACATTGTGTAATTGTTACACCTACAGATCATACTGAATAGAATGATGAAATTTACAGCAGAGCCCAACAAGCGTTGAAAAGCAGTTTAGAAGTAATTCTACAGCACTCTTAGGTCTAATTTTGAGTTTTGTTCTTAATTGTTCTGCTTTGGAAATTTTGTCATTTTCAACAACTGATGAATATAAAGCTGAAAGATTTGGGAGACTGTGTGTGGCGACAATGAGAGTGTACCACTCAGAGGCACAGAAAACAGAGAAAAGACCACAGTAATTTGCACGCATGTACGTTAAAAAAAAAAAACCCTGTCCGATTGACTGGAAGTGAACCGACGTATGCTGATTGTCGTCAGAGACGTCACAGATCCACTGGCGAGTTAAAAGTTAGCCACAGATGTGGGGGTTGAGTGCTTCCTCTGGACTGAATTATCTGAGTAATATCTCCTTTGGTAATACTGGTAGTTGGCAAAGATCACTGGCACATATCACAAACTAATATGTTATGATTTTGTGCAACATTTTATCACAGTGTATTTTGCATTTGCATTTCAACAGAACAGACTAAGATCACCATCTTGTGTTGATCTGGTAAGCTTACGAGGTATAAGCATGCCAACTAATTTAGTGGTTACACCTATACCACCCAAATTACACTGACAAACAAGTTGAATCAAGAAAAGTCATCAGCACAAATATGGGAAGGGTTAGTCCTCCCAGAATTACAGTGCATGTGATACAGGTTACTAAAATATAGGTAGTCAGAACAGGTGTTTTTGATTATTCAATGAAGTAAATGCAGTTCATATGAGTGTTGTTGTATGACACACCGCACACAGCACAGCACATACATGAAACCACCCGCTTCAGATGTTCTTTATCTTTATTTCTGAAACCGTTTCCTCTGACAGGAAACAAAACACCCACAAAACTCGACTTTGGAACACAAGCAACACACATTTGATATCATGTGACCCAGTCACACAGAAAGCATGTTTTAGCTTTTATCTTTCTTGGTAAAAAGGCGGACGTGATGCTACACATACTGTCCATGTAACCAATTTAAAAATGCCATCACTAACTCAAACCTGAGAGATGACAACCACACATATCTGGAAAGCATTGTGAAGCTTTGGCTTTCTCTCTGCTTGGTCTTTATTATGTTAAAAAGATAAGATGGTTAATGGCCTAATGTGAAACAGGCAAAATACATGCTTTTTGACAGCTTAAAAAACCTTGTAACTAAGAAGTGAGATTCTGACTTTATCTGACATTTATTGCTGTTCAAGCTAAGTTTGCAAAACAGAAATTTGTTAATCCAATATATTGTTGTTTATAACAGGCCTGCAATACATTTGCCATGGTTCCTGTGGCTCTAAGCTTTTATCAGAGTCATATAATGTTGTTTTAATGCCAGTAATTGCTGCCCTACTTCCATAACATCACAGTGTATTCAGTACACTCCCCAAGGTCTTGAAGGTTTTGTTTCAGAAAGGTCTATAGCCTGTGGTTGGCCAGTAATACAGAACAGTTATTTCAAGTTGTATGAGTCTGGTCCAGAGATTGCACAAAGCAGTATCATTTTCTGTACCTTCTCTCAGCAAACTGCTGCTACATGCATTTGCATTTTGAAAGGATGCAAGATTATAATGTGCATATGGTTTTCAAAAACAAAATGAGCTTGAAGTTGTCCACTTTTTCACCACTAAACTAACACTGTTTTGGGGTTTTAACTGGTTATACAACCATTGATAATACTTTTTGTCGAGAATAATGAATAAATAAACGTAGTCTGTGGTTTCACATATATTCATTCCCAAATAATATTTTACAAATTGTCCATATGTTATCTTACCACACAGCCATACAGCAGCAGGCCCAACTGCGTGCGTGTCATCTTGATTTAATACCTAACTAGACAGTTTCCTCTAACAGGAAGCCAAAGCCACAGATCAGGTCAGAGACAGCAAACACAGAAATGAAATATGCTCACTTTCAGTGCCGTGTAGACATTTTGGGAACCAGGTGCTGTAGTGAATTTTGCTATCCGCTCCACACCTTGTGCTACACTCCTTCCTTCTTCGTTTGCTCTCCCCTCCTTATTTTCATCTCCTGTTCTATCTTCCTCGTGTGTCTTCCTCATCTTTCCCCTCTCCTCTTTTTTCTTTCCTCTCCACTCCTCATTTAGTTCTTCCCTCCCAGGTTTTCCTCCCTGTCCAACACTTTGTTCTCCCCTCTTCTCCTTCAAAGGGAGCAGGATCATTCTGCTTTATAAGAGCATCCCTCCCAGTGCCTTGTCTTGGGAAACTCTGCTGACCTCACTGTGATTTAACTGGATGTCTAGCAGGAGAAGGTCAGAGACTTCTCAGTTTGTTCTTGATCATTTTCCACTTTGAAAATGATCTCTCTAAAGAAGCTGTTGACACTGGCAGAGTTGCATACGGTCTTGTCATTTTCGTGAAGCCTTGGAGAGATGAGCTGGGCCGTGTTTTCCTTCACTATGGATTTCTTTCTTTTGAGTTTGTGTATAGGAGAAAATTGCTGTGTGATTTAATTAAATACTCCCTTCTAACTCTTAGAATAATCTTATAAATACACTTTAAGTATTTGCGACTTATGAAGATGCGCCACCAGAATAACTCAGGATGATTCTAAGACTGCATTCACACCAAATCTGGCATTTGATGGCAGCAGAAGCAGCTTGATGTAGATTTATTCAGTGTTCTCATTGTATGAAGAGTATATAAGTAAACAATGTTAATATGTAATGTTAACTTTTTTCCTATTGTGTACAAGTACTCTTAACTTTCTTTAAAAAATAAGGCTTTTCATAGTCACATTTTTTTTAGCTGTTTTATTTTTAAGTCAGCTACACTAAGGTACATTAAGTGCGTTTAATTTAAAATTAAGTGGTGCTTTATTACTTCGGCACAGTATGTTAAGTTCAGGGGACTTACTCCTTTTGAGTTCCTGTCAACTTTATTGAAGACTACTACAGTAAGATACATTAAAGAGTTGGTTGAATTTGACTGTACTGAGATACAGTAAGTGCCCACATCTTTTTTAAAAAGTACAGCTAACTTAAATAAGATATACTTTGTTGATCCCCCAGAGGGGAAATTTAAGAATAATAATGCATCTTTATTATAAACGTAATCATTTTACACGTTGTTTAACTTACTTTTCCCAAAATAATCAGTTTCCTCTCTTTTTAAAGTATATATTAGAATTTACAGCGATTTACAGTAAAATAAAATCAATTTAAAAAGTATATCAGTATCCAGTGATCCTTAACTCTCATACTGACATAGTTCTAATACAACAGCATAATGCCTAAACTGAGGTATGGCTTTTGTTTTTATAGTACCACCCCAAGGTTTTAAGTTGCACTGCCTGGCCGTCCCTGTGACACATATCTGGAGGTGCTACTGCGCATCGATACTCAGATGTAGAAGTAGACGTGCACTGAGAACATCCTGTTTCTGTGTGTCACGATGCTGACGAGACTGCTTCTGCTTTTGTCTCTGACAGGGCATGTGTTTGCCGAAGAACCGTCTGGTAAGAACATTTTAAATGAAGTTTTTAGATTATAGGTGAATTATGATATTATTAATAACTGTATTAAGCCTGTTTGGATGTTTCTGAGCAGTTATTTTGTTTGTGTCAGGGCTTTTGGCAGATCTTATCATGTCGCTTTAGGTTTGGCATTCATGGTGTGAAGCTGTTTTTTTGTTCATTTATTTGTATATCTATAGTAGTAGATAATAATACACAAGATTATTTACTATAATGATTGTTTTTATTATATTTTTGATGATCTTCCTAAAAATATAATCAAGATTAGAGGGAGGGGCTTTAAATATAAATAGGCATTAATATTTTTTAAAAAGTCACTTGTATTATCAAATTGAATTAAACTGTTTATGGTAAAGCTTTACTTTCTTGATTATATACATTTTGCGTAAATTCCCTTCCACGTCATTGTGCGCCATTTCCTCATTGTGCGTGTGTGTGTGTGTGTGTGTGTGTGTGTGAGAGAGAGAGAGAGAGAGAGAGAGAGAGAAAGAAAAAAAGGGCTGCTATTACTCTATTACCATTTACATATAGGCCTGTTATGTGTATCCCTTGTGATCTTTTATTGTCTTTGTGAAACTATTCTGTCTCATCTCTCTTGTGTGTCTGACAGATGTGGACTGTTTGGTGGTGCACCTGAAATATGTTCACTGTACCTGGAATAAGCATGGGACTCCAGAGGTCAATTACACCTTCACCGGCTGGTTAGTAATCATCATAACACAATAAAAAACTAACTTTGTAGTGTCGTCTGAATTTATCAAACTGCAGAGAGAAAAATGTTGGACCTGTGTGACAGATAAAGATAAGACTAATCAATCAAAATGAGGCAGTTTTTGCGTGTGATATGATCATCTCAGAGGATGTTAGACCTTTTTCTTTTTTTAATCTTTCTGTGTGTTTATCTGAGGTTTAATCGTTACATGTAAATGTCAGTGTGGGACGAAACTTTCTCACATGATATGATTTCTCTGATGTACCTCACCTACCAACAACCGCTGCTCCAGTTTAGGTTTTTTTTGTTGATTTGTTTCCATTTCAGCCCTATTTATATTTTGTTAATTAGATTTGTGTTACTTCAACATGTGAAGTGCTATTGGTGACATTCCTCATCTCAACTCAACCTAAATTTATTTATAAAGCACATTTAAAAACAACTCACATTGACCAAAGTGCTGTACAAAAGGAATAAAATGCTAAAAACGCATACATGAGAGGCAATATAACTGTCAGGTTCACAGCTCACACATTCAGAGACGCAACACACACAGGCACACGTCAAGGAAAACCACATCAGAGGGACTCAAACGCTAATGAATAAAGGTAGGTTTTGAGCCTGGACTTAAACGAGTTGATGGTTGATTCAAAAGTTAAAAGCTCAAGTTTATGCAGAATACCAAATTGCTTTTTTTAAAGAATGCTCATGGGGCAGGTGATTTGATATCCCTGCTCAGAGTTTGTGATTTATCATATGATCACATAAGAGCAGAGAGATCTCACCGTTAAATAGAAGTAAGTCGAATGATAATTGTTTCTTGTTGTACGCTAAGCGAAGAACTATTTTACTCCACAGAAGGCTCTTCGGAGCATTAAGTCTTGTGTTACTCTTCCAAGTTGGATAAATATGAACCCTGGTATCAGGAAGTAGGAAATTACAGAGAAAACATCTCCAAAAAAAAGTACAACAAACTAATAATTTTGTGATATTTGCAGGTGCTTTGGCTGCATACTCTGCTTTGTATGTAAATGACCAAATGGTGATTTCTTTACAGGTTTCACGGTGACAAAGTAATCACTGAGTGCCCCACCTATCTGTCAGAGAACAACACAAACACTGGATGTAACCAGCCCTATGATGACCCAGTCAAGAGGTTCAACACGTTTTACACCAGACTGGAACACGGCGGAAAAAAAATTCAGAGGGAGCATTTTCTTAAATCCAAAGGTATGCTCCTTTACTGGGGTTTAACATAACATTGGGAGCTACTGTAATGATATAATAGAAACCAGTTAAAAGATAACTTCTGTGTTCTGTATTGTATTTTTATCCTGGACCCTATTTTCCATTGTTTTTGTCTGGTTGACTGATGGGAACAACAAGTTTTTAAACTGATCTCGTATTGAGGTGAAACAGGCTGCAATGTCACCACTCAGGGCATTTGGCATCTTCAGTTTACGTAATAATTTAGGAAAACTCTCCTCTTTGCAAAACCTTCAACAAAAATTTCTATAAATGTATTGTTTTTACTTGAATTTTATGGTTTTTGTTTGGCAGTCACTGCTGCCAGTCTTTTTTTTTTTTTTTTGGCGATTTCAGGGCTGTTTCTGGTCTGTTTCTTACTCTTAAACAAAAGGCTCTATCTCTGTAGGGATCCTTTCCATAAGTTGTCAGACACTGTTAATAACAATCTGAGCCTGTCAGTGGCAAAAACGCGCACTTTTATTGGACGTAAACTGATGGTGCCAAATGCCCCAAGTGGTGACATTGCGGCCTGTTTTGCTGTCCAGCTGTAGCACTCTCGCTCAATACTGGACCAGTTTCAAAAATGTTCCCATCAGTCACTTAGACACAGATTTTTTTTTATACCTACTGATAGAGCACATCTTTAACTTAATTATAGTATAATGACTAAAATATGTAAACATAGTGACTCTGATCTGTTACCTTGTCATCACATTGTATATTCTTTATTATTAACTGGTCTGTGTCATCTCCAGTCAAGTTAAATCCACCAAGCAACGTGACTGTCAAGAATGGATCTGACTCTAACCTGTGGCTCAGCTGGATCCAAATCTTTCCTAACTGTGTGGAGAGTGAAGTTCGCTACAGGATCAACAACAGAAATTGGGGGGTATGCAGTTTGAAGGAACAAAAACCTTTTCTTTCTCTGACTCATTATCTTTTTTTGCATCCATGTCTTTTCTCAACTCTGTCTTACCATCCACAGACACCTTCTCCCGCCAGCACTGGAACGCAGAGTTACTGCATCAACTTGCCCATCCGCAATTACCGATATGAGCTTCAAGTACGGAGCAGAGTGTGGTCCGGCTGTGGGCAGTCTGATTTCTGGAGTGAATGGAGTGAGCCTGTGGTCTGGGGATCTAACAACGGCACAGGTACAACTGCAAAATATCTGCTTTGAAAAAAGGCCAATATGCAGTAGGTCACAGGGGCTTGTGCTGGCGATAATAGAAACTGCAACATTACCTACAAGAACTACAAACTACAAAAACTCTGATAAATGGGCATGAGAGGAATTTGAAAGGATCTTTTGATTATTTCCAACATGTAGAATTGACATTTTGACAGTAACGCTCAGTGTTTGTGCAGGTATACACTCTTCTTTGTTTGTTCCCAGGTTGATAAATTGTTTTCAAAGGCAGAACTGTCATTGAGGAGCCAGTAATAGTTACCCTAGGCCTTAACAATCAGCTCAATTACAGTATATGATGGACAGCATGGGCAATAGGGAAGTGAAAACCTGACTTATTTCCCTTTAAGTCAGTACAGGCTTATTTAACAAACTCCTCTATGAATTCCTATGACTTTTTCCACCAAAATACATATGATTAAACATCAAATTTGGTTTTGACTGTCTGCTTCTGCTGCTCTGCTCGTGCACTGAATGAGTTACAATCCATCTCTCTCTCTCCCACTCACAGTAACGAATCAAATGAACAATTCAATGTCTGTGTGGAGCGCAGTGCTGGGTGTGGTGGGTGCTTTCATCCTCATCCTACTGGTTATGATGCTGCTGCACCATGAAAGGTGGGTCATTTGTCATGTTTAAATAATGGCAATGATAGCGTAGCCACAGAGTATAAGCAATGTCTACTTATTTCCTCAGTTTCCATTCGATTTTGTTATTATTAAAGATATTTAGCAGATTTATCTGCAATGCAAATATTACAGTATCGTTTTACCACAGTAAATGTTATTCTGTTGGCCTTAAATTCAGAGTACTGAACAAAACATTTACTTGGCATTTTTGGGGATCCTTGTTTTGCAATTGATTGAAATACTACTCCAGTACAGTATAACAAAAATAGCTTTTGGACCAATGCTAGTTTTTGCACTTTCATAATTTTTGCAATAAAATTATCTTCATTCTCATTCAGCTTATTTTTTGTACTATACTATCATCTTTGTTCTCATGTCATGAGCATTATTTGTACAGCTTAATTTGCTTTGACGCATTATACTTGTATCATAATGTGCACAGCTTTATTTGTAATTTCACATATTTTTACCTTTCCTGTATTGTGCTACATACTCAGTTGGCCTCTGCAAATTGCCCACAGAGGACAAATAGTGTTTTGAATTGAACTGAATAGGTTTCAAGATTAATTATAGCTTAATTTATGTAGCACATTTCATGCAAAGATGCAGCCCAAACTAATTAACAAGACAAGATAAAAATAAACAATATGGCAGATTAGTTATACTGTTTGTGCCAAATTCCTATGTAAATTATGAATAGTAACATCAGACAGATGTTTGCCTCTTTTTAGATTACACAAGTCAAAATTTGTCATCCGCAACACTGATGAAGACAGTTGGAGAACAATTAGATACAAAATAGGATGTAGGCTCAGCAGGATGGTATTTTCTTGGCAATTATCATGTTTT
Source organism: Epinephelus moara (assembly GCF_006386435.1). Lineage (NCBI taxonomy): Eukaryota > Metazoa > Chordata > Actinopteri > Perciformes > Serranidae > Epinephelus > Epinephelus moara. Next base: position 10,877,707 of record NC_065508.1, on the reverse strand, counting down.
TCCTAATGATGTACAGGTTTTGGGACATTCTATTATCTCAAAGGACTCGAAAAATAGTGCATATAGCTGCTGTAAATAGGGGGGGAAACAATCTCAGGAGTTGCCCCAGGACCCTCCTAGGTACGGGCTGAGCCTGATTGTTTAAAATGTGTGGCTCCGTCCCTGCTGAAGAGCGACAGAGCTACAACGAACAGAAGTGATGAAGATGAGCTGTTGTTGATATGATTATCTGAGAGTGAAAATGTGTCTATCTCCCATACAGAATCAGAATCATCTTCATCCCTGTGGTTCCCAAGCCACCCCTGAAGCTTCACAACACCGAGGTCAGTAGCATCCTGAGCTCTGTGCTGCCGTCACACAAGTTACCTGTATTCAAACCTAATCTTTTTTATTTGGCAGCGAATAAAACTATAGACCGAAACCACTAAATGAAAGAACTAAATGACAGGACAGACATATACCAAGATGTGAGGTGACAGCAAAACAAGTCACACATGTTTTTTGTTTGTTTGTTTCTTTAAAGGATTGGTTTGAGTTCCCCAAAGGCCTGAAAGAGAGTTTTAATTACAACGAGCGTCCCTGTTCTGTCCGTGAGTACTGCCATGTCCCCCAGTCCGACAGCGAGAGCTCCGACTGCTCCACCTGCTCCGCCAACACCGACCAAACCGACTGCTCCGTCACTATCCCTGTGAACTAATCAGACCTGTCCACCCCCTGCTCCTCCTCTACCTCCACAGTTCCAGTCAAGACTGAGGAGGAGAGACAGGGTTTTGTTTAGGAGGCAAGCGTATTATACCACAAATAATAACTCTGAACCACATCATCTATATATCACTTTTTAATGGTGAAATGCAGTTCAGAGTTACTTTTGAAAACATGCTTTAAGGTATAAATAGATATATGGAATCATCAACCACTTGGAGGCAACAACATTTACTATACCGCAGAGTTTTCACTTTGTGGTTTTTATAGTTCACTACACTGGAACAAATCAAAGTTCCCCTTACATATCAGCAAAGGCAGGACAGAGACACAGTAAAAGTCCTTAAAAAGTCAACACCCATCAGTTTGTCCTCAAACGTAAAGGTTAATGTGAGAGAGAGACAAATATTTCATACTTTATCATTACTGTTATCAATCCAAATCCTAGTTTATCTATGTTGATAACAGGGATGTAGCATCAGCAGGACTTCCTCCAGACAGTTACAGTACAATATGATTGTAAAACCATTGTATTCTTTATTTTTTCTCTTTATCTCCAACTGTGAAGTTTTATTCTTCTGCCTAAATCCAGTTTAGCAATATTGTTCTTATGTATATCGATGTATGTGTACATTTTTTCATAGATTTAAAAGGTATACAATGCAGGAATTATGGGAAAGCTAGCCCCAGACTAGTGTTTCGCTATACTTGCATTTTATATTGTTGTTGTTTTCGGCACTGTGTCCGTGATTTTTGTAGTTTCCTTCTCGAAGCTGCTCACAGTCTTTGACCTGGATGCTACCTTTCTATTTAGTCCCAACCTTACCTGCACACTCTGCCTAGGAACATCCCGAACAAAACAAAACGAGAAGGAAAATAAGAAAATACAGTCAGAGAGCGAAGTCTCTGCAGATAAGTACACCGCCTCACACTTCTAATGGGTCATAAGTGATGATTTAGGGGGATATGAGTCTATACATTGTTTTTTAAGAACACCCTGCATGGTATACCTACAACCTTTTGTACGACATTTTGCAATGAAACACATATATCACAAAATATACTAGTTTATACAGTATACTGCACTAGGAGTGCTTCACAGCTTCACAGACTCTGGCAATTATACATTTCAAATATTTTCGATCTCATACCATGTGACCTTGACTCTCTTCTGTTTGATTATTACAGTAAAACATTTTAATGGTTGATTGACAGTTCATTTAAACCTGTAACTGAAATGGCTTGTTTAAGATGCATGCTTGTGTGTTCTGTAAATTGAGATTGAGTGTTGGTTTCACACTGATAAAATCTAATATACCAGTTGTTTGGGCAAAATACAATATTGTTGGGTTTTTTTTGACAATATTTGAGATGTGAGTCTTGGTATTTAATGTGAAGTCCTGACAGAAAAAAATGTTCAATGGCCAAGAGGGCAGCGTTCATTGTTCACTCACTCAGCCAGTCAAACTAGCCTGCCACTTTCTAAAAAGACACACTTTATTAAAGGTTTATAAGTTGTAATTTATAAACTCTTGGATTTATTAATTTCAATTCAATTCAATTCAATTCAGCTTTATTTAAAGTGTAAAATCACCGTAAACATGGTCTCGAAACACTTTACAGTTCACATAGACAAAATACATTAGAAAAATACAAATTACAAATAAAAAAATACAATTTACAAATAAGCATTCACAAAAACAATTAAAATAAATAAAAAAGTGCTATCAAGTTGTACCATATGCTTGGGAAAATAAATAGGTTTTTAGTCTCGATTTAAAGATGTCAACGGATTAATGGCAACTTTGCAACTTTGGGGTTGTCAAGTCTAAAAAGTTTCTCCAACATGACACAAAATCTGTTTTTACCAACTGTATGGATTATTGTAAAAACCCTGTCTTAATTACTTATCAACATTTATAATTCCAGACTTAGAAAGTGAGAACCCATCAGCATCTATTAATGGATTATAAATAAATGTTGTAATTAAATATCTGTACACACTACATCTATTGCATGCCTGTCTGTCCTGGCAGAAGGGATCCCTCCTCAGTTGCTCTTCCTGAGTTTCCTACCATTTTGTTTGTTTGGGGGGAGCAGAGTTTTTCCTTATCCGCTGTGAGGGTCCAAGGACAGAGGGATGTCATATGCTGTAAAGCCCTCTGAGGCAAATTGTGATTTGTGATACTGGGCTTTATAAATAAATGAGAATTGAATTGAATTGTTATATTTATATTACATTTTTATCCCTACTAAATAGAAAGGACAAACACTAGCCAAAGTGAGGTTTCACAAACTGGCAACCCACAATTTGTATTTTCAAGGTCCATTTGCTTTACCACAGCCATTAGGTACTACTTATAAACCCTGTAATATATGGTGCCTGATTAGAAAGTGACACCAGGACATTAAAATAATCAGATGATATGGTCACATGTAGCCTAATATAACAATATTTGCAACGCAGCCATTTTAAAAAATATATATATTCATATCATTTTGAATGTTATCTATCTTAACTGAATGTACTTTTTCAGTGTTGTTGGGTGTTTTTGTAACCGAGCCAACTTGTATTTTACTGTTGGTGTCTTACATCCGGTATCTGTGGTATCATGACCTGCTTTTGATTAATAAATATACATGTCTATACACGTCCAAAGCTCTGTTGCATTAAATGTGTGACTGCATTGAGTGGTAGAGTTCAGCCTGCCCTGTGTGTTTACCTCAGTGTCCAGTAGGGGGCGTGCGGAGTGTCCCACACAGTACGGAACTGAGTCAACGCATTTTTCAGATTCTAGAAGGGGTAGGGCGCAGGGCGGCTGGCCCCCGCAAGAACAGACACACACACAAGTCAGCTACTTCACTGGCTGAACCGATCAGCTACCGCAATCAATTGATGTCTTCAGACGAGCTTTGAGATTTCACCGTGCATTCAGTTGGTTTGATTCGCCGCTGGTCGTCCAAAAATCACAACCTGACAAAATGACAGACTCTTCGGTGGCCGACACTCGCCGGTTGCATTCCAAGCCCCAGGACCTGACGGATGCTTACGGCCCCCCCAGCAATTTTCTGGAAATAGACGTTTATGATCCACAAACTGTTGGAGCTGGACGGCACCGTTACACAAATTACGAAGTTCGCATGCGGGTACGTGTTTGAATCACAAGCCAAAAAAACACACCTTGGTACACCGTTAGCTTTTGTTTGCTTAGCTAACTGGTAATAACAGTGTTGTTGCTAGCAAGTTAGCATCTTTAGCCGCGGCTCCGAAGTCAACACGGGGACGCGGCTGTGACGTTGACGCTAGGCGGCTGGAGTAGGTCAAGATGGCGCAACGGTAAAAATCAAGGACCGGGGATTGTGAGCGGCCTGCTATGCGCTGCTTGATGTAGTTAATGTTAGCAAGTCTGGGCTGTAGAAGTTTCGCGAACATACACACGTCTTAAAGCATACATGGTGAAAGAGTACTTAGAGTTGTCATGATATAGAGTTAACCTTAACGTTAGAAGTTAATTCATTTAACTGTTATGTAGTTGCGGAGTTAGTTATTTTTAGAGTTCAATCCATTGACAATGTAATTATGACAGTGAAGAAATTAGGGAGTCCCAGAAGACACCGTGAAGCTAACTGCTAACGTTACTTGTCCCTAGATTTTAGCTAACGTTAGCTGTCAAAGTAAGACTCATTTAACAATGTCTGCCTGTTTAAATGTCACACAAAGTGTTTTCCACCAACGTTAGCAAACACAACAGACGTGACTGTTATTGGGTAAACGTATGAGAAGAGTACCTTTAATGTAACTGTTATATTACGTAGTAAAAAAGTAACGTTGAAAATGGTGGTGTTCTAGAAACGGGAGAAATTACCTGCTGCAATGTTAAAGTCTTTTACTCAAATTAAGTGTAATGTATCGAGCATTATGATTATTATCCTTATTAAATAATGAGAATATGAATACTAGCAGTAACTACTTGTAGCAGGAGTAGTGAGTTTAACTTCCTCCTCCAGCAGACAGGCAGTTGAGCTGAGTAAGTCACACATTTGCTGACACTGCTAAGTTTGAAGGAAAGTTATTATTCCCAGAAAGCTGATGCTAGCATAGTAGTTGCGTAATTGTAACTTTCTTGTCTTGTCAAATCCTCAGCTTTTGGTGGCTTTTTCCGGGGAGAGTTTGTCCTTCATAATCTTAACAAGTTACTTTTTCCACTACTCCAATTGCTTTTTGAACACAACATGCATAGACTCACAAAGGAGCATTATCCTGTCTGACAGTGTCTTGGATCAGAGGTTAACTAGTCTAAGGACATTCTTGTTAACTTGATTATCTGAATGGGGCTGTCTCACAATTACAGACAAACCCAAACAAACCAGTCAAGATAAAAGACGCCAACCTTCATTGGAAAGCAGTGAATTATGGCAAAGTCGTGCAAAAGTATCATCTCTTCTATTACCACTGAAACACAGAAAGATAACTAATGTAAATGCATGAATCGCTTAGAGCAATTGGTGTCAATTGCGTATAAAATATGCCTTAATAATCAAACTGCTGACTTCTCAGTGTTTGGTGAAGCAGGTTGGCTTTGCATGCATGTTTGATTGTGTTTCAAAGAAATGAAACATGAAACAACAGGGTTAAATATCACTTCAACTTTTTATACACAGGCTGCTCATTTCATTTTCCACTGTTTAGATTTCTCCTTAAATGATTTCTGGCCAGATTGAACTAGTGTTAAAACAATCAATCCATGAATTGATTGACAAAAAAATGAAATTTGATAATTGATAACCATTTGGTGTTGCTTTTTTCCTGTCATTATAAATTGATACAAATTTTGCTTTTGGACTGTGGGTAGGACATAACAAGCAAAAACTAATAGATTAATTTCACATTTAAAAAAATCTATGATTAAAATAAACAGTAGTTGCAGCACCAGATACGACTGTAGAGGTTTATGTAGAGAAAGAGCTGCATTCTCGCGTCAAACAAGTGTGTGCAAGTCTGTTTTGCTAGTCTTTTAGTCAGATTATGGTGGTAAGTAAGAGATATTAATGTTTGTCACACCTTTGTGCTTCATGGCAACTCCCAGTGCCCCCAGCACTCATGGTAGTTGCCAGCTCTTCAACAGGCCTTGTTTTCACTTTTCACCAGCGACATCCAGAGGATTGAATTTAGTATAAATAAAGGGCTGTTGTCTTCTTCTTCTTCTTCTTCTCCTTCTCCTCTGTGCAGACAAACCTTCCCATTTTCAAACTGAAGGATTCCTGTGTGAGAAGAAGATACAGTGACTTTGAGTGGTTAAAGAATGAGCTGGAAAGAGACAGTAAGGTGAGTGAGCAATAATGTTGTGTTTCAGACTGAGCGTATAAGCTGGCTGGCTGGTGCAAACTAATAGTTAGAATGATCTGATAAGTGACAATGTTGGTGCTACAGGTAAAAAAATATAATCCCTTGATTATCACGTGAAGTAGGATTACACTGTAGGGGTTTTCTTCTGTGTTAATATAGTGAATGAAAATGTGGGGTGTCCTCATGAGAGTAGGTCTACGTGCCTCTGCATTGCCTTTCTAAATAAGTTTATTACTTGGTCTGTCTGTCTTTGTCTTTACCGCACAGCACACTTTGATTTCAAATTCATATGTGTCGTCTTTCCTGTTATTTGTGTTGACTCCTGACACCTTTAGATTGTAGTACCATCTCTGCCGGGCAAAGCCCTCAAGAGACAGTTGCCATTCCGGACAGATGAGGGCCTTTTTGAGGAGTCCTTCATTGAGGAGCGGCGATCGGGCCTGGAGCAGTTCATCAACAGGTCAGTCAGTTCAGCCCTAAATGAGCACACATACTTTGTGTTTATAGAAATAGATCAAGCAAACATATTTGTCACATAACTATGTGTTAATGTGAAAAATATGAGTTTGGAATTGTGAAGGCTCACTGACAAAGAAGCTACAAGAAAGCTTGTCTCAAAGCTGTTACTGTGTTTCCTGCAAGTTTTCTAGCTACGACTGAAATTCACATGATCAGTAGAGTCAGTCATTGCCAAAAAATGTCTATCCCAACACCAGGCTTAACCTAATCTGTGTGTGTGTGTATAAACTAACCAATCCACATTTTCGTCCCACCAGCCTCAATGAAAAGCATTAAAAACAAATGACGTTGTTTGTTGTTCGTCTGTGTGTATGTTGTGTAGAATTGCAGGTCACCCCTTGGCCCAGAGTGAGCGCTGTCTTCACATGTTTCTGCAAGAGGAAGTCATTGACCGTAACTACGTTCCTGGAAAAGTACGACACTAGGGTCACTGAGGGGAGGTGGGAGGATGGGTGGGGGTTGAACTCTGGGGTGTAGATCGGACTGCCGCTTGCCTCGTGTCTTCTCTTCTCTGTCTTTCTGCCTCTCTCTGTCTTTCTCTCACTCTGCGTATACCATTGTGAAGTCACATTCACTTAATCTCGGAGTCAGAGTATGTTCCTCTGCTATACGTCAGGACATGTTAATACGGTTTTAAACAAGCTCCCCTGTGTATTTGTTTTATAGGTGTAACATAAGGAAAGCACCCCTCAGTGTTAGGGATTGTATCATGAAGATTTGGCGCTTACTCACAATTTTCAGGAATTAAAATGATGTTTGATACATTCAGTCTTTCCTCAGATGAGTGGCATATATTCATGATTGTAATATAATGTGAATACAGTAGATTAATGTCTTAATATGGCATTAATGTGAAACACAGGGTACATGCAAATTGTAAATGAGCATTCTGATCCTGTTCTGTTCTCTTTTTTTTTTGTTTTTCTTAGGTATGAATGAAGTAAGTTTGCTTTATTTGATCCTGTCTCTAAGAGCTTTGTGGGAATTGAAGGTGGCTGCATGGGCACTGTAAAGACCAAAGGCGATAGTTCACTAATACTTGTGTAATACAATGCCAATACTTTATATAAATGATCACAAAGATCTGACTGCAATCTGTCACTTTACCTTGTAAATGTACCACACATAGTCCGTGGTTGTGACATGAAACAACCAGTTATTCCACCAAAAATGCTGAAGTGATCACGGCGCGCTGCAAAGGGAAGAGCATTCTGCAAGCCAGTTTAGAGTTACCTAGAAAAATGGATGTAAAATCTCATTTGCAGTTGAGAGTTTGTAACTGGTACCAGAGCTGATTCTCAGAAACTGGCTTGCAGAAGTTCCTCCGTCCACCAGTATCAGGCCAGTTCCAACACAAACCACTGCTAGTGTTTTGAGTTATGTGAACTATTGTTTGCTGGGAAAAAGTACTGTACACCATCCATGACAAGAGCTCTCTTTTGAAACATTTCTCAGACTAATCCTGGTACATTGTCATTATCAACCGCACTAATCTTTGGTTGCATGGCAAACTTGCACGTTTTCTTCGCAATATATGTGTTGTGTATGTGTGTCAGTGTCGCTGACCGATTATTTTACATGACTCTGATCACCGTCATCTTGTTGAGTCTGTTGATTCAGATCTTTATTTCCCTAAATTCAGTTTCTCCAGACATTTTTTGACAAACAAAGCAAATCTGCCACCAAGTAAATATTGGTATATGTGCATTTTTATGTTCAAGTTACACCTGTTTCTTGTACCAACAACAGTTCATCAGACACAGTGTATGTCTCATGAACTAAATCAATTCAGTGCCCATACATGTAGCATTGCATTCCACTCAATACATGTTGGTCACATGGGAGTCTTGAACCATAATGGCAAAAAAAGAAAACACTGCACTGCATGATGCTTATTGGTGAAGTCTAAGCTCAGCTCTGACACCCTGTCATGAAAACTGCATGCAGTCCCGTGTAATGTACCATGTTTAGCTTGTATTGGAGCTGCGATAATTTCTTTTACCTGCCTGCCTGATTTAATAAGAGGCGGTTACGTTTCAGTCTAGAGTGTTGTCAATTTAAATACATTAACAGAGGCAAATATCTGTTGAAGAAAATGGTTGATGATGATTAATACAGGTTTGAGTAATCACCTGACTTAGCTGACTTTCAAAATGGGTACACCAGCAAAGAACAGGAGTCAGCAAGAGTTAATAACACTTGCACGATAATGTGTGGTACTTTTAAATGAGTCTAACAAAATATGCTTATTTAAAATAACTTTAGAGACCACAGTGTTGCATTTCTGACTGTATGTAAACTGTAATGCCCAAGCAACTGCCTCCTTCAACAAAAAAAAAAAATATGACAGCAATAAAAGCAGCATTCACATGTATCCACCTTATTCCTAGCCCCCATGATACCTTGCGTGAATTATGTGTGCAACTTCCGGCGTTAACCGAAACCAGCGATTTCCAGTGGTAACAGTTTGTTTACAGTACTCTATTCTTTCCAAGAGCAACTAGGAAATAAAACGTGGAACACACCACCTGTTATAGCTCAAACGGGATTATGTGATCATACCTCTGCCATCTCTGACAGCCAATCTCAAAGCAACCGAGCATGCTAGCAATTAGCTCGCCTTGCTCGGTTAAAATATTGTTAACTTTAACTTCACCCGAGCTAGCTTAAGGTAAACATATGCTCCCTCTGAAGATGGTGTCTGATTTCTGGTGACATATTAAGAGATACTAACACATTTGGCAAACATATAACATAATTCAATATTAACTGTGGCTCCATGTAAAGTGAATAAATGAGACGTTTCCCAGCTAATCATCTGCTCGTCTGCGTTAACGACACAGTTTACACGTTGTTTTTTTAACTTCTGATTCATTAAAAACTGTTCTGAGCGAAACATGATGCTGAATTTAGCAGCAGACTTCAGTAATAGTATTATATACCTTCTTTTACCTTGTAAAAGAAGGTATGTTGCGGAGTTTATTTTACAACAAGCAATTTTCTAATGTAGGTTGAGAATGAAGTCAGACGGGGAAAGACAGGGATATCCCGTACTGACGGTGAGTGACGGACCTGTCAGTCTAGGTGTCCTCTGCAAATTCTGATTTAATACTTTTTCGCTATGTCTCGTGAAACTCTTGTGCTTTTATTTTTCATATCAATGGTACCTTTGGCAACAGGAACCCTTTTTGTTCTGGTTACATGTTCAACACAGTTGCTGAAGACAAAAATTTAGCTTAGACTGGTTGTTACAGACACGGACAGTGCAACAGGTACCACAGCTCTGCAAAGACATTTTAGGAAATGCTAAGTTAATATTAGTTAAATATTTGTTAAAAAATAAATCTGTATTTGCTAAACTGAAGGCAGATTACTTCTGAAAAGAACCAGCGTTGGTAGACTCACAAGTCAGTCTTAAGAAGCTTTGCTTAACTAAAGACTGATGACTTTCTCCCTGATTTTGTGTTTAGATGGGCGGATACAATTTCAGAGTTTAAAAAACTCCCTACGTTGCAGAACCAATAGTAAATCCGCAGGGCGGTCCTTTGGTGGCTCGCTGAACTCTTGTGCTCGTAAACATAGTCCGACTAGAAACACGCGCAGCCATACAAAATGACTCAAGTCGCTGTAAGTCCTTCATTTCCACAATCTTGTGGACTGAGCACACGTTTGATAAAACGGAGTTAAATCTCTCGGCATCCATTTTCAAGCTCTCTGTGTGTTTGTTTCCTTGCGGACGAGAAAAGGGGGAGCGCACATTTCCGGGAGGGCGTGTCCTTTTCAAAAATGCAAGAGGCGTTGCTTTGTTGCCGGCCGTTTTCGCCGGTGTGTTAAACACACTTTAGAAAGGAGTGTCCCCAGACTATCAGAAGGCAGAGATCTCTGATTGTCTGGTGGCGAGACTACAGCGTTGGTAGTTAGCCACCAAGAGTAGCCACTGGGACAAACCACAGACAGTCCATGGGGCTAATTAGCTTACTGCTACGTCCGCTATCTCACTGGAAGTCGCAGCCATAATCACTTCTGCAGTAGTTCCCTCAGGAGTAAGGTGGATAGAAAGTCTGCAAATGTATAAAACAAGAATTTGATTATTTGAAAAGTTGATCAGCTTGTCAGAAACTATGAAAAGAGATGGATATTAGGGCTGTTGTACAGTATGGACCCACAATCATTTCTCATGTGATACTTTCTGTGAATAGTATTATAATATTGTGCCATTACATTTAGTCAGTAGACTCTGAGATTCACAGCATTGACCAAAACTTACAGCGTGAACATGTCTGTATATTATTTCTCATGTCTGTCTCTTTCTCTCTCTCTCACTGCAAAGACTATACAGACTGCTGCACCTGCCCCATGTACATTTATTTCGACTTCACGTCATTATAGAGCTGGTGGAAATGTCAGAACTGATAAGTATCAACGGTGTAGGAAAAACAACTATTGCTCCTGGACTAAACTAAGCGATCCAATGTATAAATTGTTTGATGTTGTGTCTTTATTCAGTCATTCCACATACAGTATGTACATTATTTTTGATTCAGTAATCAGTGAGAAAAAGAAAACATGTTCCATGTATCCTATTGTCATAGCTAGACTTTTTTTATTTTATTACGATGATTATTATGTTTTCTGAATGTCTTTTAAATTGATTTGATCCAGTTTAAGATGAGGGTAATTTCCTGCTTTGATTAATGTCTTCTTTTGCTAGCGGAGATGGGATTTTGATGATAACCTCCCAAAGTCGAGCAACATGTAGCATCATGAAAAAGACAGATTCATTCCAGTCGACATATTTTCCCCCTGAGTTCAATGCTCCGAACATGCTCTTTAGACAGGATTGTTTCATGATTAATTGTTTTTAACTCTGCTGTCTTAGTTACATCATCATGCCTACACTTTGGCTGTGTGTCGTCAAATCAGCTATCGGGAATGTTAGGTACATAACCATATCTAAGCACTGTGACAAGAGGTTCATTATATGAACAATATTCCATTGGTTAAAGGCATAATCAGCATCTGGTTTATTGATCTGAAAAAGGCTTAATTCTGCGCTCATTTTCAGCCAGTTTATCCTTTCTATCAATATTATTGTGAGGTGTATTAATACATGTTATCATCCACGAGGAACTTCCTTGTTAATTCTGTCCACCAATTAAATTTCCTGCTGCCTGCTGTTTCACGTCTACATGTTGTCTTTTTAGTTTTTAAACACGAGAAATAGACTCAGCTAATCTTCCCATCTAGTTAGTGATTAGTGCGTCACTGAGGAGCAGCGAGACGGATCAGAGAATCATGGGAGCTGGATGAGTGGTCAAGGACTGACAGATGACCTAATTTAACAATGAAATGGAAAAAACATGATGAGGTTGAAAAATTCCGGTGTGTATGCGATAGAGGAAATTCTATAACACATGAATTTTACAACATGTGCATAAAGATTTAATTACACTTTTAAAACAAACCAAAGTTTTTAAGTTGGGGACTGGTCAGTAAGGGACTGTGTGAAAATTACTGGTGCAGTGAAATCAGATTATGTTTCACTTTGTTTCCCAGCATGTTTTTTGAACCCTCCCCTTGGTTTCAAGTAGAACTACAAAATCCTGTCCACAACAAAAAACAATGTGTTAATTTAAACCATATTATCTCACTGAAACTTGTAGTGCATCAGACAAAAACTATAACACAGTGACAGATAACACAGGTGAAAACTGTTTCTTGTGCAACTTTTAAGAGCTGAAACAAGTCATTTAATTAATTAATCTCAAAAGAAAACTAATAAGTGGCTATTCTGATAATCAACTAATTGATTCAGTCAAGTATTTCTCACTTCTGGCACCTTTAAGGTGAGGATTTAATTCCCTTTCTTTACCTCGTGTAATTGTAAACTGAACAGACAAATAGATACTTTATTAATCCTGAGGGAAATTAAGGCACCCAGTAGCTTATTACACACAGCACACAAAAACACAGATACACATAGGGATAGAGGATATATGTGTAAGGATAAAAACATTTCAGTGTGTCTAGGTGGCGCTAGAGAGCCCATTTTGGCACTTTTGGTGTTCATTTTTTAATTTTATCAAATTTTTCGCCAGTCTTGACAGGTGTGCCAATTTTGGTGAGTTTTTGACCATGTTTAGGGGGTCAAATTGCGGTTCAAAGAGACGGCAGGAGAAAGAAAGAAAGAAAGACTAAACGTACCAAAAACAGGGGTCCCTAATGATAGTCTAGTCCCAGTACTACTACAGAGATCTGTTACAGTAGATTTGCTCATGATGGCAATGCAAATATTGGTGGTTGACAGTGCAGGTATTGCAATGTAAGGTGATCACATTTAAGTGTAAGAGCAGTGCTGGAGTAATGATTATTTTGCTATGGATTTTCATGTATTTTCTATGGTGCTTAAAAGTAAAAAAATTCAATAAGGAATGCTGGAAAATATAAAATGCACAGAAGGTTAAAAATGAAATGCCAACAGTGGTTGAAAATCTAAATCAATACAGATGCAAATTAGGGTGTAACTATCTAAAGACAATGCATATTGTGTAAGGTTAACATAACCAGTCATAACCAGTAACTGACTGACGGTCCAGCAGCTTAAACACACATGTTGCTGGAAGGAGTTGAACAGCGGTATGGCCCAGGGGACAAGAGACTTCCTCAGGCTGTCTGTTGAGCAGGACTGGGAGAGGTCAGCCACTGAACATACTCCTCTGCTTAGTGAGTGTGCTGTGCAGAGGGTGGTGGGCATTGTCTGTGCTGGACAACAGTTTGTTAATATGTTGGATAAAACTAAAATAAATTATGTGTCATGGATTTTATTTACTTTTATTTTTTGTTGCGAAAATGTGCTTTTTAAATTAAGATATTAATTTGAAGACGCCAGTTTGGAGTCTGGGAAATTATGAGTAGTTTTCGAGACTTCCTGGAATTTCATAGATGAAACTGTTGATTTAATAATCAAGAAAATAACCAAAGGATAAATTCTCAATGAAAATAACTTACTTGGAACACTACTATATTGCAAAGGGGCTAATAAAGTATAAATTAGGTATGAAAAGCAAAAAAGACCCGGCTCTTCTCATCCCCTCTTCCACCTGAATAAGTTATCTCACATTTTGTGTGACGCTGCATCGACTACACTCATCCTTTCTCTGATGTTCGCATTCTTTAGAAGCTGCCATGTGTTAAACAACTTACTGAACTTTGTCTTTGACCAATGGTAACTTATCAATAAGCATTAGTACGCTTTTAATGTGCTCATAAACAAGATTTGATCATTACAGTATCAATACTTAATCTTACAAACAAAAAGATTTACCCTGAGCACAGTCCCAGACTAGTGCAGTAAATACACAAACTGAGTACAAACTGTTGCTCTTCAGAGGCAACACTGGGTCTTTTTGTTTCACTACACATGAATCTCTAAGTCCTCTAATCTTTTTCTCACTGCACTTCGCTTTCAGGAAATACAGGGATTAACGTGAAGAGGAATTCTGGCCACAGGTGGATTACAGTTCTCCCAGAATAGTGATCTTGTGATGCAGACCTTGACCTGCAGGTGATCCAAAGGAGATGTGACTGTAATTGGACACAATGGCGGCTTTCACTTTAATTTGGAAAAAGGAAAGACAGACAGTTCATACAGTTCATTACCTGTGTTGCACTGAACTACACAAGGCTCCCTGAAAGACTGTGAAAAGTCAGGTTTATTTATGAACTCAGGTTTTTCTTAAAGAGGACTTTACAGTCTGTGCAGCATACGACTCCCTGTATCTACCCTATAGAGAATAAAAAGTTAAAAACCTCCAGAGGGGGGAACCCTCATGCAGGTTGATACAAACATGCAATTCGTGCATACGTCTAAGTAGACAGTAGTAGGAAGATAATATTTTTCTGGGGTACACACACTGACCTTGACCTTCCTTATCAGTGAGAACTGTGACCTACAAAACTACTGAGCTTTGATGTGCTGGCCTTGTCCTGCGCAATGAAAGTGGGCAGACAGGATGGGCACAGTGGGCCAAGGCAGAGATTAGGTGGTGTTTTGTTAGCAGTTCTGCACACTGGAGCCCAGTGTGCAGCCGTGACGCTTGTTGTGTTTGCAGAGACACCCAGTTGGGATAGCTTGATAAAGTGGAAGTAAATTGAAAGAGCAACCCAAAGCAGTGTGACTGGGCAAGTACAAAAGGTGAGACGAGTGGCTACTATAGACAGAGAGCGACGGGAGGAGGGGGAGAGAAGGCAATTCACAAATCTGTTTTAGTTAAAGTTACCCCTGGTAATAGTCCAAGGCCTGAAATACAATACATCTAGCCTTTCCCATGTTTCCCATGAAGTCCAAACCTTAACATGTAAAACAGAAACAATTCACAGCAACTGAACAATAAGGAAAGACCACATTTCAAAGGCCGAGTGTGTATGTGACGGTGGATGGTTTGCAAATACATTATTCACACACACAAAGCCAGTGAGGCCCTTGATTTCTCTTTGTAGCTCTATCTTGTCAGCTCAAACTCTATTAGACTGATACTTTAGTGACCTTATATCACAAAGTAGTCTGCAGTGTGGACATGCTGCAAGTGAAATGGATCACTCAGGGACAGTTAAAGTGATTTGTTCCTTTACTTGGCTGGATTAAAACGGGCAAAACGTGGTTAACTGCCCTGAGATCCCAGATCTACAGAGGCCCTGCTTTTTACTGTGTGTTGCTTTGTTGTAATTTGATATATTACAAATTGAAGCAGCACTGCAGCACCATATTAGCTAATGATTTAGAACTTAAACAGTGCCAAAGTCATCTTCAGCTACAAAATCTCACTCAAAAAAACACGTCCTGACCTGCGATGGGCTCAAAATGACCACAGAGTGGCACACAACAACTACAAAAAGGTGCAAGACAGCTGCATAGAGACCCAAGGGCACTCACGAATGCTACAAAAAGGGGAAAAGCAACCACAAATAGACAAAAATTGCTACAGAGTCATGTGACTGCAAAATTACACAGAGCAAATACAAAGAAACACAAAATGTAGACAAAGAACACAACGCAACTATAAAGACACTCTGAATGACCACTGTGAGACGCAAAACAACAACAAAAAGAAGCTAAATAACTTTAAAGTCTGTGATTCCTGCTCTTCTGTAGGAGAGGTGGTGGGGGCCTTCTACATATCTGTGCCCAGGGGTCCATTATTTCATAATCTGCCCATGGTGGGTCCTGTTTTACTACTTGTCTGTGTTGCAGAGGAGCTGTCGCAAAATGTACATGGTGCATATTCCTAAAAACAAAAAATGTGTTAAAGCAAACCAGTTGGACGTGCGGGGAACACCTCTAACGCGAGACGCCCAGAAGGCATCCTGATGAAATGCCTGAACCACTTCAGCTGGCCCCTTTTGACACGAATGATGTCTGAGCTCCAACACGTCCAAGTTGACACGTCCAACTGGTAGGAGGCCCCTGGCAGACCCAGAACATGCTGGAGGGATTATATATCTCGTCTGGCCTGGGAACGCCTCAGGGTCCCCCAGGACAGGCTGGAAAGCATTGCTGGGGAGAGGGATGTCTGGTATGCTTTGCTCAGCCTGCTGCCCTCGCAACCTGGCTTCAGATAAGCGGTTGAAAATGGATGGATGGATGCTTAAGTAAATCAAACGGGAGTTAACAGGGGCCCACGGTACCTTTTTGCCCCAGAGTACCCAATAGCTTGATATTCAATCAAAAAATAGGCCCTTTTCAGACTTTATTTATTTATCTATTAAAGAATAGATTCCCAGAAAACACTAATCACATCTTGTGAGGTTACTCATTGCCACGTCATTGTCTTGCAACACATTTTGAGTAACTCTGACTGACCTTTGCTGTTTGATACTAATGTATGAAAGTGTATCTCTTGCCTTGAACATTCCTGCAGCCATCAGCACAAAAACTGGAGGGTGATACTGTGACAAAAACTAATGGAGACACTCCCTGTGCTGTGTTAGCACAGGGAGTGCTACATCCTTTCCTGACCACAACAAGGACCTCCGTCAAACCTGTATTTCTTATATAAACGTGTCAGTGCAGGTTATGTGACCTCGGTCCATGACCCTGATCTGTACATACAAGGTTCATGTGGGTTTGATATTCCACAGTACAAGTGTAAAAAGGTGAACAAAGTTACTAATAATAACTATATGAACCTATAGTTGCTACATGTATAATGGTGTATTGATTAGTGTTGACATCAGTGTGAATACAGAATGCATACAATTGGACAATGTGGAATAAGATGATTTTAACAACTTTAAAGCTACTTCAGGGGGAGTAAAAGGTGACAACTGTGTGTTAAGATGAGTCTTAAAAAGCATACAACACCAAATTGTCCGCATTGTTCCCAGTGTTGTACCTCCAGGGTGAAAATAGCTGTGCAGTGATGACTCAATCACTTTCCCATTATTGAGCTGTAGAGCTCGACTGACTTGAGCCAGCTCCACTGGCTGATAAAGACCATAAAATGCACCTGAAAGCTAAAAAAAAAACTGAGTCAGTGGACATTTGAGTTGAATTCAAATGCTCAAATATGTCTGAAGTAGACAGTGAAAGTTCATTCTTGAACTTGGAAACCGTAGTTGACCAAACAGTCTCACCCTGGGTCCATTTAGTAGTTCCTCTGGAGCTTTCAGTGGTATTACATGATCTCCCTCAGCAGACGTTGCATGGTGATGAGATTATTTTGTCAACTACTGTTCCTAAAGTCAATAATCAATTTTTAGTCGCAAGCCATCATGGAGAACTCCTGAAAATGCATCTGCAAGTACATGTTACATGATCAAATGCTGACTAAATTGACTTTGTTGTAAGATTGCATTGTCAGCAAATGTTTTAAGAAACAGTGATGCCATTACATTGTTTAATTTTATGGAAGTGTAAAATGTCATTCTCCCTACATATTCTGGTCACAATTCTTAAAAAACAACAACAAATTTAATCGATCATTTTCAAAAATGTTTATGTTATGTGTTTATGAGTAAGATGGTGAGGTACCACTTTAACTCTGATGCCACACAGTGTTTCTGTTGCATCACCCTGCATTATTTCCCCCCTCATTTAAATGCATGATGTCACAGCTTTCCACCATACCCAGGAGAGGAGATTGTGCATGATGATGCTCCAGTCAGTGAGTGGCCCAAGAATAAAATGTTAAAGAAATGACATTGTTTTGATACCACCACTGACCCTCCGGCATTCCCAAGTCAGCGGGTGCAAATGCACATGAAAGAAATAGTTTGGCCTTTCCCTCCTTTCTTTTAATCTGTGGAACAAAGCAGCAGCGGATATAGGCTAGTGACCTATACATAGCTCTCACACAGGGAGGACACTGACGCTCGGTTTCCGTATATGGGCATTCCTACTACAGTAGAGCACGCGCACCCAGAGCCGTTAGCATCCTCTCTCATGTGTGCCCACTTTCTGTATTATAAACACTTCTTCTTGTACATATTATTAACATTAGTTTATTTTCTTTTGTTGTTCAAACCCTGCTTTATATTGACCAGTTCCTTGTAACCTTATCTGAAAAGTACATATATTCTTACGTCTGTATTTCCATTCATGAGCAGGAAGCTCCGCCCCTGAATTGCGTCAGTTTGTTTGTATACACCCCGCCCCTCCCGGCGCACCAAAACCGTACGAGCTCAACTGAGCGGGATATTTCATCAGCGACCACGGCAACAGCACCACTGTCTCTCTACTTCTGTCAACCAGAAGATACTAAAGGTAATGCCCTTCATCATGTTTCATTGAAAATATTATAAGTCTTCCTTTTAAAATACAAGTAGACACGTAACGGCGTTGTATCCGCCTGTATCGTTGAACCTGGTCGTAGAAGTGAACTGATGCAATCCTCCCTCGTGAGTTATCAGTTGTATTGGCGCAATAACGTTCACCAAGAACCCAACGTACTTCATCTTAGCTTGGTGGTTTGTGTTTGAGAGTGAAATACGGATGTTTGTAGCCGACTGTTGATCCCAAATCTTCAGTTTGTTCACTGTAGTTGTGTGAGGCGGCTTAATTTGTCATTTGAGCGGGGACTCAGCTGATGTAGTCGGCTGTGCGCACGGAAAACTACAACCGCAGGTAAAAAGTGACGTTAAACGAGACGTGAGTGTTATGGGAAAGTGTTTAAACGCTTTAGAAAAAGATTAAAGACACGACACGACACGACACGTTTCCGTGTTATCACTCGGGGTTTCCATTCATTGTTTTGGTCGTAGCCGGCTAGCGCACCTCGCTAGTAGGGCGTGCGACCTAGGCGTGGGATGACCGTAATGATGCGTTCAAAGACCCCCCAGAGAGCCGATTTCCTAAAATTGTGCTTACAAAACGGACCGTGTTCTAAGACATGATGTTAAAAGCTGACGCAACATTAACTCATGGCGTTTTATATCAATAGTGTCACCTGCGACCTCTAAAACCCTTCACAAGGCAAGCACCAGCTCTGTGTGTACATTGGGCAAACACGATGTTTCCGTAATCACTGAAGGCAACATTAGCACCACGCGAGACCCGATCAGAGCCACGTAGCTAGCTGGTGTTTCAGTCCCTGACAGATGAACTATAAGCCTTATGGACAGCTGAACATCGATAGAGTTGACACCGCCCGTAAGTACGGCTATTTTAAATGTTAAACAATGTAGACAATATATACACGATGCCCAGCATCCACGAGTCTCGTTTGTGAGTCGTCCTTCCGGGAAGTGTTCACTGCCAGGTTGTCTGGTACCAGGGTGTTACCATGCTTGGGTTGCATCAGCCGATTTAGAGCCACTCCAGGAATTAAAAATGTGGTGAGATGATTGTGACAGTGAAAAAAGACTCGAGAATCAGCGTGTGAAACGTGATCCAAACCTGCTAGGCGTTGGACAGGTGATTTGATGGACTGGAGAGGTTGTTGGAGTAACCAGGTTTACCTGACACATGCCACGTTACTTCCTCTAAACGTATCCTTAATTTGCACGAGTTCAGCACAGTGCTGCAAAAGGCAAACCCGCCAAGTGACAGGCTTAATTTGCCAGGTTGTGTCATTGCCCATTACAGTCAGACTTTGCTATAGCTTGTAAAAAAAATGTATTATTGACAAGTAAACGCAGTAATATCCCCAGGGTTACCATGGTATTTAGATTTTTGAATAGGAAAAAAATAATGCAGTCCAATATTATATTCCTGCAATAAATCCTTAATTGAAGGTTGTAATTGTATTATTTATCCAAAGTCAAGATTATTTTAGTACTGTTGGATTGCATTGCATAGAATCAGCCATTTTAGGCAGGTTTGGTTAAAGTATGTATATTGTGTTGATATTGTCTCGTGAATAGACTCTCAAAGAAGCTGGGAAATGTAATTAGTCAGTGTGTAATTAAATGTCCAGAGGGGAAAATTACACGGAGCACTGCTGTCAGGGTTTTCTTCATACGTGGCTTCATCTTTTCTGACCCGTCTAACTTGGTAGCCACATCTCAGGATGCCCAGGTGTCCTGCTGATAATGTTGTTCTTAAAATGTGCAGATTTCCACTTATGTCGATGTGTCTGTTCTTGTTAATGGTGGTCATGGGAAAGCGGACAGATCCTTAGTTTGTCACATTCCATCTCACAGCACAGAGCAGTTTTTGGCAGGAGTGTTGGTTTGCAGCCAGGTGACTTAAAGGGTCGTTCAGTTCAGTCTCAGTGGTCGGTCCGTCCACACGTATTTGAGTGTACACGCACACATTAACAAAAATACATACCCCCCTTTATGTGGAAACTAAAGTGTATCTTATACATACAAACATGTATTTCTGGCTCAAAAGACGTACTGTTTATAACTTCAAACACCTGGAAAACCATTGTGTGTGTGTGAGTGTGTGTGATGCCTGAAGAATGGTTCACTGACTCTGTACAGCAGTCGTGATACAGTGCACCTTCCAGGGTTATGTAAGGTCACATTCACCCCTTTCAATGGTTAGCCCTGCAGCGTTCTGAACATCTTGTTCCCTTTGTTCAGCTGCTGGCCCCACAAATACCGTCTCAGTTGCGTTGTTTCTAGGAACATTATTATTATAGATTTGCTTCGGATTTTCAGTCAATTTAAACTTCAGACTGTATTTCCACACACATTTTGAGAAGAATAAACAAGAAATCGAAGTTAATTTCTGCACAGGCCGGTGAAATGTCGACAATTGAAACCACCCTTTTTACTGAAGAATTTAAATTTCAACTCTTGAGGCAAAAAGCTCAAGGCGCCAAGAAGAAAAGCATCAGATTACAAAACTTTTTAAACTCAATTTATTACATTTCTGAATTTTAAGGCTAATCTCAGGATTGTGAGGTGCAAAATTTTAGAAAAATTCAGCTTCATGTTTTTGTTTTAAGCTGGTAGCAGATTGGTGTGGAGCGTTGTGGTTAAACATAGTGAAGTTTTCATTTTTCTATGGATAATTGGATATTTGACAATACAGGACTGGGCAAAATATTGATACTATATCGATACGGTGACATGCGACTAGATAATGGCTTAGATTTTGGATATCATCATATCATGTCAAGTGTTGTCTTTTTGTGTTTTTTAAAGGTTGCAGTACAGTAAAGTGATGTAACTCTCCAAACTCACCAGACTGCTCTAGCTGTTCTATTGTTTGTCTTTACTCACTTAGTCACTATATCCACATTACTAATGAATATTTATCGATGTGTCATTGTTTAAATATTTTGTAAAAGCACCAGTAGTCAACCCTGCAGCACTGACGTTGAAGTTTTTAGTCAAGAATTGGTCGTGATATTTGATTTCCTTCATGTTGCCCAGACCTAATTGACAATGTTACTATGATATGGTAGAAATAACATGGCTGGTCTTGTTTTGTGCATAGAGCTGCGTTGTTGTTGTTGTTGTTGTTGTTGTTGTTGTTGTTGTTGTTGTTGTTGTTGTTGTTGTTATCAAATGTGGCAGTCAAAACAAAGCCATGCGTTGTTTCTATCGATAGAAAGAGGAACACCAACAAGCTATAATGAGGTTAGCAGGTTTGTTTCCTCTCCAGATAATCCTCTTAGAGACTGTGGCAGCAGTTGCAGCAATGCTAAGTCAAGTAACAGGACCATTATCCCAGCAGCCTGCTGTAACCGGAGCATTGCTGGCCCGAGTCACTGGTCCCAGTCCTCCAACATTAAGAGTCTTTAATTTTGTCCCAGGAGTTAAAAACTTGAATATACTCTGGCTGTGGTGCTGCAGAAGAAAGTAAACAAATAAACAAAGAAGCAGAAATTGACTTGTCAACATTTAATATTTGCTTCCCATCTTAAGTCGAGTTTAGTCATTTTAAGTAGATGAACAAAATGGCTGCAGGCAGCACACTGGTCTTTTCATGTGGGTTGTTACGTGGCAAGCGGCACATTCATGAGACACACCTCCGTGCAACCTGGCATACAGTAAATCTGCCCCACTTACACAAACGGGCACCCTCGTGAAAACCACAAGGAAAAGATTAGAGACTAGCTGACGTGACTGAGGCATCGACTGGGGCAGGGGTGGCTCCAGCATCGGTTTAATGAGATCACCCTTAGATAAGGTCATACAGTCAGCAGGTTTGCTTTTTTTTTTTTTGTAACATCAAGGGTGTCTCCAGAAATGAAAAACAAAGACAGTTTTTAATCTGGTTGAGTTTTTGTTGTATTCATTTTCACTCAAGAATGAAATTGTCCCAATATTAAATTCTCTGAGTGGTTTTACAGCTTTACAGTTTACATAATTTCAGTTGAGCACTTTTGTCCTGCTTAGTGAAGGTATGTGCGGTGTTAGTTCAAACCCCCGTGGAGATCACAGCCAGCTGGGCACAGCATTAGTAATAAATGTTTATTGATACAACATTGACACCCTCAGATCTCAGTTCCTGGTGTGTGAGTGGAAAATGCTACTGGAATGTCACACCAACTGGGGAGTGGGAGAATATCTGCCATGTACCAGTTTCCCATCAGTCTTCATAGAGCTGAGTGTTTATTGTTGGGTGCTCTCTGTGTTGTTTGTATTTCATTGTTTGACGGTGTTTGTCTTTTTTCTCCCAACACTTAACTGTACTAGGCAGGATATTCTCTTTTGAAATGGTGAGACTAGGACAACTTTGATAAAATAGGATATGTTGTTTTTGTGGTATTAATAGAATATTGTCATTGTACTGAAACATCGTGAGAGCATGTATCCCGTGTGCTGTGAAAAAGAAAAGGCCAAAATTAGACCATAACATGAATGTACAGCTGGAAGACTTTCTTCTTCTTCCGTTTAGAATCGTGTAATGCACCGTGTGACCTCAAAGTTAACATAAACTAAACATGGGACTTTGTGGGGTTGTGATGTTATGTCCGTTCTTGCATTTTCATTGTATTTTACATCCCAGAAGTTCTCAGAAATACAAGCTGTGTTGATGGGCCACTTCACATTTTGCATATTGCTTCAAGGTGTCTACGAATCCTTAAAAACTCTATATCTTTAATTTAATTTGTCATTTCCAATCGCTTGGAACTTCTTCCCATAGTGTGAGAAATGCAAGAGAAATGAAAGCAAATCTGGCGATAACGGCTTCATGTTGAGTTATGTATCATTAAGTTCCAGAAGTAGATAAGTGGAGCAAGAATGTTTTGCCTGAAGCAGAACGTTAAGTCACTTTTAACTGGACACAAAGTCAGAAAAACCTTGACAGTACAACAAGTAATAAATTCTGTGAAACATGGTTGGAACTCTTTGCTCCCTCGTCTTTATTGTCACATATTTAACCAGAACGGCACTCGAAGGATACAGAGCTCCGCCAAGGCCAAATGCCCCACGGCACTGTTTATGAAAGCGAGAAATAATTTGTGTATCTGTCTCTTGATTCAGATCTGCTCCAAAACTAAATGTGTTCTTCCTTTGCCCATGCTACACCCTTCCAACTAGTTGATGAAAATCGCAGCAGTGGGTTTTTTTTTGTAATCCTCACAAACGGACAAACCGAACTGAAACCATACCCTCCCTGGCGGAGTTAGAAAGTGTGAAATGGCAGTTCTGCCCTAATCTCTGATCCAGGTAGACAACCACACTCACACTGTGCCACACAGTCGGCCTCTCTATGTCGCTGGGTTAGTGTTTCACTTCTTCTCTTTGCTGCCTGAGCAGTGAAGTGACTGATAGGTCTGTAATGCTTGTCCTCGTTCTCAGCACTGACACAGAGGAATCAGGTATCGTTGCATTGATAGCTTCAGACTTGGTGCAGCGTTGCCTTTGATGCTGCGCCTCTCTGTACCATTAAAAAAAATCAGGGTACTGTTATTAGTATAAAGCATTAAAATATAGATGTGTGGTTTCCTGTAAATAATCTAGGGATGAAATGGTTAAGAGTTTCATGATCAAAGAAAGTGAAATTCCCATGGTTAGTATCACTGTTTCAAATGTTAATATCATTAAAATCATGGTTGATTACCGAGCTTTGAAAACTCCTGGTAAATACTATCCAGCAATAACCAAATTTAGCAGCAGTCTCCCGGACACATGGCCACAGGGTGCCATCTTAATGTTCATGCTCATTTGATGTGGTTTTCAAATGTTAACATAAGGTATTAACTATTATTTTAATGTTTCATGCAAACAAAAAGTGATCTTTATGTATAGTCACCCTTTCAGATCGGTGGATTTACTTTATGATGCAAACTCGGGCAAGTTAACGATTGTCATGGTCCGTTTTACCAATCTGTTAATAGTTAGTCATAACACTGTGAGCTGTAGTAGTCATAAGAATAGTGTAGTATTTCGCAGATAAGATAGGCTTGCCTCACCCTCGACTTTAGCAGCATGGCTTTGCCAAGACTGACATGCACCGACGTGTGTTCCCTCAAATAACAATGTGCTGCAACATTAAATTAATCTGGCATTTCTAGCACATGGACACTGATAATCATCACTACACGTTACTCCATTACTCTACCTAAATAAAAGACTGAATGATCCCTGTGAGGCTGCAGAAAGCAGTAAGTAACACAGGATGCACTGAGCTGTCTCGACCAAGACAAATGTTGTATGGTCAATGACAAACATTCACACTCACGTCTTCACACACACTCAACGTGCAAAGCTTTGGTCTCAGTGTGGTACTGTCATTTTCATGGACATCTGAATGTTCCAAAGTTATGAAGTCAAATTTATTTAGTGACATTTTTAACCCTTCAAAACTACACCTCCCCCAAGACAGCCCTGACTCAATGGTGTTCAACATATCGGCTCTCTGTCTGAAGAAATTATTAACTCAGAGAAGTTACCACATATTCATATTAGGCTTATGGTACAGAGATAAGTTGTAGGTATTTAACCTAAATGAGTCAGTCAGCGGGAACATTGTTGGTCGTACATTTCACTGGGGTGGAGTAAACCTGCCCAACTTGTTTAAGCACCTGGACTTCTCTCTCCACAGCTTCCTCGGTAAATACAATCTTACACAACGACATTTGCAGATAAAATATTTACATACCATTACCAATACAAATCCAATCATGAAGTCAGGAAGCTGTGCAAGTAAATGTGGAGCCCATTGACACAAATACTTTTTAGGTTGCTGGAACTGGCCCGTATTTCATTGAACTTTTTTTCTGTGGGCATGTTTGTGTTGTGTTACATTGCAGCCTTTGGAAGTAACATTCAGTTAGTGATTTGTGTGTGTGTGTGTGTGTGTGTGTGTGTGTGTGTGTGTGTGTGTGTGTGTGTATCCATCCAGGGAGGTGACCGCCTCCATAGACAAACAGAAAAACATTGTATCTGTCATGGTCAGGTGTGCTGAGCTAAGTGTCCTTGGCCTGTTGCGAACCGTTCATGCGTGTATGTGTGTGGGCACACAGTATGTTTTGCAGAAACTGGTGTAATTGTTAGTTAGTAGTGACGTGTTGCCATTGGCCTTGAGGATGGTTTTGTCTGGTTTTTTTTTAATCATTGATAATGCATGATTAATAAACAATATAACTGCATTCTGCATTTTTATATCAAGTTATTAAAGAACTACCCCATTAATTCAATTTCTGGGGTAAATTATTAGCTATTTAACTTCTCTTGTAGTTTTTAAATAGGGTAAGGGTCAGTTTATATAGATGCAGTGTACTTGATCTGTATATCAACCTTCTCCCAGTGCAGCTGGTTCACCTTATCAAGCTCCTGGTTCACGCTGTCCTCCTCTGACTTGTTGATATTAGCTTGCAGTATTGAACAGTATCATTCCTTCACAGCCTCTGGCTTTCCCAGGCTTCTCGCTGTCAAACTCTGTCTCTTGAAAAAACTTAAAACAAATAACAGGGTGCTCTTTCTCGCAGTAAGGGAGTGGCGGGGAATTAGACAAGGTGTACTCGTGTTTTTATAGGGGTGTGTAGTACAGCAGGTTTATTTGTCGAGGCAAAATTAAGTAGGGTAGCGTTAAGTTTTCTTAAGCCTTCATGAGATCTCTGTGCCCTACTACTGCGTCTCATGATGTGCTACTATGCTGTGAGAGGCGGAGGCATGAATTCCTGGAAGTTGCGTAAGGGGTATTCATACAGGTTCTCGTGTAGCGAGGTGTGTTTTTTTTTATTGTTTCTCCAAACCTGCCCACTGACACTCCTTTTTGCTGAAGAGGAGAGTGTTATTTCAGGAATGTTTCCAAAATCGCTGGTGCTACCTGGGTGTGCTTGAATTGTACCTGACTCACAGTCAGACTAGACAAATAGATTTGACAACTGGTGCAACAAAGTTGTCAAGTTGATTTGTGTAGCAGACAGTAGGGACACACAGTGTTGAGGTGACTCATTCTTTGAGTATTTTGTGGTTGGTTTCCCTTTGAGCACCTTGTCTCTGGAAAGATATTATGATATAATCCCACGGCACAGTGCCAAACACAGAGCTGTGTGAAATGTAAGCTTTGGCAGTTACTGAATAGTTCCCTGTTTTGAGCTCTTGTTTTTTTGTTGTTTTTTTCTCACAGGTCCTAATCTGCTGCTGCAAAATAGCGTAACCACAGACCTGCTGCTTCCTGTTCTCTGCGTGCCCCAGTCACTGTTGCCAAAGTCATCACACCTATACTAAAGGACCAATAATAAACAAGTCCTCGGTTTACCTGCCCATCTGCTCAAAGTAGTACTCTCAGACCAGTCACACGTGTTCTCTGTAAGCTTGTGTCGATCACACACACCCACACTAGAAGGATTTAAAACACGTAGTCTGGTTCCTCGCCCACACATAGTCACAGCAAATATGGCCAGCAAGCTGACCAACTTTGGCAAGACCCTGCTGCGTCGCCGGGCATTGGACTGCTCTGGTGAAGAGACCCGATTCGCCCGCTGCCTGTCCACCCTGGACCTCATTGCCTTGGGGGTGGGCTCCACACTTGGCGCTGGTGTCTACGTCCTCGCTGGCGAGGTCGCCAGAGAAAAAGCCGGACCTGCTATTGTCCTCTGCTTCCTCATCGCCGCTCTGTCCTCCATGTTGGCCGGCCTGTGCTATGCTGAATTTGGCGCCCGTGTCCCCAAAACAGGCTCTGCGTACCTTTACAGCTATGTGACGGTTGGAGAAATCTGGGCCTTCATCACAGGGTGGAACCTCATCCTCTCCTATGTGATAGGTGAGCTTTTGATGTTTTGTTTCGTTGGGCATTTTTAAGCGTGCAAAAAGTGAACCACAGACATGATGTCACCTCACCACATCTTTTGCTTATGACAGTTTGCATGTTTTCTTTTTCAGGTACAGCCAGTGTGGCCAGGGCATGGAGCTCAACCTTTGACAGCTTGGTTGAGCAAAAGATCTCTGACTTCTTCAAAGCCTCAATGACAATGAGGGTGCCCGGGAATGTGTTGGCAGAGTACCCCGACCTGTTCGCTCTCATCCTGGTCCTGCTGCTCACCGGTGAGTTAGCACTGCCCATCATCAGTCAGTGGTCCCCAATGTGGGAGTCCCAATGTTCTCTGGGGGGACAGAGGTTAAATATGAGCAGCACAGAAGCCAAGCAGTGTACTGCTGTAGACAGGGGCCCCCCAAAAAATCATAATCAGTTTAAGTGTTCGCTATGTTTGGGATATTTTCTCCACTTTACCTCACACAGTAACTTATCATGAGCAACTCAGACAAATGAAACCTGAGATAAAGGATTGTGAGATAGACGAAGCTGCATAGCTTTTTTTAATGCGTGTATTAAAAGTTAAGCCATCAGTGTAGTTATTGCAGTCCACGTTAACACACCCACTGTTAGCATTGTATTAAAAACATTATATAACAACCGGAACAGTTGTCACACTGATTTGGAAGCTAGGGTGGCATGCCAGTAGCCGTGTTAGAAAGAAATGATAAGTGTTGCTGACTGATGGTATGTTGGACATAATTAAGTACAAACACATCCACCCACATAGCAGGACATGTTGTTATTGGTGCTGAAATATTAATTCCTCCTTCTCTCTGTTACATTCCTCTCCTCTCAGGACTTCTGGCCTTTGGTGTGAATGAGTCAGCGCTGGTGAATAAGATCTTCACAGGCATCAATCTGGTGGTTCTGGGCTTCGTTATCATCTCTGGCTTTGTAAAGGGAAACACGGCCAACTGGAACCTGACGGAGGAAGACTACTTCAGCTTCGTAAACGCCACCAACAGGAGTGGACCTGCGAAGTCAGTATATGACAGCTGCCTGCAAATGAACTTGGTAGTTTTACTGTTTCACCTATGCCTGATTGTTAAACAATGTGTCGTTCTTCTTTTAATCAGAGTCGAGGAGGAATTTGGCACGGGCGGCTTTGCGCCGTTTGGCCTGGCTGGCGTCCTGTCTGGTGCTGCCACCTGCTTCTACGCCTTTGTGGGCTTTGACTGCATCGCAACAACAAGTGAGTGGTTTTAATATTTCCATGATAAGTGATGTCACAAAAATGGCTGCATAAATGGTAACCTGGACCCTATTTTTCAAATTTTTTGTGTGTCTTAAGCGAGTGCTTAATGCTTGAAATTCCAGTCCAGTATTGAGTGAGAGGGCTACAGTTGGCAATCACAGAACAGGCTGCAATGTAACCACTTAGCATGTTTGCACCGTCAATTTACAACCACTAAAAGGGTCAGATTATTATTCTAAGTGTCTAACCAAGAGGTCTAACTCTGAACATTTATAGAAAGTATCCTTACAAAGAGTGAGATCCTTTTTGTTGAACCAGACACAACCCCAAAATCGCCATCACCAAACCCACCAGACTCTCACAAAACTCACAAAACCAAAATCTTGGTTCATCTTTCCACTGTTCCAATAATCACCAGCTCTGGTTTGGTTAAAATAAACAGTGCAAACATGCCCTGAGTGGTTACACTGGAGCCTGTTTGACGGCTGCTGGCTGCAGCCCTCTCACTTAGACACAAAACAAAAGAAAATGGAGATGAGACTCAAAAACCCTTTAAGAATTCCAATTTGCGTCCCACACTTTTGTTTGGTATGCACAAAAAAACAGACGTCATTTCAAACATGCATATAATCAGGATCTTGGGTTTCTTTTTTATTCACTGTATGTAACTGTCTTTCGTGTTTCACAAACACTTCCTGAGAATGACAGTGGTTTCACAAAGACTAACTGCGTAGCTAGGCAGTCTCGTCTTCTCTGTGACATGGGCTCTTGTTGACCCGTATGGTTACACGTGAAAGTAGAATTGCTTTTAAAAATGTGTTTGCTATATTACATAAACAGTTTGAATAGTGCTGGGCTGACGCAACACCTGTTTCCTGTAAGAAAAGAAAAGACGGTTGTGTTATGTAACTTTTTCACCTACTGTGTCAAGACCTTCATGTCTTATTCAGGTGCTGGATCTTGAGACAAGCATAAAATCTCACCTGTTGCAAATCACGATCGGGTGTCTGTTCTCCTTGTTTCATGTAGACGCTTATCAACTAATCCCTTTCCCTCTGTTGTCCTCAGGTGAAGAAGCAAAGAACCCCATGCGCTCCATCCCTA
This sequence comes from Epinephelus moara, assembly GCF_006386435.1. NCBI lineage: Eukaryota > Metazoa > Chordata > Actinopteri > Perciformes > Serranidae > Epinephelus > Epinephelus moara. The sequence continues at coordinate 10,848,172 of NC_065508.1, read as the reverse complement.
TTGGCATCGTCGCCTCTCTGCTGATCTGTTTCTTCGCCTACTTCGGTGTGTCTGCCGCGCTCACCCTCATGATGCCGTACTACCAGCTGAACACCCAGAGTCCTCTACCAGAGGCCTTCAGCTACGTTGGCTGGGCTCCCGCCAGATACATCGTGGCTGTGGGCTCTCTCTGCGCTCTGTCCACCAGGTAAGGAGGGAAAATGTTTTCCTGCCACAGTCTGTTCTGTTATACAACACTGCAAAGCTTTAATATTAACTGTTAATCTTCTCTCAGTCTCCTAGGCTCTATGTTCCCCATGCCCCGCGTCATCTACGCCATGGCAGAGGACGGGCTGCTGTTCCGTATGCTGTCCAGGATGAACACTCGCACAAAGACTCCTCTCCTGGCTACCATCGCTTCTGGTGTTGTTGCAGGTAAGCTCACTATCAGTTTGTGTCTTCTGCTTTTTCTCCGTGTGAGTTTATCTTAACCTCTTGTTACGGTCGTTGCTGTGTCTATCCCGTGTTGTCAAATCTGTCGAGAGCTGTTGTTTATAGTTTGCCAGGGTCACAGCTCTGTCTCCTGCCTCAGCTCTGTCTCCTGCCTCAGCTCTGTCTAGTACGCCTGTCAGTTCAGGATCAATAACTCCCAAGAAAAGTCTGCACAAACAGATACTGCTATGCTTTTTTATGTTGTAGGCAGCTTGAGCCATAAAAGCATTTCTTTCTTTGTCTCCCTGACTTTACAGACATGATTTAGTGTCAGTTTTCTAAGAAATCAGTTTCTCCTTACAGCTCTGATGGCCTTCCTGTTCGACCTGGCAGCTCTGGTTGACCTTATGTCCATTGGAACTCTGTTGGCGTACTCTCTAGTGGCCATTTGTGTTCTCATCCTCAGGTAAGCACCTATTAATTCTCTACAAGCACACTCTCAATGTTGTAATCATGTGTTAAACACTCTCTAGCAGCTGCTGCACTAATGTCATTGCCAAGTATCAATGAAGCCAGTTTGTTCCAAAATAATTTCACACTGGCATTAGACTAAACTCAACAAAAGATGTGAATTTATTATAGACCGTATTTGTATGCAGCCAATATTTCTAGCTATTGGAGGGTGATTTTTCTAGTTACACTACTCTGACACACTTCCCTCCCTCCACAGGTACCAGCCAGGCTCTCTGAGTTCGTCCAGCCAGACGGAGAAGCTGGTGGAGCTGGTGGAAGGGGAGAAGGTGGCTGTAAGTGGAGGGGACAGCGGTGACGAGTACGGGATGGAGACAGAGGAGAAGCCGCTCCGAGAGACCTTCACCGTCAAGCTGCTCTTCTGCCCCAGCGGAAAGACGCCAACGCAGACCTCTGGGCACATTGTCTACGCCACCACTGCTATTATTTGTAAGTGTGTCTGGGAGGAAGCTAAAGATAGAGCTTGTTGTGACTCCACTGATAAACACAGCGTATTAGAGGAGTATATGATAATTTGCATCTTGCCGCCACCAGTATGAGTAACGTTCTCTCCTTCTTGTGTCTTCGCAGCGGTTTTTATCACCGTACTGTGCATTCTCCTGGCCAACTGTCTCCCAGAGCTGCTGGCTGGGCACGCGTCTATTGTGACGCCCTGTGTCATCTTGACTCTGCTCTGTGCCGTCTGTGTCATCATCATCTGGAGGCAGCCTGAGAGCAAAGAGGCGCTCACCTTCAAGGTAACGATCAAACTCTGAGAACAGATCCTTTGTGTTACAGAGAAGAGAGGTCTCTGTTTTGTCTTTGTTGTGGTTTTATCACACTGTTTGTGATTCTGAATGGCTAAGATGCCATTTTTTTTTATTTACTCGAGTGCAGAACTAGATTGATTGTAAAAATGTTTTATTTAACATCCTCCATTTCTGTCCTCTCAAGGTCCCTCTGCTTCCCTGGTTGCCCCTGTTCAGTGTTTTCGTCAACATCTACCTCATGATGCAGCTGGACGTGGGTACATGGTGCCGCTTTGCCGTCTGGATGCTTATCGGTACATTTAAACCTTACTTTGCGTTTTCATTTCTAGTGCTACACATTCATGTGACTGTTTTGTAACTTCCTGTTGCCTCTCTTCCAGGTTTCGCCATCTACTTCTTTTATGGTATCAGGAACAGCAACGAAGCTGCCAAAAGGTCATCTCCACGCAAATACGAGCCCGCACTGCAGACCAAGACCCCCATTTACAAAGGCGCCCCTGACGACAGTGACGTGGAAGCAGGCAGCAGCCCTTGATACAAACTGACGCAGACCTGGGGAGTGTTGCCAAAGCATCTGCACTCATTTTGGCAGTCTGGTTGAACTGGCAGCCAAATGCTGCGATGTAGGCGGCTTGGAACGCAGCCCTGGGTTTAAAGGGAGGAGAGGCAAGAAAACGCCACACACATCTTACCTCTGACTTGGAGGCTGATTAACTTGATGGCTAGACACTGTGACAGAGCCACTTTCTGGCCCATGTGTCTGTTTCAATCTGTCTGTCTGTACTTAGCCTTAGCCCTCTGGGAGATATTTACCTGCCTATAACACATGCTTTGAATGGACCTGACTAACATAGAGTACTGCGGTGCTCCTCTTGAAGTTCTCTTTTCCATTTTTTTAAGCCATTAACTGGAAGAATGGTTTAAGCGTTTTCTTCCTTGCTCCCTCTCCGTTATTGGTGTGCTGTGGCTGCTTGTGGAGCCACCGGGCCAGTAGAATAACTACTATCACTAAAAAACACGACTTGAGCCAGTGAGGTTACGATTGTCAAGACGCTTGGATCAGTGAGCTAGACTTCAATAAGCAGCAGCCGCCAGAGCCTTCAGTAGAGCTAACGTGTCTAGTTTATTGGTCCTTGTTTATTGTACCTGTTTGTTTGCGTGTAAACAGGGTAGCGCTGAGGCTGTGTGGTTTACAGTCAGTCAGAGCCTCAGTGCAGTTAGGTCAGTAGCACATAGACGACATCGATGTCATCCACACTGTAGGGTTCAGTGTCTGAAGCTGTAGTTCTCGCTTTTAAAGGTCGCCCTCGTTGTTTCCCCTGCTCCCAGAAAACAGCCATACAGTTAGTGTGCACAGCAGCTTTTTAAAATGGTATGAAATAGAGTGGTGCAGGAATGAGAAAAGCATTTTAGCACTCCCTGTTCTCATCTCAGAGTCACAGGGTTTTTGGTTCCACGTTTAAAATAATGTCTGTGGTTAACACTAGCTTAAAAGACAGTGGTTTGTTCTACAACATCAAATAGGTCAGTAAATACCCTACTTATGTCTCAAAAAAGGCGGTCGCATGACGTCATCACACAGAACATGGCTGTCCTGCCTTGTTGTATTGGCAGCGTTGAAGTCATGTGCCAGTGGTGTTGTTTGTTAATAGCCTAACGTTAGCTTTATACTTCTTGTGACTGCATTTAGGCTTCAAAATAGTCAAAGTGTTATTCATTCCTGAAGATTATCTTGCGGAACAAAACATTTATCATAAAGTTCTGTTTGCCACAGAGCTTATTATCCACAATAATCCAAAATTCAATGGAAAATCCCACAAGACAATTCCTGTGTTGGCCATCATTTCTTCAGCACTCTATTAGATGCTTATCGTAAATTATCTGTGTTTGTCTTGCATATTGACCGTGTTGAAATGGTATTTGTCGGCATCTTGTGGCCTTTGTCTCAACCTTATCCAGATAACTAAAATGCTTTTAAAACTTTTACCAGCTAAAGGGGTGAAAAATTAATTTTCGACCTGTGAAGGGCGTTGGAATCCAGAAATTTAAGTAAAAACTGCACAGCAAAGCAGGAGTCATGAAATTTAATATGCTATGCTTTGTTATTTTAAACATACTTTCATACACTGAATTGCCCATATTTGGTTGGATATGAGTTTTCCTCCAAAACAACATGGGTATGTAAATATCTGAATGCATTTTAAATCATCATACTAATTGATTTACTAATCCCAGATCTCATCTACATACTTGCACCTTTCTGCTTCAGATGCTTTGCACTTAATGCGATTAACGAGCATGTTACCCCCTGACGGTCATTTAAAATTTCAGTTACAATATCTGTCCACCTCTGACTGATCTGGGAGCTGCAGGATCTGTTTCTGAACAAGGGGCCTGTCTTTCATCGCTACTAAAATATTGTATTCACCTTTTTCGTTTTTACCTCCTTGTGAAAAGACTCACTAAGGTTCTTCTTTAGTTTCAATTGAAACTTGTTCTCGGCAGCTTTATCTGTTGAGTTCCATCACCTTTTATTTTATTCAACTGTATTTTATTTCTACTACTTTTATTACTTCTTCTGATAGAACTGTTAATATTCAAATATTTATAGTTTTGTTTGTTCGGGGTAGCTTTCTCGTTTCTTTTTGCCTTTTCGTATCAATCATTTTAAAACGCTTTGTAGATGTTAATGTATTTTAATTGTTACATGTACAGTTTTTAGTGTGCTGATCTTATTTGGTCTTCTTTGTTGCTTCCACTATGTTTTTTTGTTTGTTTTTCCTTTTGTCGCAGATGTCACCAATTTATCTAATCATAATCCTTTCTGACCAAATGAACATGTTTTTGAAAACTGAGCTTTTCAAAACAGAATGACCACTAAAAGTTGGTCTCTAAATTGTGTAATATAAAAAAAGATGTTTACCCCTCTGGAGTCGATATAACTTATTGTTAATAGTATATTTTTGTTGTTTTAGTAAAGTGCTTTACTGTAGAATGTACAGTATTTGTTTAAAACTGTATCTTTATTTGTATAATGCTGTAAATTATACAAATTTTAACATATGACCTTGAGTATAATTTGGTAAGATGTTTGTTTGTAAATTACACTTGAAGGCATTTCATTTGACACTTAATGCTGCTGAAATCCAATTTATACAAATCCAAGTCACCTTTTTTAAGAAAGAGGTCCAGGTGGATGCAATATTGAAGCATTTCTGTAGATGCCGTCGCTAAACATCTTAAGTATTCGCTGAGAAAATGCTCCCTCCTGACAGACGTGTCAGAACTTGACATATCTCCCGCAAAGTTTGCAGAGAAGGAGTGTTCAGTGAAGGTAGATCTGGATTCAGCCAGTGTTTTTAGATGATGCGAATCAATAAACTGGTGCCTTCTGCCTGAGAAAGACACTGGGGCTGTGAAACAAAGAGTCCAGCTGTACGTCGGACTACTCAAATACTTTCTGATTTTCACTGGAGATTTGAACTCTGCCTGGCAATGATGGTGACATCATTAAAAGGTTATGTGGCTGTGACTCGGGTCACACAGAGCTCTTCACACTCAGCCCTTGTGCCTTTCAAAAATCAATACTATCATCTCCCCTCCTCGATGCTAACTCATTAACAGCAATGATCTATTTTTGTCTTTGTTTTATATCCTGTACATATGGCTGTCATGTATAAAACGAGCTGTATTTTCAATGTTTTTTTTAAATAAAACAATTCATGCTTATGTTTTCTTTGCCTTTTGATTTTTTTTTTTTTTTAAAAGAAGCTGGAGGCTTTTCCTCAGAATCAGCTTAAGGCAAATTTACTGGTTTTTCCATAAGTCACCAGTAACTCCTCCTCACTATGTTAACAATGTGCTCAGCCAGCAACAAAATGACTACCTTTAGGCTGTTTAACTAACCCATGACAAATGTTTTGAAAGGTTTTAGAATACATAAGTCATCATTTAACCCCAAAAACCAAAAAAGTGTTTAAACAGCTTGTCTCTCTGCCCTCCATCTCCACACACTAAGGCTGCCCTCCAGTGGTTGCACACAGCATTACGCCGATCTGTTCATTGATGCTATGACCCAATACTGACTGCTTGTTACACAACACCAATGTCAGTTTAATGCCACAAAAAGCAGCCTATCTCCAATTTTTTTTTTTGCACAAGGCAAATCTTTATTAATGTCTCCAGGCATTTCCTATTGATGACACTTGTGCTATAATAATCCCAGAGTCACAACAACATCAAGTCAACTTTGTCAGGGTTTGGTTTCAAATAAATTATTTACAGGTTGCCTAATGTGATACCAATGTGTTTCTTGTCACCTTACAGTTTAATATTCACAGGATAAAGAGTTGGATCTATTAACAGGAAGTTGACTGTGTGTGCTAATTAGGCTTCTTTCCTCCAAAAGGCACTCGAAAGACACTTCCACTGCACGGTTAAATCACATGAACTCATTGATTGTAGTTTCTAAACTGTTATTAGTGAATATTAATGCCAGCAATCTGCCCTGAAGTCTGTGCACCTGTAGAGGGGTTAAAATAATCCTAATTCATTTTTGTATTGTCATTAATTCTGCTCTTTCTATCCTGACTCCAGGTGCTGAGTGAAATGGCTATTTACATTATATCAAAAATAAAAAATTGTTTTCTTTCTTTGGAAAATTTGAGTTTAAATGAAGACATGCATTGATTATAGACATGGTTATGATTGAATCGATAAATGGATTGTAGGCATAAGTGTGAGAGAAGATTATCACCTGAAGGTGTATGTTTAAGAGCGGGCTCCATGTTCAACAAACTCATGAAATCAGTTTCCAAATTATGGATCCCCAAAGTGTTCAATATTAAAAACAGTTAAACAATTTATGAATCAAATATTTTTTGTGAAATTATTGGAGTTCCTTTTTATTTGACAATGGATTTTTTAAAATAAATGCCATTTTTCAAAAGTATGTTTTATGTCATGATGGTGTTCATGATCAGCCAATCAAAAGCCCTCAGCCTCTCTAAAGACGGCTCATTAGCTGCTGTAAAACTAAGCCAATTAGCTCCAGTTAGCCAGAGCAACAACGTTGTCCAAGTTATTCTGAATGAACCAGTCAGAGGTACCTGCTGTAATTAAACACAGTACACGGACATCAAGACTAAAATCTCCTGTGCAGCTTAACAAGGCTGCACATGCTACCTCACTAGCTAGCTAAGTAGCTAAGTGTGGTTGTGAGCTTGAATTATTACCGATCACCAGCATCAGCTAGCTGGTTCATTTAGAGTTACCTTGGCAGAACTCTGATCCCAAAGATGCTATTCACAGAGAGAAAGTCTTTCAGTGTGGTTGCCAGCAGTACCTAGCTAACACTGCTAATAACAAGCTCACAACAACTCCTCTAAGCTAGTTAGCCAGCTAGGTAGTTAGCATATGCAGCCTGGCGTAGCAAGACTTAAAACAGTGATTCTCAGTTTGCAGCCCGTGAGAGAAATCTGGCCCTCGATACATTGATACATTGATACATTGATACACACTGGGAATTTTTGGACTTTAAATGTAAATAAGGTGCCAGAGTGTGTAAAACTCTTCCCAATATAACTTGTTTGATCCCTGGACCCCTCGACATGGGCTCCGAATGTCCTTAAATCCTACAAACGTTCCCAACTGCTGTGTGGAATTTGCCTCATTTATCTATTTTATCCGATAAATATTATTCTTTGTTCATTAAAGGGATACTTCTCCGACTTTAACCAGTTTCTATCAAAACAGTGTGGGCAGTGTGTATAAATGAACTGTGGTGAACTTCCCTCCATCAAACCAGTGCCTCGATATCCCTCCTTGCCCTGCGGTGAAACTCTGACGATTGATGTAACTTATGTAATCGCTGGCTCTTGGGGTGTTCCTCGAACTACAGGCTGTACTTCCACATTTTCTGCATTTCTGCATTCTGCACTTTTACTGTTAACAAACACAATGACATTTTTTGGGGGGCGGGGCTTAGCTGGAGGCAAAACAATTCTCCACAAACTTTAGCTAGTGCTAGCTAGCAAGTTCTGTTCATTTGTTTTAGACAGTGGAGGAAGATAATGCGAGTGGTGCATTCAGAAATATTCATTCCGAGTGCCAGAGCGCACTCTGGCACAAACTGGACCGTGTATAGATTCGATGCGCTGTCTGAATGTATCGTTCGGTTATCCAGAGTACCGCATTCTTAGAAAGGCAGAGTGGACTCTGTCTGGGGGGACTATTGATTGCTATCAAAGCTAACATTAGCGTTATGGAGAAATCCAACATTCCTCGTAATGCCTCCCCAATTTCTGATGAGGTGAGCATGATAACATTTACTACATGTAACGTTATTCATCCCTACAACAGGAAATACTTTCTCCCTAACCTGATTTGAAGTGTGAGCTGCAAATGCAAACATTTTTAATGATCACCTCCGTCCAGTCCTTGCGTCTTATCACATTTAGCCATAGTTGTCTTTGCTTTTGTTGATAGGCTGTGGCGGCTGGTATCCGATAAAATTTAAGTTTTGAGCCATGACTCCTTCATTCTGGCTCCCAATAACACAACAAGATGACATCTTAAGACTCCTATGTCGCCTGTGGTGGAGTCGTGTTTTGCCTCCAGCTACCAAACTGACGTCATTGTGACCTTGGCTGTAAAAGGGTCTACACTCGACAAACGATCTATTACCAGTCACCATTTGGACATAATCACATTACATCACCCACCAGTGGGAGCGTTTATTGGTCTGGTGTGGCACAGTGCATTCTGGTAGTTGTAGGTTTTCTCCCTCTTGAGCAAAAGCATCCTTTCTGTAGCAGCACTTTCAAAATTTTTTGTGTCTTTCTACTGCAGTGAAATACTTCTCTAACCGGCCCCTGGCCTCCTGTCATTTTGCAAAAATGGCCCCCGAGCAAAGCAAGTTGAGCTAACTTGAGCGAATTGGAGCTCACTGGTTAAATTTGACAGCAGCTGTTGAACCATCACTGTCATGAAGAGCAACAGTACGCGACAAAATGTCACATGAAATAAACGGTCATTGAGAACAAAATTCATTATGAAATAAAACAGTCTATTATTTTTTTTACGTATTCAATATTGGGCTCTTTGGGGTTCCATACAAAAGGCTTTACGGTTCTCACCAGTAAACCAACACAGAGCAGTAAACATGAACATGGGTACTTACCATATAGATAAAAAAGTCCTTGCTATGATCAGGTAATAATGGCTATCAGTGAGCAGCTACAGAAGCTTTTTCCTTTTTCACAGTGCAAACTCTTCCTCCAGCAGTCGTCAGCAGGTCGCAGTCAGACAAACATGACAGAGTCTCAAACTTTGGTTCAGTTTGAGTTCATCGTCATTATCGTCTGCTCTCTTCATGTATTAAGCCACTTGGATTTAGTGCAGTACAATCAGTGAACATCTCTTTCTGTCTCGTCTCTCACTGGTTATAGTCTGTACAAGGATGCAGTATATTCTGAGTATTATGCGTGAAAAGGACGAGGCATGGCTCAGTCTTGGCATCACTGATTCAGATTTAAATTAACATGAGAGCATAAACACACTACACTGACATTATCAGTCTTTAAGAGAAGTGTGGCAACAACTGGAGTATAACTGTACACATCAGGAAAGGCCAAAAAGTGCAGTAAAGCGGAAGGTTTGGTAAGAGCTGCAAAGACAGCAGGGTTATTACAGTCACACACACATGCACACAGAACAGTGAGAGGGTTAGGATGCTTCTTGTGCTTCTACGCCTGTTAGTGACATCAACGAAGAGCCATGAACAGGCACCCCAAAGTTAAAACAGTGTCTCAAATATAGAAGTGTGTTACTGAGCAGGGGAAATATTACAAGTCCCGAAAAACTGGCCTGAGTGCAGCCAAGGCGAGAGAGAGCGATCTCCTACAGATGGAGTCCACTGGAGTATTACTACCTGTCACCCCCACATGCTGCAGCCAGATAAATCAGCAGAAGCATTGCCGGCTGCCCTTGGTGACCTCCTCGGAGGAATGGACGGTGTTGGGAACAAATCCACTCTTGACGCCCTCCCAGCCATCCTGGATCTTGATGTCCCCGGTCCGTACCAGCTCAAAGATGTCCCTCGTCAGATCCACAAACGCCTTGTGAAAAAGAAACAAAATTAAAACCAGATTGTGAAGCTTAACACACACTATGAAGAAAAAGTCAAATCTCATCCACACCTTCTCCACGTTGATGGATTCCCGTGCCGATGTCTCCACATAGCGCATCCCGTAGGCCCCTGCCAGCTTCTCTGCCTCCTGCTGGGTCACCTGACGATGGGCCTCCAGGTCACACTTGTGACCGACCAGCAGGAAGACAATGTTGTGCGGCTGGACGTGGCTCTGGGCCTCCTCCAGCCAGTTATGGACGTTCTGGAAGGAGCGGCGGTTTGTGATGTCGAAGAGTAAGAGCCCACCAACGGAGTTACGGTAGTAAGCTCTGGTGATAGACCTTGAAATACAGACATAGGGATTGTGCTGAAAATAAAAACCACTGTAGAACACAGTCCCCAACAAATACACTATTTACTCCTGTTTGAATAATGTTTGCCGAACACCACAGCTTCCAGCCATTTTAAGAAATTACTGAGCCTTTTTTTGTGAAATTAAAGTATACTCGTGATCCTTTTTTGAAATTTTACATCAGGTGATCTGACGTTTTGAAGACTTGAGTGCCATTTTAATGGAGCCTGCATATGATGGACGGCCGCACAGGAAAATTGCACACATAACAAAATATTTTTCCATCTCAATTCCACATGAAACTGCAAAGTCTTCTATGGAAATCCCTGCCTTCAGCTAACATCACCAGCACTGATGACAGACTGTAATGACAGCGACACTAGGGAAGTGCCAACAGTAGCTCTCTACAAGTTGTCATTCCTAACTTGACAGACGCTTGTTAGGGGGGCGCTGTTTTCAGTGGTTGCTAAGTGAGAAAATATAACGCATGCATTTCCTGTCATGTTCAGTGGCTGCACAAAATGTTCCTGAGTGTCACCACTGGCCCACAGTTTAAGAAACTGTGTCCTACACTATGGCCCTTTTTATGACATACAATACTATGACTTCTTTATGGCACACTTCACGATGACTGTTTTTTTTTACACTTTTCATGACATTATGTTATGAATTCTTTTATGACTTTCAATAACATACTATGCTATGACTTTTTTTAATGACATTTTTATGGCATATTATATTACAACTTCACACTGAGACTTTTAAATGCTTTTTTATGGCATACTTACATAAAGTCACATACTATGTTTTTCATGACTTTTATACTGTGAACTTTTTATGAATTTTGATGACATACTATGACCTTTTTAATTCTGTTTTAATGAAGCACTATACTGACTTCTATGACATACTATTGTATGACTTTTTTTTTTTACATTTTGCAGGATTTTTATTAATACTTCTAAGACATACTATACTATGACTTTTTTTTACAACATTTTTCATGACTTCACACTGAGACTTAAATATTTTTTATGACATACTATACTATGACTTTTTTCATGACTTTATACTGTGGTTTTTTTCTGAATTTTGATGGCATACCATACTCTGACATTTTAAATTATATTTTTTATGAAGTACTATACTGTCTTCTATAACATACTATTGTATGACTTTTTTTGGTGACATTTTTCATGACTTTATCCTATGATATTTTTGACTTTTCATGGCATACTATACTATGACTTTTCTTTTTACATGTTTAATGACTTTAATCTAAAACTTTTAATGACTATTTTTATGACATACTATACTATGACTTTTTTTTTTTTAACAACATTTTTCATTAATTTATACCAGGAAATGTGTATGACTTTTTATGGCATACTATACTATGACTTTTTATTTCACTCTACACTATGACTTTTGCATTAATTTTTATTGGTTTACTAACTAACTGACTAAGAAATTGTTATGACTTTTTATGTCATACTGTGCTATGACTTTAATCTGACATTTTTATGGCATACTATACTTTGCCTGTTTTTTTCTTTTTATTTATAAAAAACATTTTTTACTTTTTTATGGCATATCATACTGACTTTTTCATCATATTTTTTTTGTATCATTTTTATGGCATATTATACTATGACTGTTTTATGACTTTTTAAGGCGTATTATACTATGACTTTATTATGGCATTTTGCACGACTTCCTTTTATGACATACTACTTTTTTTTTCTATGGAGACATCCAACAGGACTGGGACAAGGTTGGGGGTAAATGTGCTTATGTAATGTGAAAAGAAAAGGTACTTAAACACTTACTATATAAAAATAAATAGGTTAATGATGCTGTTTTGTGAATGAGTGAAAAGCATGGAAGAGCTCTGCCTTTACCTGAACCTCTCCTGTCCTGCAGTGTCCCAAATCTGTAGTTTGATTCTTTTGCCCGGCTCGATCTCCACCAGGCGAGAGAAGAAGTCCACCCCCACGGTTGGGTCTGACACCTGGGCAAAGCGGCCCTCAGTGAACCTCCGGATCAGACACGACTTGCCGACCGTGGAGTCACCGATGACGATCAGGCGAAACTGATAAAGCCATATCGTCTCCATGTCTCACCAAAATACAATCTGTTAGAAAATAAAATCATTAAATCATCAGTCATGTTATGGATTAATGTCTTATAGTGTGTGACCAACTATCCAAAACCCAAAGAGTTTACAATCATTTAATTTTTCAGCCCTAATCCATAGTATATAGAGCATAACAGATTGCTCTGATCTGTTCTTATACATCTTATCATCTGTACTGATAAATAAAACTGGAATGTAAATTGTTCCAAAGCTACTTATTTGCTAAGTGTGATGAGAAAATGTTGATCATTTGCAGAGCATTTTAAGGCTCTGTCTTTCAAAACCACTACAGAATTATCTTCACAATATATGAAATCTAAAACATGATCTTTAAAGCCTCTACAAACAACAGAATGACACCCTGCTCTATAGAAACAGAGGATGTGTTCAAATAGATTCAGATTAAAACAAATGTGCATTTAATCCCCAGACTGCGTCGACCACATGGTTCACTTTTGGATTATGGCTGCCACCATGAGGAGAATAATAGGCTCAGATCATCTCAGCAGTGTCCATGTGATTTACAGTTGGGTGATCTAATTTGAGGGGAAGGAGGGAGGGGGGAGGCCACTCCTCTCCAACTCAATAAACATTGGCATAGTCAGCCCCCATGTGGATAGTAGGCTGGTTGTTAGACAGCAATAACACACAATGAGGCCTTGAACCGAGCCAAACATGAGCTTAATGAAGAGATAGCTGCTAAACATGGCTGCTAGCTGATAACACATGTTCCTAGAAGACCTTCAGTGTCACTCATAATAAGAAATCCTGCAAAGTTTATACAAAAAATATGAGTAAATTGTTTGGATCATGAGGCCCAACCCACTTAGCTTAATCCCAGTATGGCTGTTGTTTACTTACAACATGAATATTCAGTCAACAGTCTCATAAAGAACAATAAATAATAACCTACCTTAAAGTTAAGAGCTCAGTGTCTGTAAAAAACAAACCCCATATCGATGATTCCTACAAATGATCCTGTAGAGCAGCAGTGGTGGTGTTACAGAAATAACCCGCCAATAACAAGCATCACATTAACCAGGCCTCGTGTCCAACATCAGCACGTGACCCGTTTTTAGGGACGAGAGCAGCCTGTGGAGTGTTTAAACCGAGAGATGATCCGAGATGGTTCCACTCCGCATTTGATATTTCCGTGAGGATCGGTCGGCGGATGAAATGGCAGCAGGACACAACAGCAGCATCACACATCTCCTCCTCGCCCTCATCAGCACCACTACCGTAACTGTGCGCACGGCAGCGCACCGACAATCCTCAGGGTCACGCTGCTGCCTTCAAAGGCTGTAGGAAGAAAACAAAATCGTCACTACGGTGTCAGCGCAAATTAATAAATAATTTAGCATTGCTCACAAAATTATACAAAGGCATAAAGCATTCACTCGAGATAACAAAGAGGTAATTCAGGAGAACAATTGCTAATTTTCCCCTCATAAAAACTTGAATCATAATTCTAAGATGATCTTATTAATTCTGAAAAACTTTTTTTTTTTCAATGAGAGCTTTTCTCAAAATTCAGAGATAATAATCTCCTTAATTCAGAAAAACGGGGCAAATATTTTTTCCCAAGTGAATAGAGTATACTTTATACCAATATTTACTTTTTAAATGATTATTATTATTACTATTAGTAGTAGTAGTAGGAGGAGAGTAGTAGTAGTTTTATTGCTAATGTCATTATTTGAATCTTTATTGATATAAAAACAATCCAATAATATATAGTTACAGCAAATAAAGCAACTAAACTAAGCAACTACTAAGAAGGAGACATGACAACAGTGGGGGTGTCTCCCTTACATCCTGCTCCATAACTGGGAGGGACATTAAGCAGCTAAACAGCTTAATGAACACCAGTTCAAAATAAAATAGAAACAAATATAAAATAGATCATACATTAATTAAGCAGACTAAAGTTTTAAAAAAGGCCACAAAGCAGAGCAGTTATAATCTGACTTGTTTGGCCTCAAAATGTTAGGCTACATATTATAAATAGAAAAATAGATTGTCAGCATATAAAAAATGTTGTGTATCAATGTTACAGTTTTTCCCCCATGACAGTAGCCTATCAAACTTTATTAATGAACATATTTTATTAGTCAAGTCCTTAGTCCTAGCTTCAAAGTTTAGGACTAAGGACTTGACTTGGGACACGAGTGCAAAGACTTGAGTCTTACCTGTGACTTACAAAAAAATAACTTGGTTCCACCTACCAAGCACTTGTCCCTTCCCTCTTTATCACTTTTTACTGTATTTTGGTGTATGACATATTTTTGTTACCAGCACTCATATAACGAAGGGATATCTAACCAGAAAATGACTTTGGTGGGAGTTAAAGTCACATATGAGAATATTACTTATGCAAAACCATTTAGTGATGTGAGTTATTCCCATAATGAACCCGCACCCACCTCCTCACATCTCCCTCATCTGAGGTTGAGGAATTATGATGATAACAATGCATATCAGTTAATGATAAGAATAATGACTGAGGTGCATTAATGTAAAACAGAGGGGAGAAAAAAAGCAATAAATACACTTATAACAAAAATAAATAGGTGAATAAAATAAAATAAATATAGGATAAATAAAAATAAAATTATGAGAGCGGTAAGTGTACATGTATGGGTCATTGCAGTGCATAATAAGCTGTTGGCAGATTTTCAATGTTCAGCTGTTATATTTAATACCCATCTCAGCAAGGTAGTCCTCCTGGGGAAAGAGAGGTCAGGCTCTTGACATAATTGATCAGGGGCTGCCAGATACTGTAAAATCTGTCTGTTAAACCCTTGTGGAAATTTTTATCTTTTCCAACTGCAAAAAACACAATAAAACTACAGCAGGGAAATGTTTTAGTGTTGCTGCAAATCAAATTTAACATTCACGACATACTGTATGACCAAACAAGTTAAATCTGTACCATGCAGACTCTAAAGGTCCTGGGCACATTGGAGAAAACGCACTCGGCTGTGTGACAAATCCTGAAGTTTTACGAGGAGCGCTTGAACGCACCACCAGTTAACAGCCTGTGTTGGGAGTTGCTTCCAGGAGCTGAGAGTTGGCCGAGAAGTGAACTGACCCAGAGGGTGTTGTGTGATTAAACGGGTGGACTGCAGTGATCTGAGGCGAGCTTCACCTCTTCTTTCACAAATCTCGACGATATTGGATCAGAATAAGAAAAATAGTGCGTAGTGTGTTGGACGGAAGAAAATGCCCTACTTACTTCACTGTCCTTGACTTCACCACAGCCAGTTTACAGTTTTGTGCGCACCGGTATTCATAAAAGGTTTCTGTAATTCTACTGAGGAGTTTCTCTCTGCAGAGCTGCAGCCATGCAGCAGGAGCTCCTGTTCAAAGTCCTGGTCATCGGGGACCTGGGAGTCGGGAAAACGTCCATCATCAAGCGGTACGTGCACCAGATCTTCTCCCAGCACTACCGAGCCACCATCGGGGTGGACTTCGCCCTGAAGGTGCTCCAGTGGGACGATGACACTGTGATCCGGCTGCAGCTGTGGGACATAGCAGGTCTGTCAAACTTTAACCAGCACATCCTGGTTTACGAGCTCACTGTTTGCATCAGGTGATTGTTAAAACTGTAAAGCTCTGCGGGATTTATTCTCTGTGGTTTGGGATTTTTGGGGACAGAAAGCTTTTGTTTCTCCCTCACCAGCTGTGGAAACTTTAAAGCTACTACAGGATAAGTGTTTGAAACATTAAAACATATATAAAATGGTAGTTGGATTGTACTGCAGAACAATTTCTGAGTCCTTAAGTCTTATTTTCTGCCAGTGCAGTAAGATCAAACTAACTGGTTTCCAATACAATCAGCTCCTGTCAACAGTGTCTTGAAACATGACAGACTGCTGCACAAAAACAACACTTTCTAAACTTGTTTTCACTTTATGATTCAGTGACAAACAAACATAACTTTACAAGATGTAGATATTTTTCAGTGGCTGATGTGAACTCGCAGTGAGAGTGGACGCCTGGGTCCCTCCCTGTCATTTGAAGCCTGGTCGAGGAATGTAGATCTTGTGCCTGGCTGTGACTCAAGTGATCCCATGCTCATAATATCAGTCACATGATGGCAGCTACTGTAGAATAAACACATACACACACGCTGTATTCGTCACTAATACACCGTGCTGTGAGTTGATCTAATTTAACAGACTTGAAAGGCATCTTTACACAAATATGTGTGTGTCTGATGGCTGTCCTGTGCCGTGCGTCCCAGGACAGGAGCGTTATGGGAACATGACTCGTGTCTACTACCGGGAGGCGGTGGGAGCTCTGGTGGTGTTTGACGTGACGAGGGCCTCCACGTTTGACGCAGTGCTGAAGTGGAAGGATGATCTGGACTCCAAGGTCAGCACAAACTTTCTCTCCTGTCATTCTGTCTCTTGGAAGAGGTGTAATAATTCACACTACACCTGCACATGGCCGGTCACAAGCACACACAACAACAGTTCACGCCACAGTTGGAGTTAAGGTGAGGGCGGTGGTGTTGTTATAGTTACATGAGATAGATTTCTAGTAAACAGGAAAGCTTAGCTCACAGATATCGCAGAGGCATCATCCACATTTTAGTGTAAATAAGTGAGATTATGCTAAAAAAGGGTGTAACAGCTGTTTACACCTGGCATTATTATGCTTCTTGGATGTCACGATCACAAGTGGACAGCTGTGAGGCTGTCTGTTCACACCAGGCATCAGAATGCAGCCCCTTTTACACACAGGTTGCACCAAAGTGCCGCTACAAAGTCCCTTCTTTATGCCGCCTTTGCATTTTTACACAGAAGTAAACAACAGCAGTATCATGCCGCCCCATGGTGTGATTTCAGACAGCATGCTGGCGTCCCAGAAGCAAATGGGACATGACGGGTGCCTCTAGTGTGACATATTAGATATGCGTCTGCAGCTGTCCCTAAACAATAATCATGTCAAGGAGGAGAGGGTGAGGAGCATCCGGACTTCATCGTCTCTATAGTTTGTGGACATTTTCCGTTGCTGTTCTACTTAGTTGAGTTAGCTGCTTTTTTAATCTCCTGGCGGTGGAACACACAAATAACACGTCATAAAAACATCACACATGTCCCATTCATAGTCCCATACTGCCAGCTGTCGATTTGGCGCTGTTGCTACCTACGCTGCCATCTTAAAGGTGAGGCAAGTCTGTCCTTCCATTCTGTGATCATCCATTTTATAAAGAACAACAAGGTGGAATAACGGTGGTACTTGAACAAGCAATGTAAAATGCGCTTGCTTCTCTACATGCACCTCAAATGACCACTTGTGACAGGATCTCACTTCCTGCTCCATATGCAAATAAACAAGTAGTCCTACATCATTTCGATTTGCAAAGACCGAATGCGTTGTTAATCAGCGGGAGGTTTGTTGTATTATTCGCACACTTCAGCTCCAATTTTGTAGTTTGCCACAGACTGTGGGAGACTATGGATGGTTTCGAGGAGAAATGGGTGTTCTCCAGTGCAGGGAAGCAATAGATGGCTCTCTCATCCCCATCACTGTCCCCTCCAACAATGCAAAGGATTAGCCTACTTCAGCTGCAAAGGAAGTCATTCCATCATCTTACAGGGTGTTGTGGGTCTCTACAGACACTACACAGAGGACATAATTTAAATATGTAGTCATTTAATGTGGCTCAGGACACATTAGTGTGCACACTGCTGAAAGAGTGTGGCCTTAGGTGGTTCAAACCACCTCCAAATGTGATCTGAGCGACGCAGTGACAAAGCACTGGGTGCATTCACATCTGTATTTTAAGCTGTCCACTTGTAATCCGATCACCTGAGATGCATGTTGATACCAGGTGTGAACAGAGCCCATGTGTGTTAACAGCTCCAAAGACCAGGGCTCGATAAAAGTAGGTTGTTTGAAAAATTGCAGCTGCAGTGCTCAAAGTTTGTGAAAGGTGACACCAATAGCCTGCACACAGCAGAAGGAACAGAGAGTGCACTGGGAACTGCTTAAGGTGCCAGTGTGCTTCAACAACAGTGTGAGTCAGATGCATCTGAACCCCCACCCATCCACCACCCTCTTCACAGCTTTTCCAACATCAGAAATAGAGGGCAGTGTCTGACAGTTTCTATAAAGTTGTCAATATACTACGTGTCGTCCAATCATGTATAACAACAGAAGCGTTTGGTTTAAGCCTGCTATCATACAGAGGGGTGATAATTACTCAAATAAGGAAAATGGTCCCCACTCGAATCTAGAGAAATAACTTTTAAAACGCCTGAGAGAGAAGTTCAAACCTTACTTACTTTCTCACCATCACATACCTGGCCAATCGCTGCGTGTGTGGGCATGCGTGTTGTATTGTCGGTTTTGGTATATTACAGAAATTATGATTTATGATGTTTTTCTCCTAGTTAAACATCAAATAGCCAAAAGAGTAAATTATATGATATTAAAGTTTGTACAACCATCATCTAACTCTTCTCTCCTCTCTCCTCAGGTGACCCTGAACCACGGGAGGCCAGTTCCAGCTGTACTCTTGGCAAATAAGGCGGACCAGCTGTCTTCCCAGTCACCTAAACTCGACTCCTTCTGCAGGGAGAATGGCTTCGTTGGCTGGTTCGAGACCTCTGCAAAGGTACAAGAGGCTGAAGTCAAATCAGTGGAAAAGACATTAAGAGTTAGACTGAGGTGGTGGTTTCCACAAATCTTTTAATATACTGGCGATTTCTATGCAAATATAAAAGGTTGGAGGGCTTTTGTGATTGAGCTGTAAAGCTGCTTGACTTGAGGCAAAGACTAAAAGACTTCATTCAGGTCTAAATAACAGTCATCAGCACTATACATAATTTACACAGTCAGATTAACGACACATTTAACTGGCTAAAATAACAGCAATGCTATTACAATAGAAGCTCACTGTAAAAATAAATGATTCTGAAAATTACTGTCTGGTGTTTCAGCACAAACACTGAAAGTCAGAAAGCATTTTCTGAAGAGACAAATGGAGGAATGTCTGCAGTCTGGTGTGAACTGGCCGTCTAGAGCCTGTCTAATGAGTTACACACCAGAGTGGGAGTCAGAGACAGTAGTGTAGTTAGAGGACACAAAGGCGCAGCAGACAGGACAAAAACAATAATGTTTCAGACATTGTGTGACATCCTGACTTCTCATTAGTTTAGTCTGCGATGTCAGAATGAAAAGGCGGATAGTCAATTAAGTCAGAATCAGACTGTCTGATTTGCTGTATTTACCATTTGGACTGTGATACGGGCTGCTGTAGACATTTGCGGACAGATATGGCCGTTGATGAAAGAAGAAATAACACAATCGTCCTATTAGAGAATAATAAATAAAAAACACCCACATCACATTTTGGGTTTGGTGCTAGAGCCTGAGTTGGTCTGATATGACCATTATCCCATGGTGGCTAATGTTAGCTAATGTTAACTAGCTAACATATTGTTGTGTAACTGACATTGTCAAGTTAGTTTGCTGACTTCTGTTTTGTTTTGTTTCAGCATGACAGATAAATACTTTAGGACTTTCCCATTGGCAGTTTAAGCCACACCGAGTCAAACCATTCGGTGTTGATTTACGTTTCCAATCGCAATTTAACACAGAAAGTTGTGTCAAATCACGCCCAAGATAGACCATAACCGACTTCGGCTCAAAACGTGCCAGACCACTTTTAAGCAGGATGGAGTGACATCAGATGGGCTTCGTCATCATCCAGGAACAATTCAGCATGAAGTTGGTGCCAGACATAGCAGATACTTTATCAGTTTCAACTGCGTCTCAAAAAAGCAAACAGAAAAGAGAAGGGCATGCGCTCGCACAGTTCAAAGTAAACAGCACTAAAGAGAACAATGCATTTAAAATCATTGAGTCAAGCCAAGTGTGACATCAGTTAAGTGGGCAGCTCTGTTTTATGGAGATGGAAATCCCTGCTGCTCTGGGCTGATGCGCTCAGTCGAACTGAGTTAAGCCAAGCCAGCACATGTGTAGAAATGGGCTAAAAGAGTCCACAGCCATGCAAGCGTGCTCTGTGACACTGTATGCGGTTAGTTTGAGCAAAACTTGAGCAAGCTAACAAGTGCAAAATAACAATGCTAACATGCTGATGTTTATGAGGTATAACATTTACCACATTCATTATCTTAGTTTAGCCCACTAGCATGCTAACATTTGCTAATTAGCACTAAACTCAAACTACAGTTGACGCTCATTGCTAAATCATCATGCTGAATAATTGAAATTTTGACCCAATGATGATGCTAGATGAAAAGTCAGAGGATCTACAGAGTAATTAAAATTCGTCCTTAAGAAACCTTGAGTATTTAAAGCTAATTTCAAAGCAATCCAACTTATACTGTCGGTGTCAAATATTTTAGTCTAAACCACAAATTTGAACCTCAAGGTGGCGCTACATGAAAAGTCAGAGGATCTACAAAGTCATTCAAGTTCATCTTCTGGGGACCACAGATGTCTGTAGAAAATTTCATCGCAATCCATCCAGTGGCTCTTGAGATTCAGTCTGGACCAAAGTGGTGGACTGACAGGCCCACATCCATAGAGCCATGCCACTATGGCTGTGTGTGGAGTGACTATGGGGTACATGATTTCTTCACTGTTGTCTTGTCTTATTCCCTCTCTCAGGAGAACGCAAACATCGACGAGGCGACGCGCTGCTTGGTTGGGCACATCCTGAACAACGAGGAGAGCCCGCTGGTGGAGCGAGACCCCAGCTCCCTCGTCCTGTCTGGATACACCAACACCACCAAGGATCATTTCAACTGCTCGTCGTGTGTGAAATGGTGACTTCTGACCAATCACAGGCAACCAGGAAGTAAACAGCTGTGAGGCCACGACCACGTAGAGAAGTTTGGCTCAGGGACTGCTTGTAAAAAAGAAACTGCCTTAGGCCATGTGATTAATGAAGGAAAATGTAAAACAGGTGAAGCTTTGTACCGATGTCGATGGGCTGTGTTCACACTGCAGGCCAACGTGATATCAGGAGCATAAAAGATTAGGTATTGATTTTTTTGTTGTTATCGTTGTTTCTGCAGATTCTTAAAAAGGTTTGGTTTTTAATATTAAGGTAAATGTTTTTTTGTAATTTAGTTCTAGGCTATGATTCATGCTTCACAACCACAAAAAACTCCAGTTTTGTTTATTTCATCCTTTTACCCACAGGAACTGCACAGTATTATTTTTGCTTTTGGAGGTATTAAAAGAGTCTTTTAAGTAATTATATTTATACACGAAAACTGCAAGATTTGTTCATTCTACGATATAACCCATATCTAGTATCAGTATAAACCTACAGTGCCTGATGTGTCCACTTTTTGTACCTCTGCGTCTTTTGCTTGCATTACACGTATTTGACATTGTGCCTCTGACATGTAGCTGAACTGACAGCTCCTTAAACTTTCATCTGCAGTGTGAACACAGACAGACAAAAAAAAAAATGGAGCCTTCTGCATTCTTTGCACTTTCCCTCAGTCCACCATCATCCAGTATATGGAAACAGTCAAAACTTCAAATGCTGAAAATGTCCTATATTTCACACATATTGTGGACCTAATATATGAGTGCTGACAGTACCACAAAGACCTGAGATGCATTTTTACTGGAGTGAATTTGAACCAAAAGCTAAAACCTGTGGTTACAAATGAGACAGAACCTACATCCACTCAGTCCCCACACTTAAGTGTGACTGAGGTATAGGAAATGATTTCTGCAGATTCAGGTTTCTGTCATTTACCAGCTCAAACTGTGGACTTAAGCTCAGATTTACATATATATTATAATATGTTCAAAGTCCCCTCCGGGCATGTTTTAAAATGTGTAACATACTCTGTTATGATTAATATTTTGTCGAACATGGGATTCCCACATAAAAAGTAAAAAATTAAAGATTCTAGCTACCCATACTACCATACTATATAGTATACCAGTAAAAGATTTAGTATGTCAAATGTAGTATGCCAAAAATACCAGGATGTACCAGCACGGTCCGACTTTTCAGTATGCAAGTCAGCATGCTTTTCTGGCTATTCTGACCCATAATCCGATGTGATAGATCACACTGACTGAGCCGCAAAGAGATGACAGCTGATTGACAGCTGTCAGAAATCACAATGACGGGTGAGAGTGCATGATGTAACTGATGACCAGTCGAATAGTAATAATAGGAATATTGACTGTTTAAGTGAACAAAATAATCATAAATATTACAAACAACAATGAAAATAACAATGACAGAGGACTGCAGTTGTAATTTCGCTGTCTACTATCTACAACCTCCACAGTTATGAATTTAGTTCAGGGCGAAAGGTTATGAGAATGTAGCATGTCCCGATGTGCATGCTGCATGCAACAGTACATACTTTTTATGGATAGCTGCAGTACCTACTAAAAGTTAAAAGTATGCAAAGCGGAACACACCCATCGTCTGGCCCCGTGCCCCGCCCACCACCTGCTTTCACTCTTTGCCTTCTCCAGTACTGACACAGCGCTTAAACAAAGTGTGGAGGTCTGGCTATGCATGACTGAGCATGACTGAGCATGAAAACTAATTCTTGACCTTCTGAGGAGCAGTGTGAAGAATTCAGTGGCATCTTGTTGTTAGGATTGCAGATGGCAACCAGCTGAAACTTCTCCCACGTGCCAAGTGTGAACTCCCAGTAAGAATTTCTTCAGTGTTCATTGGTTAGGAGGTTTTTACAGTGAGCCTAATTATCTGCAGAGGTCTCTTCCTCTTAACAACAAACAGACGAGGTGATTACAACCAGTAAAAATACTAAATAAAGCATTGTCACATTACAAATCAGTCTTTCTTTGATGCTGTTCAGCACATTGTGGAGGGACTGCTAACTACGGTGGCTAATGCAAAAAATGTGAATGGTCCTATCTAGAGCCAGTGTTTGGTTTGTCCGTTCTGGGCTACTGTAGAAACATGGCAATGTAACATGGTGATCTCCATAGACGAGGACCCACTTCCTTTGTAGATATAAACAGCTTATTCTAAGGCAATGAAAACACAAAAAAACATAGTTATTATATTCCTTTTCTGCCAATACAGCCCCCTAAATCCTACACACTGGACTTTTAAGACAGTAGTTTGACACAAAAAAAAATCTGTTGAATGCCACAGCCATATTTCTGTCGTAATCTGAATCCCTTTATGTCACATGAACACAGAGGATGCATCCTGTGTATTCATATTTGACCTGCTAATGCATAAAGATGTTTTCTTTCGTACTGGATGATGAACTGATGGGCTGGAAAATCTGTCCTTGCATGCAACTGAGAAAAACTCAGAAGGACCCTTTGCAGTCAGAAATGAACATAAATGCTGTGGAGATAATGGAGGAGAGTCAGTTTAGCAGACATGTCCATTAAATGGATTATTCAAGTGGTTGATAAAACCTAAAGGCTATTAGCGGATTGAGAATTTCTTTAATTAGTAATAGCAGTGGTACACTGTGAACCACTTCACAACATCTGTGGCTCTTCCAGGACTACTCTTATCTGTCTTTATGAT
>NC_065508.1:10477261-10524287 GCF_006386435.1 Epinephelus moara | reverse complement strand
CTTGGTCTGGCAACTGCTGTGTGTGTTATACTAAAGTGTGTGTGTGTGTGTGTGTGTGTGTGTGTGTGTGTGTGTGTGTGCAAGAGAGAGAGCGAGAACATAGGGCATTATTTTAATCAGCATTGTAGGTTTTGTGGTTTTAAATGATTTGCAATGCAAAAAGGAGGGAGCAGAATGGTTGTTTGACATCACATAGGGCATTATGGGAGTTTTAAATGCTTCCTAAAACTGCAACCAATCTTTTCTGTGAATAGACAGACAGATAAGATAGGAGGTTGATTTCCAGCAATTTAAAAGCCTTTGTTTAACAGTTTTACAGTTCTGTTATGTAAGAGGAAGCATGTCCGCTGTGTTAAAAATGAAGTGTTGCTATCCCGCTAGCTGCAGCTGATGGGGGAAGTGTTGATAGTGAGATAGCACGCTTTAGCAAATGTGGTTTATGTGCATACATGTGAACCTTGGGAAAGTATTAGCAGCAACCACATACAGTTTATGTGAGAATGTTTTTTGTCGAGTCATGAATCTTCAGTATATCATTTGCACATAAGTTTGAGATGTTCATATATTATTTCAGGCTGGGGAGCCATCAGATAACAACCAGTAACTAATAAACCTGTCTCTGTGTCACAGTAATCCAGCTGGGTTGCACTATCACGAAGAGGGCGCTGCTTTCCAGTCCAAACAGATAAATCCTGTTTGAGATGCAGACGGAAAAATGGAAAAAGATCAAACAAACACACACGATTTGGTGCCTGAAAAAGGGAGTAAGTAGTCACATCCTCTTGGACAGGAAGTAACAGGCTTTATAGGAAGTGTGGCACAACACCAACCTATAAATAGGCTGCCACTGCAGTGAGATCGAGTCCAGCGGAGGAGAATGTCTGGCTCTTTGTCTGCAGAATGGTCAACTTTGCTTATTTATCAGTCGCTAACTTTGATTGTGTGTCATCTGATGGCAGACAAGTGGTATAAAGAGGGTGTTTGGAGCTTTTTTTGCTGGAAGCAGTACAGATGAGAGTGGTGAACAAAACTGTTGAGTTGCAGTCTAGGAAACTGAAACACTAAAAGTCTCTGTAAAACTTAGGGGAACTGAAGGTGATAATTTTGTGTGAATTTGTCACCATGAGTGGCTCCATTCACATCACAGTTAGTCATTTGATCTATTGAGCAGCTTTAATATATTGATGGCTAAATACATGTAGCACCTTTAACTCGGTAGAAATCTAGATTTAGTGAAAAGGACACATTTATTCATTTTTTTGTCACTCCTCGGGCTAAAATAGCATGTAAGGTCAAAAAAGACATATTCAAACAATCCATTAAGTTCCTATCTACAGGACAAATATGTTAACATGCTTCCTGTGGTCAGGAACATCCATCCCTGTTTTGGCCACCTGCTTTGAATGTTATCAGCCCATTAAATAGCTGTTATCAGTTGACATGGGAGCATAACTTTTGAGTAACTATGGGCCTACTCTGTTTCCTATATTGAAGATTATTGTTGTTGCCGCTAGTGGCCATAGCAATTATGACGAGGCAAAGGAGGAGGTCAAGTGATATAGCATAAAAGGCAACAAAGTCCTCATGGGGAGGAAGTTGGGGGTGGATGGATGGGTCAAGCAAACTCAGGACTTTAACCCAGGAGATTGCTGCCATACGTAACATCATCTTCAGTTCACTAAGGTTCCATACACCGTTCAGCCAAAAAATTAAAACCAGTGGTTGGTGAAGTGATTAACATTGATCATTTTGTTACAGTGCAATGTTCTGCTGGGAGACCTTTGGTCATGGCATTCATGTGGATGCCACTTGATGTCCTCCACCCACCCAAACTAACTAAGCTAAGTAACCCCCCCTCAGCAGAAAAACGGGCCATGTCTCACCACAAAAACTGCTCAGGAATGGCCCGAGGAACATGACAAAAAGCTCAAGGTGTCGACCTGGCCTCTGAATCTCCCACACCCCAATCTGAAGTGCTGGTACCCCACCTCACAACTGACAGGTCTCAAATGATCCGAAGCCAGCACCCTGGTGCCAGACACCACAGGACACCTTCCAAAGGTCATGTGTCCATGCCTTGACATGTCAGAGACAAGTCCGATCCAGGGAGGCCCCACCGTGGATTATGGGTACCTCTGAGGTACATTGCGTCCCATTAATGCTTGATCAGATTTGGATCTGGGGACTTTGGAGGCCAGGTTGATGCTTTTAGCTCTTTGTCACATTCCTTGGGCCATTCCTGAGCAGTTTCTGCAGTGTGGTATGGTGCATTTTCGTGCTGGGGGGGCCACTGTGAGCAGGGAGTGCTGCTGCCATGAGGAGAGATACTTGATCTACAGAGGTTTTTGGGTGGGTGGAGCGTATCAAGTGGCAACCTCATGAATTTCTGGACCAAAAGTTCCCCAGAAGAACATTGCATTGGCACAAGATGACCAATGTTACTCACTTCACACAGTGGTTCTAATTTTTTGGCTGATTGGTGTACCTAACTAACATCATGTAACAAATGTACTTATTTCAACCCAAATCGTGATTTTTGCGTAAACCTTGATTTGGCGTCTAGACCTTAAGAAACTGCGCCCATTTCACAACATTGGATATGCACCATTTGGCCTACTGGTAGGTGCAGTTTGCCACTTCTGAAGCATTATAAATGTGATAACAGCTGATAAAGGCCATTTAATGGACTGATATTAACATTCGAAACAGGTGGTTTTGTCAAAGTCAGACAGCTGATCCTGCGGTTTACTTTTACAGTCAAACTACAGCACATTTTAAGACACAGGAAAGACTGCAAAGATCCATCATCCCCCTGAAGACTTTTATTGATAAAAGCCTGAGGACACAAAGTATGAGAGAAGATTACACCTTGTCTTGCTGCACAGCATGAGGTATTGATGTTTCACAAATACTTCTACTCTCAACCTCACAAGTTTCTCTTCACAACAAGACTGGATGTTGCCAATGTGTGTGTGTACGTGTGCGTGTGTTCATCGCAGTGTGGAGACACAAGTCTGTACATCCAGTCACATTGAGTAGACTCTCCTCCCATTTCGAGACAAAATTTCTGTCCTGGTATAAGAAACAAAGGTTCTGGTGAACGTGCGTTTTTGTGGGTTTATCAGTCAGGAAATGGGACAAGGTGAAAGTGAGGTCACTGTCACTGTGAGTGTGTGTGTGTGTGTGTGTCTGTGTGTGTGTGACAGGGAGCATATTCACTGTTCTACCTCCGCCTCCATAAATTAGGGGGTCATAAGTTGGCTCTCTCTGTGTCAGGGTGCTGTTATATGGAGTGAGATTTATTGTTGCTACATCTGAATCTAGAGGCCAAAGGTCACAGCACACACCCCAAAATCATAAGATTAATAACTAACAGGAATGAAGGCATGGCTGATAAATCAAAAACAATATTCCCATTCTTTTTCTAAATAAAAGATAAGCCACACCTCATGTCCACAGATCTTCAGATAGACGATTTACAATACATTCCCCCTCGCTTTGTCCTGAAATACATCACCTGAAGACACATTCCTGTAACAGTGTTTTGTAGTTTTTCTCTTTCCCACAAACGTCATGGTAAAATCACCTCAGGGCTTTCTCTTCGTGTGGGTTTATCATCATATCAGAATGTAATTACCATAACCATCATTCAGCCAACACATGTAGTCGAGTGTTATTCCAAGGTACAATGGTGTCATCTTTCACACTGGGAGGCATAAAATAATATCAGTCAGCCATCTTGACTGTGAAAACAAAGTGAGAGTTACACACAAGTTTTATCTGCAAAGACACAGGGGACAAATAATTCAAGCCAGGACAGCTGGGAGCTGTATTTCTTACAACTCAACTCTGTATTGAAACACCTTGGCATTATGGCACCGGAGTTGCTGTTGTAGTGGATTAGTAAGCCTCGGCATCTCTTTGGGCTGCTTCTCTCTCTCACATCGTTTAAACCTGAGTGTGGGGCCTTTTTTTTTACTGCTTTGGTTTTAATCCAAAGTAGTTGGAGCAGCTGTGTTTGTTTGGACAGACAGGAATTCTGCGATTCTTCAGGGTACAGTAAAATAGCAGGATAGTTCTGTAAATGACGTCTCTGTCCATTTCCACCGGAGAGTGACCTTGGTTAGATGGTTCCTGTGTAAATGTGCATGTTAAGTACAGTGCGTTTAAAGATACAGTTTGGTTTAAGCAAACTGTGAGTGCAAACACTACCTGACCTTCACCCACAAAATGATCATTTGTTAGTCACCCTGAGTTTCCTTGAATTTGTGAAGAAAACTTTGCTTTTCTCACATGCCTCTCTGATGAACGAGAAACCAAAAATGGCCAATATTCATGATGGAATTAAGTAAATACAGACCACCTTTGACAACAGCAAAACTAGGCTATATCAGACACCCGCTTACAAACTCTCACTCAACTCGCAGTAAAATCCAAGCCTCATCTATACAATTCAAAGCACTTCAGAATTTGAGTAGCGAGTGTGCATTTGTTCTATGCTTGTGCATTTTAATGAGCAGAGTTCAGTGCATGAGACTGTATATTCAGAAGTGTTTTAGATGGTGAGATTCTATTGAAATGCATGTGTACTCTCTCAGTGAGTACTGAACATACAGCTGGATGAATGAGACTTGGGTTATACTGCAGGAGCTGTGTGAGAGCTTGTAAACAGGTGTTTTGACATAGTTTTGTTGTTGTTACACACGGACCCCTGTGATTCCAATGCATCAAGATTTTCCTTCCTACTTTATTCAAGCATGCAAATAAAATTTTCTTTATGAATTCAAGGTAACTCGAGGTGAGTAATTGATCATTTTGTGGGTAAAGTATTCTTTTAAAAAGAATTTGCCTGTTTTTCAGTTGTAGAGCTGAAATAATTTGTCAATTAAAACATTAATCAACGACTATTTTGATAATCAAGTAACCATTTAAGTGATTTCTCTGTTTATAGGTGTGTTCATTTTTAGGTTTTTACTGTTGGGCAGTCCACACAACACATCTGAAGACGTCACCTTTTGAAACTGATTAATATTATTCAATATTTCTAACATTTAATAGACCAAACAATTCATCAGCTGAGAGGAATTGGTCTAAGTGTCGAGGCAAATATCTCAAACATGAGAAAATCAAAGCTTGTAATGGCTATAGTAAGAAAAACATATGAATTGTTTGCAAACTTTGTGTCAAAAACTGGCAATTGTGTTTGTTGGTAAGGTTGTCATCTTAGTTAAAGGGGCACTACACCAATTTTACCCATCAAGATCAATTAGGTAACTAGCCACGGCAGATATGAATTAGCCTGTGAAAACAGCTGTATCTAATAAAAATGACATTGATATCATCAGTGCAGGGGCATAGCCATAATTTCACAAGTGAGGGGAGCAGATTGTTCTGGAGCAAGACGATTTTCTTCGAATGATTTATTGAAATATTCTCTCCCATACGGTACATCCTCCCTACTATGCGCTTACAGAGGCAACAGAGGGAGTGTGCCTTTCTGCTGTGATGACAAAGGAAGCAGCAAGTGTGAACCTTGCCCGCCCACGCAGGACAACTTGGAGAAACGAGCCTTGACTTGTTCAAATGAATTGATCGGCTGTCGAATTCGATTTACAGTGTGGGGGACAGATACAGCAACTGTGGGGGACATGTACCCCACATACCCCACATCCACTACACCGCTGCATCAGTGGTATCTCAGCTTGGATACGGTTTTTGTAACATGAAACCTAGATTACAAGATGGGGACATGAAGTTAGAGCATTTTCCAGATGGGGAGGTGTCTAAAGAAGAGACGCAGTTATGTCGTATCAAAAGGAAATTTACTTGTACTAGTGATGAAAATCAGGAAATCTCAGCTGTGCTTTGATCATTCTGAGGCCAACTTTATGAAACTGCTTTCCAAAGGAAGTGAGCACGGTGAGCGATAAGTAAGTGGATGAATTCCTCCTGGTCATAAACATCAGCGTCATCAGCCATAACTTAATGATTTATTTCAATCTATGAAGCTGCAGGCTGTCATGACTACAGAGAAAAAAAAATCGCAGAATGAATTATTAGGGTGAAACAGCCACTTCCAAAGCTGTTGAAATGCTTAATGGTGTAATTCAAGAACACTTGATGCATCTGCTGATCCTGAAGAGGTGAAAAATGCTGAGGATTGTTTGCAAGTGGTCTTTCACCGGGGATGACAAATGACACAAGTAGGGGAAAAAAGGATGCGGGTAAAAGCGCAGGGTGAGCGAGAAAAATAAGGACAGATGAAAGATGAGCAGCAGAGAACAAGAGTCACCCAAGGGGAGAGACAGGCAAAGAAAGGAAGCAGAGAGAGAGTGATGAGGGAGGAGGCAGAGGGGGAGTTATGAACGAGACAAGAGAGGAGATGAAAGAGGAAAGAGCGATGAGGGAGGAGTGAAACACAGCGAGGGTGATGGATGGAAAGACACGAAGAAGGGAGAGTGACGATGATGACAGAGAGAGGAAAAGGAGGGAAGGAAGGAAAGGTGCTGACTGGCAGAAAGAGTGTTTATCTTTCTACTCGCACGCCTCGTCCCTGATCTGTGAGAGGTGGATCTTTCATTTCACCTCTCCTCACCTGTCAACAGTACACACAAACAGCACACAGATAGTGTATGTAACTTTGTATAAAGGAACATTTTTATAACAGCTGAAAAAGTCACTCGTATCACAACTGCAAAGTGATCCAATATAAGGTCATTGTCATGGCGCTGGATTTTCCTGCAACCCTGTTTGACCCTTTCGATCATCACATCTGTCAAAACAGCTGTGTCAGCCAATGAGAGGTGACGCCGGGGCTGTAAGAATACATAAACATGGTATAATGTGGGCGGAGGGAGGCGGAGCAGGAAAAAAATGCTTGTACGAGAGATTTTGAGGGATAACTTTTAGACCCATTCCACTCATATTCCCTTTTATATGCTACAGTACAAAGCAGAGCCTGATTAATGGCCATAGACAGCTTCTCTACATCACTTCACAACATCAGAGTTTCCCTTCAGTATTCAAACTTTTTTTTCAGCTACCTTTTTAGCGTCTGTCATGCAAATTCTGAAATATAAGGCAACACTTTATCTGGATAGTCCACGTACAGGAAGAGTGCCCAAACTTTTTTGAATGGGGGCCATATTAGATCAGTGGTTTTCAAACTTTTTGTGCCCAAGGCAAAATCTCAAGGCACACCTGTATTAATATCTGTGCCCAGTAGCTTCTATAAAGAGTGCTATCACTCTACGGACATTTTTTTTTCCTGTGGTAAGTCATCTTTGCTGGTGCTTTGTTGTATTTGCTCTGTACAATAAATCCATCCACTGTCCCAATAGGGCTTTCCCCTTTTATATGTTATCATCCCTCACACTGGCTGCCAATCAGGGCTTTTGATGTGTCACACAGTAATAATTCCCATGCATGAGCAGTGACAAATAGGTCCCCCGTGAAAGTTTTTTTTAAATAAAATTAAATTAAATTTTTTGTTAGGGTTTACCTCTTTATTACAAAATAGGTGCGCACAACATACTGACACAGTCAATTAAAAATTCACTCATAGCTTTCTGTATAGGCCCAGTTGACCATTGCAATAATAATGTGTGGTTAACACAAAATCCCACAGCACACCTGGATTGGCATCACGGCAAACATCATTTGAGAACCACTGGATTAGACAATGTGAAAATACCTGTGGGACAGCTGCTTCTTGCATCATCATGGGTTATTGAAAGAAACATAAAAATGAGACAAATGCAACTGTTTTATCTTCCATTGAAAAAGTATTCAACTTTTCACGTCTCCTGAAAGTTGCAGCCCTCACTGTCAACTTTATGCTTCTTTCTCAGTTTGTTTGATTGTTTATCATCTGTTAATGAAACACATTAGTTACTACACGATGATGAGGTGTCAGAAAAGTGGTCTTGTTTGATTAACCAGTGTTGGTAGGGAGGCCACATATAGTCTATTCTGAA
The DNA here is from genome assembly GCF_006386435.1 of Epinephelus moara. Lineage (NCBI taxonomy): Eukaryota > Metazoa > Chordata > Actinopteri > Perciformes > Serranidae > Epinephelus > Epinephelus moara. The sequence goes on along the minus strand of NC_065508.1, from coordinate 10,516,311 downwards.
AGACAAGACGAGGACCATTGATAATCTGTCAGCAGGCCACAATTGGACCCCGGGCCAGACACTGGACATAGGTAGTTTAGAGAGTATTGGTAATATTTCAACCTATGCTGTACAGGTTGAGAGAATAGTTCAAGTTCAGCTAAGTTATTGGAGAATACAAAACTTACAAAAAATATTTGGGACAGGCCTTTAATTCTTTTCACACAAAACTGTTGCTCAGCAAAGACCGGGAAAAACAATCAAATTGTTTATTTAGACAGTATGTAGATTACTTGCCAGACCAGGCATCCCATTGAGACAGGCATTTATTTGTCAAAATGTGTGGCCACACATTAGGGCGTTTAATTGGGACGAGGCTTCTAATTGAAGTTTTATGATATGTACATATGTTCATGAATTGTCACAGATAATCTATGAAACATCTACAGAATAAAGCGGAACAATTAATTTTTGAACTCAACTAGGCTGTTGAAATGTTACTACAAAAAATAAAGGAAAGCAAAAATTAAAAAAAAAAAAACACTGTGGTACATGTATACTTTATACAGCCCAGCAAAAATAGTTTGGTAAAGCATATGTGTAAGAAAAATTCCACAAAACACAAAACTATGATCTTAATCGGGTCATGGTATTCTCTTAGTCCTGCTCATATCACAACACTGCAGTCCATGTTTTGTCGGGTCTTGTTCCAGGAAAGATAAGGGGTTAAGGTCCAGACTAGTTGGTGTAGCAGCAGGAAACATACAGTATGGTCCAGATGTGCATTACGTACAGGATAAACAGTACAGACTGGGCCTCTTTTAGCAGAGCAAATAAGCTGCAACAAAAACCCAGCTGAGGCTGCGAGTGTTTTCTCTGACTTATAGACACTCACTCACTAAAACTGAGATATTAATTACAATGCCTTATCCTGCTACAGATACATTTTTATGCACAGTATGTGTGAAATGTTTTCAATGAGACTTCATTTTTGCACAAACAGCTTATTACGACCCATATTTGAGTTTTTTATTAGGCAGCAACCCGTAGTGGCTGCAATAATTATGATGGGAGCAAAGGAGGAAGTCAGGTGACGTAGTATAAAGAGCGACAAAGTCTGCATAGGCCCCAGGAACGGTGTCTGGCTTTGAGGCCACTTTGACAGATTGGCCAAACTGTGTAATTACAACTTGCACGTCCGTCACGTGATGCCATGGAGGCCAAAAACACTTAATCCATAGACTAACATGTTGAAAGAGACATCTGTAAATTAGCAGATAATATTTTAGCACCAGGACAAGGACGAAACTTAAGGCGGCGAAAGTCCGAGTGGGGAGGGTGGGAGGTGTGGTGTATGGGTCCAGCAAACACCAACTTTCACCTGAGAAAGCTGTGTTCTCGTCCCTTAAAAGCCAAACCCCTGTTCTTTTTTCCTAAACCTTACCACTTCCTTTTGATGCCGAAACCCAACCATGTGCGTTTGTTGTTGAAGGAAAGAAAACGTCATTTCGTGGTAGTGCATTTATTTCAAAAGAGACTCTACGAAAACATTAAATTTCCTGTGACAATGGAAGTGTAGCTTAAAAGAAGAGAACTTGACACGCTGTCAAAGAACGTCAACAACCAAATGCAACCAGGGTACCTTACAAGTATGTGGACATGGAAGGTCCATGTCCAAAACCTCAATATGTGACGACGTCAGAGTAAGAATGTGTTGTCTAAAACTTGTAAAAGTTATCCTACTGTCATTCATTATGGCAAGCCCAAGACTGAGCGACTGGGAGGCGGGGTTAAAGGAAACACTTGCACCATGGCCCCACATTGCTGAAGATTCAAGTAATTTTACACCTCGAACTCAAACTTTTTTGGCAGGAGTGAATGGGACCCATCTCCAAAACTATCAGTGGTAGGGATGTGATTGGGGTGAATGGATGGGTCAAAAGACATAGGACTTTGACCCAGGAGACAGCTGTTCATGTCCTGTATGAAACCAAAGTCAATGCTGATATTGTTATTTGAAGTTACATACTTCATGTCACAATATGTACTCAGCGTCACATTTTCAGTCAGTTTTGGAACGTTTTTACGTTTTTGTCATGATCTGGGTTTTGTTTATATTCTGTTATCCTATGGACTTTGTTTTGGAGTTTTCTGTTTGTGTTTCATGCTATTCATTAATTTTTACTCTGTTTCCTGTTTTATTTTGTAGATTATCTTCTCATGTGTCGTGTCTGGTTTTACTTCCTGCCTTTGTGTGTTTTCCCGCCTGTTTTCTGTCACACCTGTCTCGTTTGTCCTTCCCTGTTCCCAGAGTCTTCCCTTCACACCTGTTCTGTATTAGTCTTGTTTGCTCCACCCTAGTGTTCCCCTCCACACCCTTGTTGTTAGCCAATCTCCATTTCCCTCCTTTTGACCAGTCCTGCCTTTACTGGATGTTTTCGACCAGCTACATTAAAGCTCACTTTTTGTTAAAGACTCATTTGGGTCCTCCTCTAAACTGCCTCGTGACACCTGTAGGGGCACTAACTTAGGAAATACTCCCGTGGGTTGTATCAGAGCATAGAAACAAGCAATGGTCGTAATATGAGTTGGAGGACTTGTTGTTTTTGACACAGTGACAAATTGTGTGAGACAAAGACAAATGTTGCTTCACGGATCATTTGCTTTGCTCTGTAACACAACATGTCATGTCATCTGGTAATGACATCTCATTCTCTGATAAAAGTGTCTGCTGAAAAGTAATTCTCATCATGCAGCCTATCAGCACATTTCTGCTGCACAATTCTTGTGTGAACACAGCTGCATTATAGATTGGTCCCACCACTTGAGGAAGCCACTCGATACGGAGGCATGCCAGTCTGTTATTTCTCAAGAAGTTTTCAAGCTTTCCAGTTTTACTGGGTATTGGATTCAGTGGAAAGTAACAGAGATTAGAGGAGGAAATCCAAAAGAAAAAGACCTTGACACAGACTCACACTGGCAAGCTGAGAGAACCAAACTGCCTCAACATCCTGACTGTCATCTTCCAGTAATTTCCCTTGACTTCTAATCAAACACTTGTCTGGAAAACATAGTGTAGCTCAGCTTGCGTCATACGATCCCTTCAAATGGAACTCATGAGGTCGTATTTTAAGTAGTTGAAGTCATGTTAAAGCGCAATGTAGAAACACTGTTGCCAGGTGACTGCCTTGATCTCTTTTCAAAAATGATGGATTTTCTGTTTTTAGTTTTTTATTTCAAAGTCATTTTTAGTAACATTACAAGCAGACAAAAAAGGGATCACTTAAAAACAGATGTTTTGTAGGACTGAAAAAGCTTTAGTTGCTATGAGCAGTTGGTGTATTGCAAGAAGTAATATTGTCAGTAAAAAAAATGACTTTGAACTATTAACATTTCTTCATTATGTTGAAAATGTAATTTGTTTGCCTAAAAGATGCCAAAGTATTTCACAACTCTGCAGACCTTTCTTCGTTCAAAGTTGTAAATAAAACATCACTGAAATGGGCCGAGGATGATGCAGAGAGCAGATAATAATAATAAGAACAGCTGACAAGGATCAACTCTGACACTGCAAATTACAGACAAGAATGAGCTTTGTATAGGGAGCAGAGCGCTGATATCAGGGGATGGATTCTTTAGGCATTAGAAGGTGTGGCAGGGAGAGGAGGATGTGGAAAGAAGGAGAGAAAGGAAGGGATAGGACAAGGACAGGAAGAGGTGTGGAAAGGAATGTGTTGGGGCTAAACAGACATGAGGATATGGTCATACCGACTGCACTGTTTCTCTTTTCCCATAGGCAGGCAGTGGAAGAAAACATCTGAAGCAGAGAGCGGCTGGATCAAGACGCACAAGACTGTTTGCTTACGTTATCTCACCAGTCATGCCACTTTATTCATTTTTGCCTTTCCTGTGGTTTCCTCTGAGAGCGCAAAGCCCTTAAAATGAACTGCTTGCAGTCTGCACTTGATGAAGGCAGCTTGCACTTGCACGAGCAGAGCGACTGTTTCTCACCAGTAATGACTGCAGATCAGCTGCAGGGTGGTCAAAACACAACTGAGTCAGGCACTGAAGATGAATTGCAGTGTTCAAATGGTCACACAGAGCATTATCACTTATCAGTCCTTTTGGCCACGGGGATGATGCTCTGGGTTTCTTGGCAAACTTCCCCCAAAAAGACTTCAAGAGATGATTAAAGCAGAAGCGATAAAGAATGAAACTGAGAGAAGAGGAAAAGACAGACAATGTTAGGTTTTCACTTTGGTTAAAGTGTTTCCTGTTTCCTTGGCAGAGGAAAGTACAACGTGTGACTGTGGTGATTTCAACAATAACAGAAAGCTATTGCCTTAAAAATAGAACATGTAGTGTGCTCTCTGTCTTTAACACCAGTGCTCACTAAAACACTTCAGCTGGGTGTTTTGCAAAGTTTAAATATAATGATGCATCACACTGATGGCAGGTATGAAACGCCATTTAAGTCAATATTAAATAAATAATCACATAAATAAAAAAATATGCCTATGAAATAAATCCTGGAATAGATAAGTGCGGCAACAGATATATAAAGAAATGTAAATATAAATAAACTCTAAATATCTCTCTCTATATATATATATGCTGTGTATATGCAGGTTACCATCAGCCCGAGGCAGACAGAACAATAAGATAATGTATGTCATTGTAAAAATAATAATAAAATTTACAAAGTAACTTTCTAACTGAACTAGAGATGCACCAGTTTCTAAATTCTGGGCCGATACTGATACTAATGTTTACAATAATTTCGCCAATAGCCGATACCATTGCTTTCATATTGATGTTTCTTTTGGTTTTGGTTGTTATCTATTCCTCTTTTATTGCCAGGGAGACACAGAAATCTACACTCTAAAAAATAAATGTAAAAATAAACAGTTTTAAAATCATTCAGTCCTTCATTTCACTACCTTGAATGAGCACAAATTCAATAATACACATTTATGCCCCTGACAAAGAATATTCCTAGTCAAACAATAGTTGTCATTTAGGGCCATTAGTCAACTAGTCGCCCACATGTTTACGATATGAATTTAATCATTAAATTATATATTTTGGTCGGGGCAACACAATGGTTTACATATCACCTTGGGTTCCTTCACCTTCTCAAAATGATCCCACACTTTGGATTTCCTGCCCGACATGTTATTAACTAGCCTGTGGAATAACCGCAGGTACCAGCCCTGGAAATTAGGGGCCGTACGTGCATCTTAAACCACCTGGAAAACGTGAGGTCAGGCGCTGGCCACTAACATGATCAACTTTTCCGTATTTATCAGACTGAATATTTACAGAAGAAGGAAAAGATATCTGTCGGCTCTGATTGGTTTGTATCGTGACTCCTGTCTGACTGCTGAGCGTGGCCACTTCCTGTGTCTGTCCTTTCAAATTTAAGTCAAACAACAAAAAGGCCTCACCATTATTTAGTGGGCTTTGTTATGTAGTTATGTGGTTGTGACTTGTGACCTTACGTAATATTTCAAAATAATAGTAGTAATAGTATTAGTAACTAGAAAAGCACTCGGAGAGCGCAGATCTCCGCCAAGCAGCTCGGATTTCCCGCCATTTTATTATTTTATCCACTTCGCTTCAACCAATCATCACCAACATTTTATCATCTGTTCCTTGTCCCATTATCAACCTTTCCTGAAAATTTCATCAAAATCCGTTTAGAACTTTTTGAGTTATTTTGCAGACAAACAAACAGACAAACAGACCAACACCGGTGAAAACATAACCTCCTTGGCTGAGGTAAAAATAGTGAAAGATAAACATTTTGATTTTTTTTTTTCCCAGTTAGTGGCGCCCCCTATGGTTGAGAGTCCCTTTAGCATTTGCCTATACTGCCTATGCCACGGACCAGTGCTGCTCAGTAGAGTCAGTTAAACTCAGTTTAAGCTGAAATAAAACTACAGGCAGGTTGTCGAGTCGATGCTCAGAATTTTGAGCTTACTCTTAACTGTAAAGCAATCCCTATTTTAAAAGAAAAATCTTGCACAAACAAGAGGCACACACTGAACGTACTGTACTTTGCTGCATCCTCTGACCTGGATTCAACATGCAGCATGAAGTGTTTGTTTACTGTGGTTTCCAAATTGTCCTACATAACCACAACAACAGCCCTTGACCCATTCTGTTTTAGCCGCTTTAAACTTAACTGTGACTGTAAATACAATATTTGTATTGCAGTGTCTCAATAAGATAAAGTAAAGTACTCTATATGAAAACATTAACATAGTTCATTCAGGTTGTGGTTATATTTAAGACTGCTCAGCTGCAGCGGTACAGCCACCCAGCAGACAAAAACAGAAGTCTGGCTTTATACCACAGCTCCAGTTTGAGAATGAGCTCAGCAAACTTGCCCTGAATAAACAGAGGTTAAAAAACTAATATTTCCCAGAGGGCACCGGGTGCTGCTGAGGTGTCAGTACAGCCAGACATGCGATATACACTAAAAGGCATTCCTTGGCCTCTGATAGGCTACTGTCCTGCTGTGATGTCATGAGGGCTTGCTTATAAAAAAAGGGTGACGGGCTCAGCTGCTTCAAAAGGGCAAGTGTGCTTGAGGGCTGAGAGAGTGTGTTCATACATGTAGGGGAAGGGGAGAGCGAGGCAGAGTGTGTGTGTGTGTGTGTGTGTGTGTGTGTGTGTGTGCATGTCACACACAACCAGACGTTGGTGCCTCAGCAGAAGAGGAAGAGAGAGCAGAAGCTGCTGACAAACACATTATAATGTTACTTTGTGTTGTGGATTTAAAGGTGTTTGGATTATCAAGTCACTGGATTGTAAATCACAGGACGGAGCCTGGAGGTAGGAAAACTAAAAATAAGGTTGAGTCTGGTTTGTCTACATATGTTTGTCTACATGCATACAGTGTGTTCTTTAAATATATATATACTTTTAAAAACATCCACTCGTGATGACACCATGGCTATTTTAAGAGCTGTGGTGGCATTAAAAAGACGTTGGTGTTCAATTATATGGTAAGAGGTCAGTTAGATGCCATTAAACTAATAAAAGTTATTTTGCTGTAGTTATTAAACCACTTCATATTGTTTTGACGCTGTAAAATGCACCAATTTCCAATGACAATGGACTGAGGCAGTTAAAAGTCAGTGTTAAATTCAGTCACAACTGAAGTCTAATGTCAGATTTGAAGCTCTTTTACCATATGGTCATAGTCATTTTGTGAACATGTTTACCACACATGTTGAAAATCTTACCTCTGAAATATGGTATTATATTTTTAAATTATATATAGGCATAATTCTGACTGTCTTTTCTTTATTCTACGAGCTGCCACACAAACAAGACCTCTGACCAAACCCAATTTAGCAGGAATAATTCAGGTTGTTTAAGTGTGAGGGTGTTTCTCTGGCTCACTCAATCCAAACTTGCTTTCATCTTGAACCTCCACAGTTTAGTTTATCAGGATGGCAAAATGTTTTATGGCTCAGCTGTTATTAGAGCATGTGTGCCTTTCACAAAGTTTACAAAGACATCTCTCTTTGCTCACAGTTTGGCATGCTGTCATCACTTTATCCTACCAAGAATTGCAAAAGCTGGGTGTTCTGCGTGCATGCGTATTTTCGTGTTTGCACGTGCACTTGTGTGCCAGTGTGTCTGTGCATGTACTATTGTGTGCATTTTTTGTGTGTTTAAGTGTTTACTATAATTACCACCACTAAGCTATCTTTGCCCAAATATTAGGATATTTATGTCACAGTAAATCTTTTGTGTTTGGCTGTTGGCCTCAGAGAGCTGGTCAAGTTTCTTTGTGCGTGTGTGTGTGTGTGTGTGTTTAAACAGCTCAGGCAAGGACAAGAACAAAGTGAGTACAGCCTCTTTCGTAAGCTTGTTGATGTATTAGCGCAGGTTGCCGCCCAGATTATCGATCTGATCAATGGGGGGAGTCAACAGTCACAAGGCACCAGGGTCATCAGTGTAAAGGGTGGCAGGGTCCGCCTCAAGCTTCATGACGAAAGCAGCAAAAGCTTAGAACATTTTGCAAACATGAATAAAAGATGAAATCATTCCTTTGGTTATGTGTATGTGGCATAATATTGGGTGTGCAATACATTATCGTCTGTCAGCGCAGACTGTGCTCCATCCATTCCAAAAGTAACAGCCTCCTAAGCATCAGTAATGAAAGATTGATTTTTAAAATGAGTCTGCAGTCCACATTCCAGCAGATCCATCATTTGCCTCACACCCTGGCACCTCTGTCTGTGCTGAATGGAAATGTGTTGAGTGGAGGACATTTTAAAAATTGTGACAAATTTTTACATAAAGTAGCTTCTGTGACCGGAGACCATCTGACTGACAGCATACTAACACTGATAATTATGCTGTATTACCACAGTAATGTAATGACACTGCAAGGCTTTTACTGAGGGCCGCAATTTATTCCACTTGTGAAATAATTGTCATAAAAAAAAAAAAATCTCGTCATGGTCCACCCTGGTAATTGAAATGCGTCCCAAAATTCAACACTTTGCTCATTGACCGCAGGAGAAGTGGGTAAACATTTACGAATCAAAGCGGCTCTTTACAGCGCAATTGATTGTGTTGGAATAAAGCCAACATACATATGAATCCAGGTGTGCATGCACACGGAAGATCCAGTTGAGCAAACAACCTCGGGAGGTAGTCAGGGGTGCATTAAAAAACATAAGCCGTACATGCTGCTCCCTCTCATAAGAGCAACACAAAAATAAATACACCACCACCTGTAAAACAAACAGGTCAGACAATGAGCAGCTGTTGTGGGACCACTTATCATCTTAAACCTTCGCTTACTTTACATTTCTTATAGTACCATCCCTTGAATGTTAAGATGAACAGTCAAAATAGTAATTGGTCACCTTGTATTATTGCCAGGTAGGTCTGATGTGAATTTGGGCATTGCTGTAGAAGAGCTACAAGTGATGATGCCAGACGAGAGGTGTATTATCAGGAATTAATGGATGACGGGAAAACCAGAGCTGGCTTTCTCCATACAGTCAGCTGGCAGGGCATTATCCCTCTTATACCATGGGCACTTGCCAAACAAACAAACAAAAAAAAGAACATTGAGACCATGCAATCAATATCTAGTTTTTCACAAGTCGTAACTCAGTTCCCTGGTAACACCTGAGGGTTTGACTAATACCTAACACAATCATTCCCACCTCATAAAGATGTTGTGTAATGTAATGGAAATGAATTTCATTAAATATGACTTGGCAGCTGGAGATATTTCTAGTCTGCTGAACCAGTAAAACCACTGATGTATAACGAGAACTGGATACAGTGATGGAGGCGGGGCCCCGTTCATTACAATCAAAGTTGCTCAGTGGTACATGAAGCTGAAAAAGCTCAACTGTTGCGTATTAAATTAGCCAGACGATCGGTGCTGCTTCCGCATTGTGTTGCCTATAGAGCAGGCACACTAGAGACTTCTGTCAGCCGAATGCATTACTTTCGTTTTAGCTCTCCGTTAACTTAAATGGGGATAAAATGATTCAACAGTGCAGCTCTTCTCCAAATGTTATCGGACTGAATGGATCAAATCCTGATAGGGAAACAATTCATTTTGTGGGGGTTGTGATGCTACAAAGAATGTATCCACTGATTTACAAACGTCCCCTTTGCAGTGTAAGTCTGTGGGAAAAAGAAAATTGACTTCAAACCCCAGCACACTTCCTTGAGGCCTGCATGAAAACCCTCTGGCTAAGCTATGAGTCATAAAGCTAATCTTACGCTTACAAGTATAAGTCAATAACATTGTGTACGGCTGACAAACAGTGAATACAATTTGACAGTATGTTTAACAGCAAGACTAGCAGCTATCCAGCCATGTCATTGTCCCCAAATCAATATCAAGGTTTCCATGGTCAAATGATATGCCATGGGAAAGGTTACTGTCGGCCGTAGCCTGAGGTAGCAAGTTTGCAAACAGTGAATGGGAAGTGATGATTGCTGATCTGAAACAAATATCAGTAAGTTCAGAGGAGCAGTGTACTTCTCCCAGCTTGTGTGTTACAGTTGCCAGTCTGCAGTGCTCAGAGGATGAGGGACTGAAAGACTACATCCAGTGCTGAAAACAGATATGTGATAAATTGTAAATGCAGGCTTTGACTGCGTACCTGTTATGCTCGCTCATTTTAGATATAGGCTGATCAGGCCAGTATCAGCACATTCACTTTGACTGGTGAATAGACAGTTTTGCTACTTAGTAGGTGTCCATTATCAGGAATAAATGGACACCATGCAGCCAGTCATAATCATATTATAAACATTTACCCAGACCATGCAGCTAATCAACCCTGTCCAAAAAAAGGTTGAATACATTTTGTGTAATGCCTAATAAAAATGCATAGGAAATGTAGTCAAGTCAGGTGAGTCGCTTGTGCTGCTATATTCACACACACACAATATATATGTATGTATTCCTCTCACTGCAATATACAACCAGTGCAGCCATAGTAATGAGGTGCAATATGATGGTTTATGCTCTGCCATTGCTGCTCATATGGTATTTTAGAAGCCCCAACACCAAGGCAGTCATCCATCTTCCCCAGCATATACCTGAATGCTATGCATGTGTGTGCAGAAACCAAATGTAAACCTGGACCTGTCGATATTTGATCCCTGCTACTGTAAAACCAAAATACTTTTAAATAACATACTTTGTATGCCATGAATTGACTGAAGACCTGACGTGAATGGTAAGCCGGATATGAGAAACTTAGATGCAACAGCAGTACAAAAGCTGATGTCACATATATGCCAACATGAGGGTGAAAGTAGTGTGTGAACTAGATCATGGGTTTCGGGAAGCCACCTTCTTCGGGAAGGCTGCAAGCATGTAGGCCAAATTGCTTTATGTTAGCACATTATAATAAGTCGACCACATCAAAGCTCCACATGGGTATAAAAACCAATACAAGCAGGGCACACTGTGCTCTACAGAGTGACGTGCTACACTCTGTGGTTTATCGGTACAAATAAGACGAGTAGGTGAAATTGCAAAACAGCCTATAAGTGCACAAATGTATAAATGTTAAATCAAAAGTACAGCAGGCTGCCTTCAAGACATCCAGTCCTCACACACACATGAGCATAGTAATTTCTCGATCATCATCATGAACCAGTCATACATCAGTAATAGCCTCATTTTACACAGCCAAGCTCCTCCTGGCTCCCCCTGTAGTTTGCACCCTGGGTGAGCGACTCATATGGATGCAGACCACTGAACCCGATGAACTCACAATGACACAGAGGGATACATAACTTCCTCTGTGAAAAAGCACATATATTCATCATTGTAATGAAAAAAGAAACTCTCACCAGATGACCAATGTCCCTCTGAAAATACCGCTCCACTACAGCTTGGCATGCTCTTCAGCAGAAAGAATATGTTCATATCCAAGTAGTTAACTCACAGGCAAAATCACATATGATGGACAACATGTGTAATTCCATTCATTTGGACAGTGGAATAACTTTAACCTTGAAGCACAGTGGGAACTGTCTCTGAACAGAAACGTGCAAGGACTCATTAAAAATCACAGATGGTGAAAAGAAAGACTCAAAACCCCAACTCGACCTCTCCTGTGCTGTATTAATCAATCATGACCAAAGTTGTATTAATCTGTGTCTCCTGACTGTAGATCATGGAACATGCAAGTGCTGTCTCAGCACTGGCTAACCAATCACAGTACAGCAACTCCTCCCTAGTCCCTGATTTGACGGCAAGATCTTCGGAGTACAGTGATGCAGAGCTGGTGCTGCTGGGTGTTGCAATGGCCATCCTGGTTCTGGCCATAGTTTTTGGTAAGTTACGAAAAATGTCATTATTTCATTTAGTTGATGGTTTGTTGAATTAATTGATTGGAGGATAACTTTTAATTACAACACTCTGAATCTATCTTTTCCCCTGTGCAGGTAACGTGCTGGTGATTACAGCCATCCTGCGGTTCCAGCGACTCCAGACAGTCACCAACTTCTTCATTGCCTCACTGGCTGTTGCCGACCTCATAATGGGTTTGGTTGTGGTGCCCTTTGGCTGCAGCTACATACTGTTGGGAGCTTGGCAGTTTGGAAACTTCATGTGTGAATTCTGGACAGCAGCTGACGTGCTGTGTGTGACGGCCAGCATTGAAACCCTGTGTGTGATTGCTCTGGACCGCTACCTCGCCATTACCTCACCGCTCCGCTACCCAACGCTACTCACCAGGTATGATTGAAGGACTGAAGGAGAGCAATTATTTAAATTATAAACTTTCAATCACAAGTGTTTCTTCCTACTTATGCAATAGTACAAAGTCATTCAAGGTGAGGAACGCTGCTGCTGCACTACAAACTCTTTAGTGTTGAGTACATCTGGCCACACCCCAGCCAGTAATGACACGGCAGGTGTTTTCATCTACTGTCAAAGGCAAACCATCATGTTTTGGGATGTGTCCAGTGTTCACCAAAACAAATTCCTTTCTGACACTATTTTGCAAGGGCACTGTTGCTGCACCCTGAGCTTAGTGCCACTCAAGTCAGTTGTGATTGCTTTAAAGAAATACAAACAACGTAGAGCACTTTTTATTCCTCAGTGCAGAATTACAGTGGGTTCAGCTAGACCTTTCTCCTGCACTTGCACAGCGCAAGATAGCTCAAGCTATGCAAGACTCGTTTTATACAGCAGCTGGGATTTTGAAATCATGACCATCTGAAATGCAACAGTAACTTTCTGCTCACATTGCATTGTGGGTAATGTAGTTAATGTGTTTTTTGACAAGGAAGAAGATTGCATAGAATAAAAAAGGAGATATATCTGGTTCTGCAGAATTGATTTTTTCATTATCCATCATGAATCTGACAATGTTAGCGGAATGCAATGCTAATTTTGTGCAGTAGTACAGTTAAATTTAGAATGTGGCCAAGGCAAAGGAGATGGTTTGTTAGCTAGTTAACACATTTTGCCAGTTTTAAACACCTAAAATAATATCAAATCAACATCCCTCACCTGTTTACAATATTTTTCACCTGTGTGCATTCTCTTGTCTCCTGCTGCTGACCAGAGGTCGGGCCTTTGCAGTGGTCCTTGGGGTTTGGGCAGTGGCCTCCCTCATTTCCTTCCTTCCCATCCATCTGAAGTTGTGGGTTTCAGATGATGAGGAAGCTCGTCAGTGCTTGGCCAACGAGCACTGCTGTGATTTCAACACCAATGCAGCATATGCAGTGTCCTCCTCAATTGTGTCCTTCTACCTGCCGCTGGTGGTGATGATCTTCTTGTATACCCGGGTCTTCCAGGAGGCTCAGAAGCAGCTGGAGAAGATCAGAGGGAGGGAGAGGCACTTCTATAACTTGCATTACACTGCACAGCTGACTTATCCTGATGATAGTCCAGCGATGAATAAACTCAGAGTAGGAAGGGAGGTGGGAGAACAAGCAGGAGAAGACAGATTAAACATGCAGAAAACAGGAGATACTGACACGGGTAAGGAGGAAAAGTTAGCAGAAAGCAGAGCAAGGACAGACAAAGGGGAAGGAAAGCACTCTGCCACAAAGCGTCTTAAGTTCTGTCTGAAGGAGCACAAGGCTGTGAAAACTCTGGGGATCATCATGGGAACCTTCACATTTTGTTGGCTACCCTTCTTCATCCTCAACATACTCATGACCTTCCTCAACTTGGGTGACATTAGGCTGCTCTTCAGACTCCTCAACTGGCTGGGATACTCCAACTCAGCCTTCAACCCGCTCATCTACTGCCGCAGCCCTGACTTCAGGCACGCCTTTCAGGAGATACTCTGTTTGAGGGGCAAAAGGGGGAGCTTGGGAGGAAGGAGAGGATGGGGATGGTGCAGGGAGAGAGAATGTTACTCCAAGCCCTCAGGCAGGACGAAAGAGAACTCAGACCTGAATGGTGTCAGGGGGCTGGACGCTCAGCAGAGGTCAGGATGGAAAGACAGTTTGGAAAGCTCTATTCAAGACAGCTCGCTAACTTTGGCTCCTCGGGCCTCTTGCTGTGAGCAGGTTTTAGAAGTTGCTCCTGGTTCCCTGACAAACTGGCAGGCCAACAATTCTGCTAACGGAAGCTGTAAGGAAAGTCTGGCTTCAATCGCTTGACCAATTAGGATTTTAGACTTTACAGTGTTTTTGCATTGCCGTGCTGTGAACTTCAAATTGATGAAGCTCAGAATGTTTGTTTTGGGTTGAGACTTTAGCTTCTAGTTTTGTTACTTAATATTCTGTTTATTTCAGTCAATGTTACTGATGTTTTTTGTGAATGAAATATATTAGAATGGGCACAATAAGGCTGGATTACAACCTCACAATGCAAAAGTAAACAAAATGTATAGCCTGAATAATAATGATATCAGACCAGGAAGACTAAAAAACAGAAATTATAACTGCATATTTATTATTTGCTACTGAAATATAGACAAAGACAGGAGTAAAATGTTGACGAACAATTCTGCTGTTCCATGTCAACGGTTGATAATGAAATTCCATGCTCCTTTACTGAAGCGGTAAAGTAGGAAAATCCTTTTTATACCAGACCCTGACTGATGGGTTTGGGTGACTGAGGTCCCCATAAGAAAATGTTCTTCTTATTTTTCTTAAAGCACCTGAAAATTTTTCTTTAAGCATTTTTCTTTCTTCTATGTGTAATGTTTATGACAAAATAAGCAACAATCAAAGTTTAAAAATATGTTTTAGGTATCATTTAGCAAGAGCATTACAATTGAAAACTCGGCTAATGTGCTTCATGAACAGCCGTGCTTGCAGTTACTATTTTTAATGCCGTTATCTTCAAATCACGAGTTAATTATTCAATTATCTCGAGGAAACAAAAGTTGTTTTCTTGTGGAAATGGGTTCATTTATGTCAATTCTCAAGAAAATAAAAGACCATTTTTTAGAGACAATAAGGTAATTTATCACAAACAAACAACTTATGTCGAGATCACAACATAATTATGGCTAACTCGAAAATAAGTGTCTGGTTCCGCGGTCACATTACTGGGAGGGAGGATTCATAACAATTTCTGCCTGTGTTCGACCTCGACTGATGTACAATCTGATATGTTGTTCAGTAATGGGTACTCCTTGATCTGATATTGTCAATTTGAATCAGTGGCTTCAGTTGTCAGGACGACCTCCATGCATGCTGAAACGGCATTCCTGATGACAAACACACAAGGCCAAAACACACTGATGGTGAACGCTGAGCTTCAATAAATACGCCCCTACCCTATCCTACCAGCGACACCAAGATGTGTGCCGGCACTCCTGGATGCGCTGCCCCACTGCACTTTACACCACTGTCCTATTCCAGCCTCGCTGCCCCCAGAATAAATGCATTTTCCCCCCACTAACTGTCTGTTTGTACATACCAGTTCCTGTAGCAGCTCTTTTTCTTTGCTCCCGTGGCAGCTCAACTCCTCTCCTCACCACTGAAGCAAAGAGAACTCTGTTGCTGTCTTGTGTGAGACAAAGAATGGATGAGGAGAGACATGTTGTTGAGGTCGAGAAATATCCCGAGCTAAACAACCCACAGTCCTGACATTATAAAGACAATGGTAAAAAGATATTGCCTGAGGAGTCATAGCTCTGGTGACTGGCTCTTCAGGTGAGAAATCAACTTTAATTGGTGAGTGTCCACACATGCTTTTAAGCTACTGCATAGGCGCAGATCTTTCAGTAAAAGTAGTAATAACTTTGCATGTTCATCTATTTAAGAGCTGCAGCGTGATGTGTCATGACACACCGCGCAGCAGCGGCGCCAGGGTGTTTGCAGCATAAGAAAAAGGACAAAACGACCTTTTGCTTCCTCATCATAATAAGTTGATGATCTCATTATCTCAAGATAACAAAGGTCATTTTCTTGAGATAACAACACAATTAACTCGTGATCTTGAGATAACGGCGGAAAACAAAATGCAAGCAAGGACATTCTCGGCTTCCACTGAAATCTCTTATGCAAACTAACTAAAAAACCAACCCAATCACCAGAAAAGATGTTGGCAATGAACGTCGGATACGTTACATATACACATTGTTATGTAGCAGATAAATTGGAATTTTACATTTCAAGTTTCAAAACGCTGTGGTTAATGTGTGGTTAGGTTTAGGCACAAAAACCACCTGGTAGGTAAGGAATAGACCATGTTTTGGCTTAAAATACCCCATTTGGAAGGCACCATCTTTCCAGGAAAAGGAGCTATTTCTCGGTAAAAAAACAAGGGCTTTTTGTGATACCAAGTCCGACGACAAGTCCCAACAAAACACCCACATGTGGAGCCTAAAAGCCAATGGAAACACACCCCCAGTCGCTACAAAAACAATAATACTTGGAGCTGAACAGCTAATGGATACACACCAACAGGTCGCTGTAAAACACCCATGACTGAAGCCATAAAACACAAATGCTTATGTTACTTGTTGGTCTCGAACAGAAATCTGAAGTTTGGCAAATGTGCAAATGTAATATTTTCGTGATATGCAGGAACCTATGAGACTGGGCTGCTTAAACTAACTTTGGCCGAAAATTGTGTGTCATTGTAGGATCCCACATCGCATAGTAAAAAGCTGAAGAGAAAAAAAAAAACAATTTTCAGACCTTTAAGTGAACTTTAATGACCATTTAGTTAGGATCTTGCAAAGCTTCCACATTACTGAAGCCTCTGCAGTCAAAAACACACACAGGCCATATGGTACACATCAGAATTATCATTGTCATTTTCTACACAAACCCACAAGCCAGTAAGCACACGCAGGACTTTAGCGTCTCAAGCCCATGCTGCACAATCAGCCAAAACCTCTGGGAAGCAGAGATTAAAAAATACATTTTGTTTTGCCCTGTGGCTAAAAGTCTTATTTGAAACAGAGGGACTCATTTGAGGCTCACTTATCAAAACCTTCTTAGATATTTGTTTTTCATTCCTTCCTGATAAACCTCACAGCTGGTCCAATATCATTTATTGGTGTATATTTGTCTATGAGATAAACATCTGAGACCCAAACTTGTGACTATCATAACTTTCTCCTCTTGTGTTCGCTTTCTTTGAACGCGTATTCACTCGAGATAAGTTCCCTCTCTGTATTTCTCCAAACATCAGCATCTACCCACTCTTTGCTTTCATCCTGTCTGCTTTAGCTCTCTGTTATAGTGAGAACATTGGAATCTGTCAGACAGAGCTGGGGAGATCGTTTTCATGCAGTGGGATTGGTTTTCATAACATTGCCTGTCACACTCACTGTAAAAACGTAGCAGTCAGATTACACATATTTTAAGTGCTTACTTTTATACATGACTTATGTAGTGTGTTTGGATTAGATGACGATGATAAAGTAGCTGACATACATTGTATCCATAGAGACAATGTACAGTCAGATACTCCAAGAGAACAAATTACAAAATAGAGTAATCTCCCCAGCTTGTATATGTATGGATAAATGTTTAATTTATGTGTGTAAAATGTCTCTAAGGTATTGAGGGTTAGTAATTGGCAGTTGTGTGAAGTAAATGTGTTGTTTTGTCTACTTGTGATATCATTAGTTGCTGTTTCTGCATTTTAAAGCTTGAATCATGCCCTTGAATGTTTGTTATGTACTGTATTGTGTATGAGACTTGGATTAACATTTGAATACTGTTGTTGTTGTTTTTTATTCTAAATTCAATAATTCAATAATTTATCTGGTTCTTGAGAAAGAACCAAATTGTTTTAAAGGTCCAGTGTGTAGGATTTAGGGGGATATACTGGCAGAAATGTAATGTCATTTAAGAAGTATGTTTTCTTTAGTGTATAATCACCTGAAAATAAGAATTATTGTGTTTTCATTGCCTTTGAATGAGTGGTTAATATCTACATAGGGAGCAGGTCTTCATCCACAAAGAATGCCATATTGAACCGCCATGATTCTACAGTAGCCCAGAACGGACAAACCAAACACTGGCTCTAGATAGGGCCAGTTTTCACAGCAGCCACTGTAGTTAGTAGCCACTCTGCCCGGCATGTTCTCACTCTGTCACATATCGGCGTTGGGTCATTGACTTTCCACGTCCAGATACAATATGAAAGGTACCCTGGGTGTGTTGGTGGTTGACGTCCTGGGACGCTGTGTCAAGATCTGCCTGTTACATGCATTGTCTTCTTTCAAAATACACTTCTGTTTTCAAAATAAAGTACTACGTCGGTACAACACCGCAAATTGACCATTTTTTTCCTCCAACAACTAACACACAACGTTGGGTTCAGGCAACAAATACATGTGGATGGGTTTAGGAAAAAAGAACAGGGCTTGGCTGTATAATCTTATGGGACAAGAACACTGCTCTCCTGAGTCAAAGTCAGTGTTTGTTGGACCCATCCACCAACCCTCCCACCGACCCTACTCAGACTTTTGCCACCTTAACTTTTGTTCTTATCCCGCCACGTTTCCCTCTGACCCCGCCGAGGCGACTGGCCACATATAACGCCCACGTTAAAGGACGGCTGTCTCTTTCCAAAAGTCACTGCCCAAGCGCCAGATTTCGATGACCTCAGAGTGAGGGTTGCTCTACCACAAGAGCACTGGAAAAACACTGATTCTTTTTAACTTGAAACTGCTTTACTCAGTGTTTTTACCAGTTTAAAGCACCGTGTCTGTTTGTTTCTGAAAAGAAAGAGACCTCTGTGGATAATTTGGCCTCCTGAAAGTTTGGTTAAGATATAAGGTGAGCACACATTAGCAAATGTTGTGACGTGTCAAACAGCATAGGAGAAACAGCTTTATTCAGTGTTTCAACTGGTCTCAATCACCTCGTCTATTTGTTTTGGAGAGGAGGAGACCTCTGCGGACAATTTGGCTCCCGGTAAAAACCATCTGAACAATAAACACTGAAGGAATTATAACCAGGAGAGGTTTAAGCTGGTTGCAATCTGCATTCTTCACTGCTGATGCCACTAAATCCCCCTAAATCTTACATACTGTTCCTTTTATGTGTGTTTTGTATCATGTCTGTTAATACGTGTGGAGTTTAAACAGCACTGAAACACAAGTCTACTCTCAAAACAAGTCATTTTATGTTATACGTGTCTGTCTGGGACGACAATTGCTTTGTTGAACCTGAAAGTTTTACAGTATGTAGCTTTTCACCAGAGGAGCAGATTCTTCTTTCTACCTCCATCAGACTCACATGAATGTCATCTCATCTCTGTAAATATTTATTCATACTCTATTGGATGTTTTTTGTGAGTAAAAGAATGAAGTTTGACATTGTACTGTTTAAATCTGTCACTTAGCTATGGGTGTCTTGGTGTGTGATCACAGGAGAGAAGCAGAGAAAGATAAGAAAAAGAGGAAGATGTGCTGAACATAGCAGCAAACAAATGAAGTCCAATTTAGTTTAATATATGTAGCACAGCTTGCTTTCTAACAAACAACCTGATGGAATTTGGGCCTAACAAGCATGATCATTTCGCTAACTTTGTGATTTGTCGTCCATAAAATTATACTCTTATATTCTTCAGTTAGAAATTACCAGTAAATCCAGTGTTTTTGATGCCACTTGTAGATTTCATTCTTGAGAGAAAACAGCAGTGCAGACACAGTTTGTTTGAATGGATGCTAATCTGATTCTTCCTTTAAACACTGCCAACTCCTGCATTGTAGTTTTTTGTCTTAGCATTTGCACATACCAACTGAATTTGTGATTTGTCAAGTGGCCAGATGGGTTAAAAAACAAAATAGTGTGACAGGCCACGAGCTGCATGCTGTTGACCAAGCAGAGCATTTATCCAAAAACCAAATGTAATCTCATGTGGCATGTAAGAAATTAGCGTAACTCTGGAAAAGATGGAAAAACATTATCTCAAAAGGCTCTTTGTCAACAAATAAAATGAGATCAGGAAATGTGATTCTATTTGCACCGCAACTTTAACCTTTTAAACGAAGCCCGCGGAACAGAGACTTTTTGTGCTTGTTCAGTCAACCAGACTCGGCTTCCCTGTTTGCATTCAAGTTAAAGTGTGTGTGTGTGTGTGTGTGTGTGGGTGTGTGTGTGTGGGTGTATGTGTGTGTGTGTGTGTGTGTGTGTGTGTAGTGTGTGTGTGTGTGTGTTTGTGAGGCAGGATGTACAGTGACAGGTGCAGGCGGTTACAGCAGCTATCAGCTGCTGCAGAGGAAATACAATCAGCTATACTGCCTCAATACACACACAGCGTTACGGGTCGATGGGAAAACACACTGAGCGCGTCGTGTGCGTGTCTGTGAATGTGACTTGTTTCCAATTTCGGTATGTACTTGTTGCGTGTCATATGTTTGTTGTTTCTATAAGTGTCTTGTCTTTTTTTAAATTTGTGTTTGTTTTAAGTATTAAAATCTGCCAACAGATTGTTCTGTGGATTGTGTCTTTCATTATTTAACACCAAGCACCTTTACTGAAGTCTGCTGCACCTGCAAGCTCAACCTCCAGGGCTGAAAAATGGAGCCAACATGGAAATGCCAAAAATGGCAGTTCCTTGAACGGCCACTTGAGGCTGGCTCCAGAAGCGAGTCAATCCCCATGGAGTTTACAGCCTGGTACAATAAAACTGTTTTGGTCTCTACAATTAATTTCTCCCTTGATGACAAATTTATATTTCAGCCTGGTCTCTATTGCTAATTTTAACATTCATGACAACTGTACAGGGAGTGAACCTTTATATAGCTCGCCTGTTTACATTTTATCAAGGCTTAAAGTTACACATAATAAAGGGCCAGCTGCTTTGAGTGACAGGCTGCTGCCAATAGCCTCTTGCCTCTGGTTACCTCTGGCTCCAAAAAAACACGATGGTGACAGCCTTAAACTGGAATCAATGAAATCTCCTTGCACGGCCACAGATCGTCAGGTGCTGGTAGGCAGCAGGAACGTAAGTCATAAGATATACAAAAAAATCCTCCGCACACTGACATAGACTTTACTATTGAAATTTAATGAAGGGAACAACGCGTTTCGCGTTTAGCGTCATCAGGTTCTCCTCATCAGGTCTGACCTAAGCATTCTCAGGTGTGTTTAAATGCTTGCTGGTCACATGACCAATTTCGTTTTTTCTTTTTTCTCTGTTTGTCCAAGCAAGACTCAAAAAAATATACAAAAACAATACAATTACATACATCATGAAGTTGAAAAAGTATGCATCAACCATGGTATAAGTTAAAAACATAAGAATTTCAATGCATGAATAGCAAAGTCTACTTACATAATCAATATTACACAAAGCGAGGATAAGAGGTAGAATTACTACAAAGTTTATAATGTCTTGCGATGGCGTAATCAAAATTATTATTTCTGATAGCCGCTTTGTGCTCAGCAATCCTCAACTTCAGATTACGCTTTGTTTGGCCCACATACATCAAGCCACATGGGCAAATAAGCACATAAATTACATGAGTGGAAAGACAATTGATAAATTCTTTTACATTATATTTCTTTCCGGAATGGGGATGATTAAATGTTTTTGTATCAAATGTGTTGGCACAATGTGCACATTTTCCACATCTATAATTCCCATAAACTTGCTGAGAAAGCCAGTTGGTTTGTTTTGGTTCACTATACATGGAACTGACAACAACGTCTCTCACATTTCTGCCTCTCTTGAAACAAAATAGAAGTCTGGAGGCAGATAGATGGTTTAGGCTCGGGTCACATTCTAGTACTTTCCAGTGTCTATTAATAATTTGTTTGACTTGCCTCGAAGCTGTAGAATATTCTGACAGCCTTAACTCGAGGCTTCAAAACAGGAGTCCACAAACCAGTAGGTTATGTCTCAGTAGCTACATCCATTATGTTTACAGTCTAGTGTTCCTAAAACATGCTGAGTGAACTTATACATCACTGCATCAACATGGAGTTTTTCAGCTGTGTTACATAACTCTTTAAATTTGTGGTGAAATTTTCTGCTGAAGTCTAATTGCTCTGACCTCAGCTTTGGAGAGGAAAATCCCCCTCAGGAGTTTGATTACATAAAATGATTTTTCCTAGTACTGAGACCATTTTCTCTGAAAACGTTTACATCCTAATTAAGCCTTTAATTGAATCTCAGTGTAATGCTCTAAAGTTTTATTTGAATTTATAAGACTGAGGCTGCAGATTTTAAAAGGGAAAATGTCAATGTCCAATCAGATATTATGGTGCGCCTATAGCTATTACTTTGTTGGCCAAAACAGAGTCTGTACACATGAGACCCTAAAAAAGAGGGTGGATCATGGGGAATACCAGAAGTTGGTCCAGGAGCTTCACCTCAACAATGCCATCAACATGCCAAGTATTGCACTTAAATACTTCCACACCTGCTGTTTTCCACTGAAGATCATGTGGTTTTTAAAGTCTTATTGCTCTGAGTATCTATCAACTGCTACTAATAGTTTCTCCTCTCTTGTTGGCCAACTGTAAACTTTTTGTCGTGACCACCACAGAGGCCCATCTCTCAAATCATCCGATTGGACAGTGGGAAAAAAAAGTGGAGATGACGTGGGGCGCTTTTCCGCTCTGAGTTGAAGTTTTTTCAACTCGAGGAGTTAAGTTCGCAATGGCAAAAACACCAGGGGCCGTATTCACAAACACTCTGAGAATACCCTCTGAGAGCTCCTAACTTAGTGTAAAAATTTTTAGTAAGCTACTGGCTTAGGAGTGATTTAGAAAAGCTCTCAGAGCAACTCTGAGCAAGGAAGGGACAGAAACCTTAACCTTAGTGAGGGGGTGTGGTTGACCCTGTTGCTAGGTGTGATGCTTGCTTTTAACAGATGTGATTGGTTGTCAGAGACACGCCCTTTTGTGAGCCTGCAAGATGTGGACACCCAGTGGAAATGAAATGAACTGCTGACCGTGAAAGTGTTGTCAGTGTTAGTGTGATCACTGCTGATGGACGGTTGAGACAGACCCAAGTCATCACTGCTGCACTGTTGCATTTTTCCAGTTTTTCATGTATCTTAGTGATGTGATCATTTTATTTCTGCCATTATAATGATTTTGTATTAGATGGGAAAGGCGTGCATATCCCTAATTAGATCGACACAAATATTATCCCTGCACAATCCAATCTATGGCATTTAATTTACTCCCTGTCATTCAGTGTTTGGAAAATAATTCTCCGACCCCTCTGTGTTTCCACCATTTTTATTCCTCTGATTAAGAAACCCGTAAGCCTCTTAAAAATCCTCCTCCCTGCTCCTAACAGCTTTTCACCTTGGGAGCTCTTTTGAGGGCTAAGATGGTTTGTGAATAACTTTTATCTTTACAAGGACCTAGTCTTAACTTTGAGGGGAAATTCTAAGAATTTTCTTGGAATTTCATCACTAGGAGCAACTCTTAGTACTAGAAAGCTTTGTGAATACGACCCCAGGTGCCTAGAGCACAGAAACACGAGGCACATAGCAAAGCAAACAGCTTAATTCTCATTTAAAACAATTATTAAGAGCCGCCTATAGCTGGTAAAACGCTTTCTGTGTGATCAGGGCCTAAAGCTTCCATGCGCAGCAGGCCTAACACACACAGAGCTTTGAGAGATGTTTAATTTTTAACATGAGGGACAGATCCAACAAGAAAAAACTACATGGCATTGTGTTCAAAAATTCTGTTTAGAAATAAACAAAATAAATACCTCATTGTACCAGAGGCAGTGTGATCTAGCAGAGCAACCTGGTGGGTGTATTTACATTTTACATTATAATAAATCAGTAATGTCAATGCATCCTGTGGTTAAAACGATCCACTTAATTAACTCAGTACCAGTTAGCCTTTATGCTTCCAAACCTGCATGCACAGCTACAAAGATGGAGTCTGTGTAGTATGCAAAAAAACCCTGCTCCGCCTGCCTACATGATGCACCACGTCTGTATTCCATGTACTTTGGCCATTATGTCTAACTTGCGTCACGATTCAGTTATTCAGTGCTGTGTAAAATATTTTATTGTCTGTGTCCTCAGTTCAGATTTCAGTGGGCCTATTCGCTCAAAAGATGCTCTGTGCTTTGGCGCTTCACATTGCCGCTTTGGAACATACAGTATGACAAGACATGATGACTTAATTAAAAGTTCTCTTCACTGTTAACCTTTTCTTTTCCTTCTAAGGGCAATTTGAGCGAAGACACTGCCAGTCAGTGTTAGCTCTCAGCGGCTCAGGCTCTGGAAGGTCCCTGCCACTGGCAGGCTGCCGGCCATATCCTCTTGCACAGCTGATGCAGCCGCAGCCTCAGCTTCTCTCTGCTGCATTTCTTCAAACGTATACTCTGACTAGAACAAATATGGATGAATACATGCCAAAACATGGTAAAATGCCATATGGGCTGTTGGTAGCTAGTTTGCAAAGAGAACGAAGAATAACCTCTAGGTCTTTCTGCATCTAACTACGTCAGTGTCACATCAAATGACGCTGCTGGAAGCAGGGAGAACAACTGATTTTGCAGGTCTCTCAGTCAATATAGCACACACTGAGGAATTTATTGCTTCAGTTAACTACAGTTACCATCAACACTGAGTGGGCATCCACATTAAAGGTGGCAAATTTCCCTTTAACACATAGATATTGACAACAAGTACCATCTTTTCTCTCTGTTTGCTACTTAACCCTTAACCTTTAACCTAATTCAAACTCACGTTGTTGTGCACATTTTTGCATTTAAATCAGTAAAGAAAAGGACCAATTTAAAAGAGGCACACTTTAAATGTTTTACATCCTGCCCCCTCTCGTTTCTACGTGTCAGTGTCTTCCATCACTTCACTGTCAATTTATCTGGGTGTGGCTCTGTTTTATCCTGTTAAGGGGTGTTAACTGGCATTATATAGCTGACAGCAGGCAATCTCATATATCCTGTGTGATCACTCAACCACAAAGATACAAGCGTTTACATGCGAGATTACAAACACACACACACACCCCTGTTGACAGGCAGATGCAGTATAATCCATGTAGATCAAGAGAGAGACCCTCTGGGCTGTGCCTCAGGCCTCTGTACACAGCTCACAGGACTGGAGGCATGCCCTCTAGATAAACACACACACACACACACACACATGTGTGCGCACTCCCCCCGTCTGTCAAACGCATATACATACTTGTGAAAAGGCACAGACATGCAGAACAGCTACAAATGCACCATGCATACACACACGTGTAAGCAACAGCATGCACAGACGCTCGCTCAAGTCATATATGCAAACACATGCAAGCACACGTTACCACACACACACACACACACACACACACACACACACACACACACACACCCATGCATACACTGGCTATGCCGAATACACATGCACAGATACACAATGTCCTGAATGTGTGTGAGAGAGAAGTGCCAAGTGTATCTTATGATCACAGAGAGTTTATAGAGGGTGAGCGTGTGCTGCAGTCTGAACTGAAGCCGACCCGACATCTCCTGCCAAAAAGCAAGAAAGACAGTGAGAACAGACAGATATTCTGTCTGTGTGTTTGTCTGTGTGTTGGTGTCACACACGTACAAACACACCGCATTCCTCAGAAAGTGGTATGAGACCCAAAGGCTGTCTTGTATACTGTAAATGTGCAGTACATGATGTGGGGCTTTGCAACACCTGAACACAGCGACCCTTCTTCCCAAATGTCGACAACTGCACAGTATCTCTAGCTGCAGCAGATGCACGTCTACATAGTAATTTTCCTTGAATGAGAGGGTCAATTTGTACCTTTAAATTACACAAGGAGTTGCAAACAGACAAGAAGAGGCTATCAAACACAGCACTAGAGTTTCATTGACACTAAATATAGCAAGGTAGGAACACTTCTGAGCCGGCTTTCCTCCCATTTCCTGCTTTTCAAAGAATGTGTGTGCAGGTGCCTGTAAGCAGCTGTTTGTGTGTGCATCTCCGTGCACGTGTGGCCCTGGATGGCTGCTCTTCTACAGTAGTGAGCTGTTGTTTGTCACTGAGACATTACATTATGTTCGTCTGTCATTGGGTGCTCAGGAGGAGGGATCGTTGCTCGACGCAAGGGAAAGAGCAGATGCAGAGAAGCACTCGCAAAGCATCTGAGAAACACAAACAAATTTAAAATCCATAGTTAAACTTTTGACCTGAGAATGAATAAAGGAAATAATAATTAATAAAACCTTAGACACAGAGGTCCATGGCCTTTGAAATTCAACTTATTCATAGTTGTGCACAAGGCATAGGCAGCAGATAATTAAGGCTAGGATACCCTATGTTTCCCATAGTGATATAGAGAGGTATATTTCGATATGCAAAAAATGTAGCAGATATAAATCAACTTTAATTAGTGAGCTTTGAATATATTTGTGTATTAGCCTACGTTAGCTCACAGTGTTTTCAATTCAAATTGGCGTAGTGCTTGTTTGAACAGTTTGTAATGTTGCTACTTGACATGTTTCCCCCAAAAACTAACCTTTATTCTGGACTTCTGCTCGAGTGGCAGAATGAACAGCAGGCAGGTAAGACTGTGAGTGGTAAGAAAGACAGTGTGCCAACTCAGCCTACCCTGCCTGAATATTGAGTTTTTGGGAAATGCAGATGGTTGTTTTCATCTTTTCGGCAGTTTGTTAATATCAGCGCTTGTGTCAACAGGTGTATTAAAAAAGCCTTCAACTCTGAGACTCAAGGACACGAGGACATGAAGCAGCCTACCCATGATAAGCCCTCCCTTGTTATAGTGGCTGCTGCAGGCTCCACGCAAGTGAAAGAAATCCTGACCATATGTGGGATCATCAGTGAAAAAATTATTCTGATTGCTAAAAAAGGAAAGATTGACTAAGAACTCACAAAGTTTTTACATCAGGTGACACTTGATCCCTGATTACAACCTGTGTAACTTCTCTCTACCTTACTTTTTTACCCACAAAAACAAGGAATCACAACCACACACGTCAGTGACGGGAACAAACAGGACACTGTATCCAACCACAACATGACTCAACACTACACTGATCAGTACTGGTAGCTTTGGTCTATAAATAAGGCCTCTCTTATCTTGCTCACACGTCATTCTACGGTAACACACTGACCAGGCGGCTAACTGTAAATGAGACCCTTGAACTGGTTTTAGATCATGGCCCTGATCGTTCCAGCAGGGGTTTCTGTGGAAGTGAGGGAGCGGTGAGTAATTTTAATTTACAGCTAAAGCAGCTAGCAGATTTTTAACCAGTCAGAGCCTGACTAGCTGTGTCCCACAGCTAAGCTAGCTGTCTCCTTGGCCTCTAGCTTCTCATCTAGCCCTTGGTAAGAAAATGAGTGAGTGTAGGACCAATCCAAGATAGACACAATAGATGATAAACATAGAGAACATTGAAGGTTAAGCATGTCAAGGGACACTTATGCTGGGCTGCACCATATCTTAGACACTATATGTTGCCTCAGCAACAAGTTTGATGATCCAGGATGTTTGAGAGCGAGCTATGAAGCACTCCAGCTGTCAAGTAGGTTACTGAACACGCCGCAGACCATATACAGTCTATTGTACAAACAGACAGAAACTGCAGATCCTTACCATTGTTCAGAAGTAGAGATGAAATCCCAAGAAGTCTTTGTACTGCACAAATCCCTCACATCAACCATCAAACAAAGAGGAGCCCCGTGTGGATGGTATCTGGGGCCTTTGAGGTATTCTGGGACTTAAAAGTCAAACAGTCCTCAGCTCAACACGTTGAGCCTCCTATACCCTCTGTGTAGATTAACTTGACAGATCCATATGTTACTGAGGGGAGCAGGCGACCTCATCTGGCATCACAAGCTCACTGGGGAGAATTTTATACAAAACTCTGCGACAGTATTTTTATTTCACTGTGTATATTATATTCCTTTCAAAATGTTGGAGGTCCTTCAGGTACCAAAAGATTATTTCTTTTCTTGTAAAAATGACATAATAATCTGACTTTTACGTGCCCGGACAAATCTTTGAGAGCCATTTATGTGTTTTGATACATGTTCAGGGAAGCTGCTCCATTTAGCTGCTAGCTTAATCAGTTGCTACACTGACCACAAAAACATAAGAATAAAGATGTTGGGGCGCCCACCAGCTCACCTAGTAGAGCGGTTACCCTATGTACAAAGGCTATTGTCCTTGCCACAGCGGCTGCAGGTTCAATTCCAACTCTGGCCCTTTGCTGTATGTCATTTCCACTCATGCCCCATTTCACACTCAACTTTTTTATCTAATAAAGGCAAAATTGCCACACACAAAAAAAGAATAAAGATGTAAATTTGCTGCCAATATGTCCCAGTGGCTGACTGACCCCCAAAGGAATAATATATTTAAAAAAAAAAAAAGACATCTGTAAAACTTTGACAGGACACCTGAACGTGTAAACAAGATCAATCATTACTGTTTCTCTCTGATCTATCAAGGTTTTATGTTTGCGCAACTTCCCTAAAGTCCAGCAAAGCATAAATGACCTCATCCCAATGTCAATCAATTCCATGAGCTGAATGATTATTTATCACGTGTGCCCTATGTGAACAGAACACTGTTTACGGAACAGTATAAACATGGTGTCACTGCATAAGATTGTGGATCATGATGGCTTAGTCACACGCTAGGTGCCACTTAATTGTTGAAGAGGAAAAACTGATATTTACGTGGGCGTGTGAGTTGTACTTTCCTGTTGTTGAAACAGAACCTGGCTATTTCCTGAGCGTGTTCGATGCTTCTAACAGGTTTGTTGCAAACCGACAGAACACTTGTGGTGCTGCCAACGCTGCAACATATGGCATCACCCCAGCTGACTGTGCAGCCTTGGCAACAAGCTGCATGCCTGTGTCCGTGTATGTATATGCATATTCATATGTGTGCGCAACCATATTTGTAGCTTGTGACTACGAACGTGTGAGTGTGACACATGCAGCCACTGTGTGTGTGTGTATGTGTGTGTGTGTGTGTGTGTGTGTGTTTGTGGTACAGGTCCAGCGCAGCACAGGAAGTTAAATATTCTTGATTGTCCTGCTGTCGATCTGCATCCTATTTGGCAAGCACTCTTGGCTGGTGTGTCGTCCACTATCCAGCAGAGATCTGACCTGCAACCAAAGGATCACTGTGATGTGTCCCTACTCTTCATACTTTGCCACTTGGGCTGAAACCCAGGGAGATATCAAAATGATGCCATAAGAGGTCAGCAGTAACAAGAGATCAGTGGTTAGGTTTAGGCATCAAAACTACTTTGTTAGGGTCAGGAAGAGACCATGGGTGTGCCTGAAAAACAACCAGTGGCACAAACACAGCAGAAAGAAGGAGTCGGCTGTTAGGTTTAGGCAACAAAGCCACCTAGTTGAGGTGAGGAGAAGATGGAAGTTGACCCAAGTCACATGAAACAACTCACATAAGGGGGCGGCGGTCAGGTTTGGGCACCAAAACTACTGGGATATGGTCAGGAAGAGACCATGGATGTGCCTGAAAAAACAACCAGTGCCACAAACACAGCAGAAAGAAGGAGTCGGCTACTAGGTTTAGGCAACAAAGCCACCTGGTTGAAGTGAGGAAAAGATGGCTGTTGACCCAGGTAACATGAGACAACTCACATAAGGGGGCGGCGGTCAGGTTTGGGCAACAAAACTATTGGGTTATGGTCAGGAGAAGACCAAAGATGTGCCTGCAAAAACAAGCAGCGGCACAAAAACGGCATTAAGAAAGGTCAGCGGTTAGGTTTAGGCAACAAAACTACTAGGTCATGTTTAGAAAAGGTTTGTGGTGGTTGCCAAAAACACCTGGCTTTGAGTGCCAGATAAGCGTCTGGAAAGGCAGCGGCATGTCACCAAAAAAACACCCTGTTCTGAGTGCCACAAATGCCCCGACCGATTTTGTTTTCTTGGTCTCAAACGGCACTCTCCAAAGTCGAATGTTTGTTGGACCTATCCACTTCCCTTAATGCCCACTCTGAGAGGACTTTTACACTCTTTTTTCTATGCCCGTTGCTCTGAGCGTCTAATAGTGATGAGGATGGGTTTACATTGGAGGTGGCGTAAAGTCCAGTTTGTCCACACAGACACTGATGTTAACTATACTGCAAATACTTGCAGTTATTTCAGATTCAGATTCAGATTCAGATTCAGAATTAATAAAGTATTCTGAATCTGAATCTGAATCTGAATCTGAAATAACTGCAAGTATTTGTGAGTTTGATTTCATGGTCTTCTCAGTAAAAGATTCATTAACTTTCTCCCAGTACAAACTAAGTGATACAAATGAACCAAATTTTATGGTTATCCCAAACACCAGCTCTGAAGTGAGGCTCACTTTGACAAGAAAATAAGGTCTACCTAATCCTACATTTTTTGTTAATATTTTCAACAGTTTTCTTATAGTGAATGAATATATATCAAACTTACTAAACAATCTCTTCATGTTCATGTTAATAAAAAAAGGGGCCACTGGTGCTTACAACTCAGAAGTTTTCTGTCTGCAAGTCTAAGAAATCCAATCACTGCACATTAACAGCATCGGATTACATTACATCAATCCTGATTAGATCTAATCAGATTAGGATTAGATCGTCATTTAGACACCTTCTTAGCCTAGCAGACAAAGAGAAGCGAGACCCAGCCACTTTAATTCATGCCGGCTGTCTGAGGCTGTCGTTACTCCTGTCGTATTTAACGTGACTTTTATTACCCAATCATGCCAGGGCACATTAGGAGACGACTCTGATACA
This sequence comes from Epinephelus moara, assembly GCF_006386435.1. Classification (NCBI taxonomy): domain Eukaryota; kingdom Metazoa; phylum Chordata; class Actinopteri; order Perciformes; family Serranidae; genus Epinephelus; species Epinephelus moara. The sequence goes on along the minus strand of NC_065508.1, from coordinate 10,485,668 downwards.
AAAATCGAATTTGCTGCTGCCGAACAATCCAAACAAGACAGGGGGGTGTCTCACTCTCACGTTGTGATCACATTTCTGTGTTCCCTGGAGGCAATCCAGCTGTGACACACAGGATGGCAATGTGAACATGCACAAAGAGAGAAACATGGGAGATGGATTATAGCCATGGATGTATCATAGCCACTCTCAAGCCTCCTGTGAATCAGAGCTTAGAAAAAGTACATTGGAATTGAAAGGTTAAGACCTCCATCTTCAGAGGTATGTACCAAGCTACCAGTTGGTAGAATATCTATTTAATCCTCCCCTTGTCAAACAGGAGACTCTGCTGGTTTATTTCATTATGTTGCTAATTGCACTTTAAGCTCTGCCAAAGCCTGCTGGATTTTTCCACAACCAGAGTGCATTTCTCGTTACATAGGACACTTGTGGAGGTGGAGTAGAAACCACTTAGTAGAAATGTTGCGATATATTTCTCAAGGAAGGATGAGGATTGCATTTTGACCTCTCATTTTTCATATAATTAAAAATATACTTAGACATGCTGGTATGAATTTGTTATGAATGCCCTATGAAAGCATTGAGTGCTATCTCCAGTCCTTCAAATCAGATTTCCTGCCTTTTCATGCGATGCACTGGCAATGGCAGAACAACATTTATTAAATGTTTAAGGCCGCTCAAAAGCCATCAAGATATGTGACATAACTATTGATATTCTATTTATTCCAATATGAAAATATACGGCTCTTCTCTTTGTGTCCCCGCTGATGGTGCCAGGAGCTCTGCTGATACAATCAGGGTAATGCTGTAAAAGTTGAGCAACCACACAAAAAATTACTAAAGAACATGTCGGTTTAATGGCCAGACTATGATTACATTTGTGTCCTTGTAAGAAGTGATTTAATCGTCACAGCATGTTATGGCAGAGTGGGCTGTTGGATCCATATTTCACAGTGCAGCTGCTGACGTTCATCATGCAGAAACATTTTATCTGACAAACTGAAAGAACAGCGACAGACTGAAGCAGTAAAACGTGAAGTCATAATCCTTTTCTTAGAAACGGTCAGAATCTTTTCCACATAAATGTCCATTTTCTAACAGTTGTTTACTGACCATTGTTTCAAACCGAAGTGTTGACATGTTGTTATGGAAACTGTTCTTTAAACAAAATGGCAATGGTAGTGTAGTGTCTGATGTTTGCAGGCATAATAGCATGGAGCAATGGTTTCCAACTGGTGGGTCACAGTCTGAAAGTGGGTCATGGGTCCATTCTGAATGGACTGCAAGACTCGCAAACCTATCAAGTTTGTAAAAAAAAACCCAACACACTTTATTTTAAAGTACAGTGAATTTCCAGCACAGAGCTTTTATGTTGAAGTGCTGTTTCCTGCTGTAGAGTGAGTGTACAACAGACAGCTACTTAACATAGACAGCAAACTAGCTTGGTGACATGGTCAAATTCAAGTTTGACACTAAATATATTAAACTGTGGGCCCTCAAACTACGAGTAAGGAGAAATCTGGACCTCGTGGCTGAACCAGTTGGGACTCACTTGTATGGGGCACAGAAGCTGCCAAAATCAAAAGTAGATGCACAAGTAAAAAGAAAATGTGTGAGACAATAAGAAAGAAAGAGAGAAGTTTGGTGAAATAAATGGTGGGCAAACAGAGGGAATAAATATATAATAACAACTATAATGTTTTTTTGCAAAAAATAATTAATTTAAAATATATTAAAAAATAAATAAATAAATAAAAGGGATAACTAAAAAGAAATTAATAAGTTCAATAGATAAAAAAGCAAATTTAAACAGAAATATCAATTTATGTCAGATTTGATCAATTAGTCGATGCCTACTTTTATTTTTGGTAAATTTAATGACATTTATATATGTATTGACTAATTTATTTATTTTTTAAAGATTATCTTTGGGGCTTTTTGCCTTTAACGGACAGGACAGTGTGAAATGAGGAGAGAGAGAGTGGGGGGACGACATGCAGCAAAGGGTAAAGCTGGAGTCGAACTTGCAACCACTGCAGTAAGGCATCACCTCTATACACCTCTATCCCTAATTTATTTATTTGTTTATTTATAATTTTGGTACCGTCTGTCCACAGCAATGATTTTTAAAAATAAAAAAGTAAAGCTGGTAAAAAAAAATAAAATAATGGAGGGTGCCATTAATATTGTGTCTAGTTTGCTTTTATTTGTTGCAGTGAATACAGCACTACTCAACAAACCAGCCATAAATATTCTTCACACAGTGTTTTCAACTACAAATTTTTGACTTTGACCTAGAAATGCCACCTAATAAGTCATTTTCTTAACTTTCAGACTCAGCCACAGCCTAATGGTGACTTATGTGTTCCTAGTAGGAATGAAAACCGATGCAATAGCAGATGTGAATTGGCAAGGCAAGGCAATTTTATTTATAGATAACATTTCATTAAAAAAGGAAGGAAGGAGCATAAAAAGAACATGGAGCAAATGTCATGTAATGGCATACAATAAAAATAACATATGAATACATACCCATAATACCAAAACACACACGCACACAATTGTTCATAGGCCCAAGAAAAACACTTTACACATACACACAAGGTTTGCATGCACAGGCACACACACACATACACATACACTCTGACATTAATCATAGGCCTGAGAAAACAGGAAGGTTCGTAGCTCAGCTTTAAATGTAGATACAGTATACTTACAGAGCACAGCTCATTAGGTACACCATTCCAGAGGACAGGTCTTAAGCATCTTTACCAGCTCCAGATCTTGTTCTGGGTACAACTGAAAAGCGACAGTATGAAGACCTGAGAGGTCTGACTGTGGCTTTTTGATTGTACCCAGAATATTAAACAGGGCAATAGTCCTCACCTGGATAAAGTGTAAAATAAGACCACAGAGTCTACGGCAACACCAGTGGCACAGTGAGGCTGTATTGAGCTAAAAGCTAACATTAGCACTCTGACATGTTCCCAATTATACTGCTAACATAATATGTTAAGTAAAATGTTTACCATGTTCACCATCTTAGTTCGGTGTGTTGGTATGCTAACATTTGCTGTAATTAAGAAGATATGCTTCATTAATCCCCGAAGGGAAATTCAGTTTTTTTCCCTGTTTGTTGTCGTATACATACTGTACACATGCACAAACTTGACCTGTACGTGCATAAAGTGGAGAGATGTCAGAGTGAGGGGGCTGCCTTGGACATGCACCCTGAGCAGGTACAAGCTGCCTTGACTGGGGGCACGTCAGAGCCCCAGGGGGCGAGCTGGCACCTCTCAAGCTGCCCCTGACTGCCCCAACTTAGCATGAAACACGAAGTTCAACTAAAGCTGATGTAAATGTCATTAGATTTGCAGGTTCATTTGTAAACGAAAGTATTGGACAAATTGAAATTTTTACCTGATGATGGAGCTTGAGGAAAAGGTGTCACGGTGTCACCAAAGTCAGGCTATTACAACTCATCCTGAGGGGAATGGGAATGATTATCAATGCAACACTTGTTGAGACATTTCACTAAAACCACGCTTGTGAACCTCATGATGGCACTGGAGGAAAAAAATCAAGGGTTCACCAAAGTCAGCAGATTTCATTCTCTGGGGGGCATCAATGTCTGTACGATATTCTGTACCAATCTATCGTAAATTTGTTGAGGTATTACAGTCTGGACTAAAGTGGTGGACTGGCGGACAGACATCGCCATGTAGACTACACAAGCCTGACTAAAAACAATATAGTTGTGACTAGCGTTACTATAAATGGGTTCAAAAAGAGTCCAAACTTTTATATCTGTCAGCCACATTCCTAGATAAAATAAATAAAAAGAGTCCTAGTCACATAATTGAATTAACATATTATTACTCTTTTGAACACTTTGGGTCTTTCACTGAGCCTTTTGCATTTATTTAGGGACAGTTTTGCTCACTGGGCCATATCAAGAGGAGATTTGCAGGTTGGAATTTCACTGTTGAGTTCACTCCTTGAAATACTTCACTGTCCTAAATCACCAGGCAGAGCAGTGAAGTTATGTAACCAGATTTGTCTTGGACATCAATGATACGCCGGTTGTGAAGATGCACCGACAGTGGAGAAATATATCGAGCGTAAAGGTTTACAACAAGAGAGATTATAGCTGTTTATAGAGCAAATGGAGCATACAGTAGGTGGTGTGCGACGCAGTCAGCGGACAGACTAATCTCCATATGACGGAGCTTTACCATAACAAGTCAGGGCTGTGTGTGGGCTTTGCTATGTGTCTGACGCACATACTCACACGCACACACACACACACAAAACAGAGGAGACAGACTCTGGAATGATAAGATATACGAAGCCACCAGTGCCGCAGCAGTAATGACCAAAATTAGAAAGACGGGGTCAGCTCTTCCATCTAACTCTCTCCCTCTCGTAAAACTGAGTCAAACACATTTCAGCTGTAGCAATTATGGTAATTTTATGGTTTAATTATGGTTGTGTTGATGTATTAGCACTGAGGTTCTCCAAAGTGTGTGTCTGTTATGGTCTCATGACTGAGGGCTACTGTCCTTGTTGATGTTAATACAGATAACATATAGAGTAAGAGTCTAATAAAGCGTCCATTATGTTACATTACACCCCCCTTAGAAAGGACATAGTACACCTCTGAGTTCTTCTTTTGTGGTGCCGCAGCCTGACTTCAAAGCAGATTAAAGTTTAGATTCCTGTCAACACTTCACACAAAGAAACTCTGATTTACAAAGTTAAAATGTCGTAAGATTCTTATAAATCTCCTGTAAGTTAATAAGGTCTCAGCAGTTTAAATGCTTTGCAGAATCATCTTTGGTTTTAGAAAATCATCTGTGTTGGATTAGCCCATCTGGATTTTAAAATACCTAGATTATTCCTTACAGATTTGTCCCTGTTTGGCCTAAATTTAAAAGGGGTTTCCATGAGCAGCTCATCATCTCAGTGAATAGTCGGCCCTTAGATTTTCAAAGGGATTCCAGTCTGGGCTTGGACTCAAGGACTTTAACATTCTTGTTCAAGAGCCAGTCCAGTGTTGAGCTGGTTGGATGGTAGGGTGGTTGTCGTGTTAGAACATAAATTTTGTTCACATTCATAAGCAGGTTCTACTCAAGAAGTGTCCTGCGTTTGGACTCAGTCAGTGAGTGCTTACATGGACATAGACAACCAGTTTATGAGGCTTTTCCCAGTTAAGATCATATTCCAGTTATGATATTTACATGAGCAAAGAGATACTGGGTGATTCATATTTCCTGTATATGTGAAAAATACTAGTAACTCGGTTACTGAGTACTGCAGTCTGTTTGCGCATGCACTGTGATGTTTACAAAAACAAACTTGACAATAGAAGAAGAAAGCTACAGGAAATTTTAAACACTACACTGCACATTTACTGAGGGCAGCATGGTGGTGCAGTGGTTAGCATTGTCACCTCACTACAAGAGGGTTCCTGGTTCGAATCCAGGGTGGGAAGTGTCAGCGTGGGTCTTCTCCGGGTCTCCGGCTTCCTCCCACAGTCCAAAGACATGCAGGTTAACTGGTGACTCTATATTGCCCATAAGTGTGAATGGTTGTCTGTCTCTATGTGTCAGCCCTGTGATAGTCTGGTGACCTTTCCAGAGTGTACCCTACCTCTCGCCCAACAGAATAAACGCTTGCTCTGAGCCCATCTACGTCCCTCTCTTTATCTCTCTGTCTCAACCGCACACCACACCACAGTGATTGACCTAACATCACTCCTGAAAGCAGCTACGCTACTCTTATAACACTGTCCTCCACACAGGGGCCAGACCAGGCCCCAAGGATGTGGCTTTCAAGCCAATTTTTGTAGCGTCCAAACAGTGATGTTACATCCGTCACATGATGCCCTGTGGCAGACTTTTTCCTTCACACTTACATGGTGAAAGAGGTAGTAGTCACATTATTTTGAGCATCACAAACACAAATAACTCGTTTCACTATCCAGGCTGTTCTTACAAACCTTTTGTATGTTTTCCTAGGAAAAGCAATTCATCCAAATTTGTACATAGGCTATCCCATGTTCTTTGAATGACTGCGATCCTGTGACCAATGCACTGATGGGAGTAAATAAGGAAGCAGCCTCGGGCAGTAGGTTGGGGTGGTGGATGGGTCACAACTCTCTGAACAGTCCCCTGGGTCTTTCCCCTGGAGTCACGTGTTTGGAACCGCGTAAACTTCGAGCGAACTTAGAATCATTTTAAAGTATGTCCTCACCATGTGTCTTTTCCTAAACCCAACCTCATGAACCTTACTTACCTAAACCCAACCTCTGTAACTTTATGTTAATAACTGTAACTCTACATAAAGGATGTAAACTCATTTGTGGGGCACTGATTTGTAGGATATCATACATGCAATTTTCTTTGGATATCATACAAACCGTTCTACGAGACTATGTTTCACTATCAGAATTGGAACTACTCAGTCCAGTAACATTTGGAAAGTCTAGAAGAGCTGCACGATTTAATAATTTTATCCCCATTTAAGTTAGCAGAGCGCTAAACCGGAAGCAGCCAGCTAAGTTGGTGGGAGTCTCCAGTGAGCCTTCTCTGTGGGCCGCACAGTGCAGAAACAATGCTGACCATGCAGGTGATTTTATACGCAGCAGTTTAACATTTTTGGCTTCATGTGCCACCTTTCAAGCTTTCATAGAAATGAATGGGGCCCCGCCTCCAGTGCTGTATCCACTTCTCTTTATACATCCATGGGTCAGATTGTCACTGTCACTGTGTGTGGACAGGGGGCAGTGGCGAACAATTTTCAGCCTCTTTTATTTCTGAAAGACAAAACTGTGTTTCTTCATTGCTCCAAAAGTAAAATGCTGTTGCAACCTACAATTTTTTTGTATTTCTGTAACGTCGCTTTGCTGAAGCTGCACCTGTGCAGGTAGTCGGCAACTCTCAATAACTGGAATAAGCATGCAACAGTATCCTGGTGTCTTTCAAAGTACTCCAGTTAGCATATTTTTTTTCAGTTTAGTCATGAACAGAATAAGGGCTTATCCAGGTTTCTGAAAACGGGATATGGTGTTTACAAGCTCAAACACATAAACGGGATACTCCAAAGGCCCAATCATAATTGGGTTATTCATTTCTATGTAAACGCACTCCCCTGTAGGCTCAGAATTCCCTTTCTCTCCGCAGCTGAAAAGCCCACCGCCATGAAATGATGCTGCTCCCACACTTTACAGAAATGCCTTTGTGTTAGAGTTGATGTGTTTAGCCACACATACTGTGGCTCTTTGTTTTGTTTCAATATTTAACACACCACAGACTTTCACTTTTATGAGGAGACTAATAACCTACAGGTTATTAGTCTCCTCTCTGGCCAGGGTCATTCTTGCCAAAACCAGCTTTAAATCTTGGTAGCTCCACATTTTTTGCTGCCATCTGTGCTCTTGTAAAGTCCCAGCAATCATACTGGTATGTTCCCACAACACAGCCAATGTTGCCAGAAAATAAAACAGAGGACTTGATGAATATGTGCACAGATGCTAGGAATTAATCAGGAATGGGGCCGAAGCACATAAGGTGAGTTGGGGTCACTTGCCACTGTTTTCCTCATTCCTCCACATTCTTCATCAACATTTTCGCCCACATCGATTGCCATTTGGGATAAAGCTTAAATGGCAGGTTAAGCTCAGCGCTGGTGCTATCCTGTTCACTTCACACTTTCACCAGTATTCCACAGAGGAATTTTTGTTTGATCAGGGACAAACTATGGACAGTTTTCTTGCTGCTTCTTCTAAATGAGTGGTTCCCAACCAGTCCAGCCGTTGGGTTAGTCTCGCCACCAATCAGAGATCTCCGCCTTCTGATAGTCTGGGGACACTCCTTTCTAAAGTGTGTTTAACACACCGGCGAAAACGGCCAGCAACAAAGCAACGCCTCTTGCATTTTTGAAAAGGACACGCCCTCCCGGAAATGTGCGCTCCCCCTTTTCTCGTCCGCAAGGAAACAAACACAGAGAGAGCTTGAAAATGGATGCTGAGAGATTTAACTCCGTTTTATCAAACGTGTGCTCAGTCCACAAGATTGTGGAAATGAAGGACTTACAGCGACTTGAGACATTTTGTATGGCTGCGCGTGTTTCTAGTCGGACTATATTTACAAGCACAAGAGTTCAGCGAGCCACCGAAGGACCGCCCTGTGGATTTACTATTGGTTCTGCAACGTAGGGAGTTTCTTTTAACTCTGAAATTGCATCCGCCCATCTATCAGGGAGAAAGTCATCAGTCTTTAGTTAAGCAAAGCGTCTAAAGACTGACTTGTGAGTCTACCGTTGGGTCAGAATTTCTCCTTCGTCTGTAGTTCATGGTCCACACAGTTAAAGGTGCTGTATGTAAGAAAGTTCATGGTCCACACAGTTA
>NC_065508.1:10396503-10477198 GCF_006386435.1 Epinephelus moara | reverse complement strand
TGGTAGACGGCGGTGGGTGGCGCAACAGGCCAAAACACAAATTCAAAACATAAACATGATTTGCGGACTGTAAAAACTTTTTTTAAATGCGAGTATTCTGGCTGTACTATTGTTGTCGGTGAGATCAGTATGTTATACGAACATTATTCCTTAGTCTCTGTGACATATTAGGAGGATTTTATGACTATTTGCTTTAGATTTCTTACATATAGCTCCTTTAAATACATTCAGCATCATACATGTGCTTGGCCATGCAGTCGAGCTAGTCTCTGTCAAGAAGCTGTGTAATAGTCACTCACTCTACAGCAGAGAATGGCATTTTAAAATAAAAGCAGTGTACCAGAAATTCACTGTACTTCAAAATAAGGTGTGTTTTTTACAAACTTGACATGTTTGCGAGCCACTTGCGGTCCATTCGGAATGGACCCCTGACCCACTTTTGGACCGCGACCAACCAGTTGAGAACCACTGTTCTAAATGGTCTTTCTTGTGCAACACAATCACCAGAATGTTGGCACTGTTTACGTTTGTGTTAACCACAGGCACATTACATTTGCATGTGATTAGGTAGCAGAACCACAGCACTGTGGTTAACGTGTGGTCAGGTCTAGGCACAAAAACCACTTGGAAAGGGTTTGGAAAATTTAATTATTTAACTTAAAATAACTGGTTTTGAGGGCACAATTCAGGTAGAGAAAGCACTGATGTCTTGGTGTAAAACAACCACTCGCCATAGCACTATTGCCACTTAGTATTCACACTCAGTGTTCACACTGAGAAGTATTAAAAAAATGCAGCGCACCATGAGTACCCGGATGGCGCACTCAAAACGGTCAAGAAGTTGAGTGTGGGACCATGGACACTTCTCGCCCTCAATGGTCGCCATCTGGGTACGTAGCGGAAGGGGAGGGACCACTTTTCAAACTGGAAATGGCGGCTGAGGACTGTGCGACCGTGAACGTCATTGCATTGTACAAATACATGTGTTTTTTGCACTAAGCACCACTAGACTGTTGTCAGGAATAAGCTAGCAGTATGTTTACTGGGTTAATTTAGCAGTCTGTAATGATTTGGTGCCGCGAACGATAACACGAATGCTAATGCTAGTTTGCTAACTAGCTAATTCGCGGTTGTCATTTCTGGTGAGTGCACAATGGCCGTGTTTGGTTTGAGACAACACTACCCATTTCGAAATTCGCGGACTACGCCAATAAGTACATAGTGCACATAGTATATTACATGGAAGTGTACTAACGGAAGTGTGTGATTTGAGACACAGCATCAGTCACACTGTAGAAAAACTATGTGCTCCTGTGCTAATGCAGCTCTCTCTGATGTAAATTACAAAATTAAAGGTAGTGTTATCACCAAAATTCAACATGCATTTTTGTCCTTTTACATTTTTATACAATATCTAAGTTTTATATAGTGTCTGGAAATTTATTTTGTATGATGAAAATTTAAATTTAAATTGACTTATATACACACATTGTGGCTCTTACAAACTCTACTTGAGAACGTGGTATTGTGAACACTTTTTGGAATGTGATTTTGCAGATTTCAGCAAAACAAAAATTCAAAACCAGAGCACATACACTATGTGTGTGAAATAAAAGTATTTACAAATGCACACTCGAGGACCATAAAGGGGACTGACGAACATGTCCACACTAATGCATATTATTCTAGCAATGCACCTTTTTCTTTTGTCCACATCTTCACTGTGGTCACAAAAAGCATTTTAACCACCTGAAAATTGGGAACAAAAGCACAAGCTGACATTTCTGTTTAACCAGGAACATTTCAATTTGCAATAAAATTGTTAAATCTTAACAAATATGTCTATCTTGCCCTATGTCAGTGGATAATGTTTCTGTTTTCAGAAATCTGCAAACATATGAATAACTGAATTGAGAGTCTCAGTGCAGCAGGATGTGATATTTTTTTTGTGTAGCACACTGACTACATTTGTTCAACACCATAACTACAGATGAAAAGATGTCTAGAGTTAACTTGGAAAAATAAAATATAACAGATGGGACCGAGCTAAAAGATGTGGCAAAGTGCTGAATGCCACTTTTATCCTCAGGGTCAACTTGACCTGAATTTCTTACAATCTGGCTCTCCTATGTTTGCTCATTCAGATTTTTAGCCTTCATCCTTTTCATTTTATTCCATCGTTCACTTTGTCCCATTTCCAACAGCAGGGGGGTTGCAGCTTTGCTCTGACAAAGCAGGTAATTGTAAATCATTGACAGGACAATCAAGTGTGCGCTGTGTGCCAGCCTCCTTCACACACAGCTGGATGTGAATGATTTTAAAAGCTTCAAGCCGCCCAGTCTCTCTAGTCATCATCAAATACAGTCTGTGGTTATATGGGTTGAGGGGATAGCGCTTGACAGATAACAGTAAATCAATGGATCCACTAGCAGCCCTATCTTCAACACAGATGGGGCAGTTGAACATCTTCAAATGGCCAGACAATTGGGACCACAGCATCAGATAGATAATAGGCCAGATGTAAGGCTGGAGACTCTGCGCCAGCGCAAGAGCCAGGCAGTTAAGAATAAATCAATGACAAGCCTATTAACCCCTGTGTCAGCTGTTCTGTTGGCAAGATGAAAGAGGAGGGAGGAAGATTGTCTGCTGAAGAGGAAGAAGAATAGGAGAAGAAAGGGTGTTGATAGTGAAAGAAGCAACAGAGATAGAGATTAGAGAGAAATGTCGGATAAAGAAGGGTTAACTTCAAAATTCTATGAAAGGCAAAGACAGGTCAGTGTCTGAAAAAGTGGGGTTTGTTTCAACCTGAAAAAGGATTGTTGTGTGATTGTTTGCCTGCAGAGCAGACAGACAGCTGAGCAATTACTGACCCGGGGGCCGGAGTGAACAACCAGTGTGGCTATTTTCTCAGTGTCCTGTTTTTCAACACATGCGCCATAATCATGTTTTCATTTTCTGCTAAGGTGCATGTGTGCGGTGCCAAAAATGTCCCACAGAAATGCTACAGTACATGGACAACATCAGATATGATGACTGACAGAGAGTGCTGATAGTGGGCCCTAATGTACTGACACTGTAACACTATGATAGGTGCACTGTGCTTTATTCACTCAAAGAAACTCCAATAACAAAAATAAGAGAGCAAGCTTCTGTTGGACAACCATTGATGGTGTGTGATTACACTTAATCTTTAGCGCACGGACGCTCCTGACCTTTTGCCTCCTTCACATCACACACTCAATAAAAGCCGTGTCAATGTCTCTCTGTTGCTGTCTCTCTTTCACTGACACACGTGTGAAAACACACGCACACACATGCACAGAGTATTTTGATACCACAGTCTACAGTTCAAACTCTCTGACTCCATCTACTGACTGGGCCACGTACTGCAGAAGACTGTACATGCACTGTTATGTATTGCTGCAAATATCTGTCAATCAATGACTGACTGATGATTACACTTTAAAAGTACATGTTGCAACACACAACCAAATTTTGAATTGATTCATAAAGAAAACTGGTCATATTCTTGTTCATAACATACAAGGAAATCTGCAGAAATCCATGCAGTCATTAGTGGAAAAATGTCCTTTTACTTCTGCTGTGGTATACATAACATTTACTGTATAACATTGCATGCACATGTACAGATGTATCTGATATTTTCAACCAGACTGTGAGTCTAATGTGAAACATCTGGGACGGACATTTTAATGCTGCACAAATGTGCTTTCCTAGCCCAGATACAAGCACTGTCAACAACAGTGGTTGCCAACCTTTTCCTCTTTTGATCCCTGAAAATAAAGTCGTGTCATCTTGTGACTCTGCGTCGCGTGTTACAAATTTTACACTGAAGGGGCCTCTCCTACTAAAAGAATGATTTTTTTTTTCTCTTTAAATTCTTTCATTTTGTGAAATTACCCAGCAACTCATGAGCAAAATCACTGATTAGACAAAAACCTGAAAAATAATTTGGTGCAGCAGAACTATATTTCGTCTGATTTCCAAATCTATTAGCTCATGACCTCTCAGATTTATCATGTGACCCCATGTGGGCAACCGACCCCCTGCAGCTGGGTCAGCCAAACTCTCTTCTGGTCTGATTTAAATAAGTTAAAGTCCGGCACAATTTTCCAATAATTTGTATGAACAAAGCAAATATTAAAATAGCATCTAAATAAATTATCCTGTTTGGCGACCCCTCAGATTTATCACAAAAATAAATAATTTTGCCATTATAACATTTAATTCTCATCAGGGATGAAACACTAGAGGTCACTGCAGTTCCCAGAAATCAACTTGTCACACTTTCCATGTGTGTTTAGTCAACAGCCTATTCTTGCCTTGAACAGTGTGGGTAACATTTCACAGCTTGCTGAGGCTTCTAACAAAGCTGCATTGAACAAACAACAGTGAGCCTAGGACTTTAATTGGAACCATACAACCACATGTTTTTACAAGCCTAACGTTTCCTTCTAACCTTTTTAGGACATGTCCAATGTAACAATGTGGGTTTGAGATTTTATAAAGCCTCAGTAATATCTGTATAAACTGCACTGCTTGGTCCCAAAAAGAGCAACACTCCCAACTAAAATCACTTCCCTCAGGCGTCACACAGTAGCACCTCCTGAGTAAAACGCCCTCATATAAAGGCAGATGTTTAATGACTTGCGTCATGACGAACGGGAGTCTACACAGAGAAGATAGCACAAAAGATTGTGCTGAATCTCCTGCTGTGACCTTGATCACAAAATATGCAGCGATATGTCAAGTGTATTCTGAGCAAGTTGTTACATCATATTACGTCATTCAGACAATCAGAAAAGGGTTTCCAAGTAAGCTCTCTGCTGCATAAACATGGCTTCTCTCACTTCCTAGCAATGGGAAATAATTGTAATTCCAGACAGCTTTGTTGTAAAATTACCCTCCCTATCCTGTTGCTATTGTGTGTGTGTTTGTGTCTCTGTGTGTACATGAACACATGAGTGCATGTGTGTGTGTGTGTGTTAGTGCCAGTGTGTCAAATTACACTCAAGTCTCTTTAGGACAGTCCTAAAGATAGTGACCAGGCATGAGTGTGTCCATCTGGTGTAGCATTGCAGCACTCGGATGCAGAAATAGAGTGAGTAGAAATACTACGACAGAGAAGATAGAGAGAGAAGAGAGAAGATCAGGCCTACAGTACGCTGAAATATTATGGATCAGAATAAAACTGCAAAAAGAGGAGAACAGATGAGAATAATAATTTAATTTCACTGTGTATCGTAAAATCTGAACAACCTGCAACAAATGTGTGTTAAAACCTAAAAACTATTGATAGCATCATAAAAAGCCCAGCTGCAATGGTGCACAATAACTACATTTTATCTGCAAAATAAAATAAATCTAAAGTGTGTGCTTATTTGAATCAACAACCTGCTTAATCTCACCACTGAGACCCAACTATGCATGAGAGGATAGAATACATTTCACTCTAGTATGATAAAAAAAGCCTCTCTGCAAGAAACACTAAAATAGAACATAATAGTCATCATTATGAAGTAAATTTCCCTCTATATTATAAAATCAATCTTCCTGTGATCAACCTCTGCAACAAATGCATGTGAAAATGAGAAAACTACTTAAAGCATAATAAAAAACAATGTCTCCAAAAAAAGACTAAAATAGAATAGATGGTTGAGATTTATGTAACAGACGATGCTCCTACACACATTCATGTGTATGAGCACATACGATTAGCCATGTGGGTATCATGTGTGTTGAAATCTGTGTGTACCTATGATATACCTAGTTGTTTTTAATTGTATCCTCTAACTTAAGAAACGTATGGGTCTATTTAACTATATCCTACGAAATAATGCACAAGTATTTAAGTTTCTTAAATTTATCATCATATATTATTGTCACTTACTTCCTATTATTGTACTATCTTTGTTTGTTTATTTTTTACGTAGGTATTTATGTATTTTCTTTTTTCTAGGTTACCCTATCTTGTTCGGCCTTTACATATGTTAAACAATCCTCAAAAATGCAATAAATAAATAAAAGCACAACAACTAAATTTCACTCAGCGTTTTAAATCAGATTTTTATCTGCAAAATAAAATTTTAAAAAATCCAAAGTCTAGCCACTGAAACTTTACTAAATGCGAGAACAGAATAGAACAATAATACCATTTCACTCTGCGCTGTGAAATGTGATCAACCTTTGCAACAAATGTGTGTGAAAACAAGGAAACTGCTGATAGCATCATAAAAGACTATCTCAATCTCAGACTCAAATAGAACAGAATGGGACAAAATTGGCCGTGCAATAACTACATTTCACTCAGCGTTCTTAGTTTATCTGCAAAATAAAATTTAAAAAACCTAACGTCTAGCCACTGAAACCCTTCTGCGTGAGAGAACAGAATACAACAATAATACCACTTCACTCTGTGTTGTGAAATGTGATCATCCTTTGCAACAAATGTGTGTGAAAACCAGAAAACTACTGATAGCATAATTAAAATCCAATCTCTGCGAGAAAGACTACAATAGAATAGAATGGACTAAAACAAGCAGCACAATCACTAGATTTCACTGTGCAGTTTAAAAGCTGATTTTTATCTGCAAAATAAACAAATGAATAAATCCAAATTATGTGCCTGTTTGAATCAAGGACCTAATCTAACCAGTATAAACCTGCTATGCATGAGAGAATAAAGCAGAATATAATAGAATAACACAATCTGATCCACCTGTGCAAGAAATTTGAAGTATAGATAGATAGATAGATAGATAGAGTAGAGGGCCCTGCCTGCATGAGGCCAGCAGTAACAGCAGGAGGCTTCTTTGACATTCACAAACACAAGGGTAAATTTGATGTGTCCTCTTCAGGGCAGCAAACAGCTTTTCTGAACACAAAATATAATAACACGTGTCACAGTGCATTATCATCATCATCATCATCATCATCATCACCACAGTCTACAGTCTAAAGGAAGCATTTGCTGCCCGAAAGAGAACGACATCCTTTTCTCTTTTCTTTGACAGTGCACTTCTTCTTTGTTCCTCCGCTCTCCCCCTCTCCCGGTCACCTTGCACCGATGCGAGCCCCCTATCTGTCTCTCCTTCCCCACAGATGAAGAGGAGGATGCCCGCTGCGCCCCGCCACTGCTGCTGAGAAGAAGAGGGGAGGGAGGAAGGGAAGAGGAACGGGAGGACGGGAGGGAGCGAGGAGCAAGGGAAGGACGGGAGGGGAGGAAGTAAGGGAAGAAGGGAAGGGGAGGAGGGGGGCAGAGAGAAAACCGAGAGAGAGGGGCTAGTAGATGTAGCTCTAGCAGTGGGCCGGGGGGTGAGCTACCTAGCCCGGGCTGCTCTGCCGAAACATCCATGGGTGGCTGTGTCGGGAGCCACCACGACTCCTCGGGCAGCTTAAACGAGAACTCGGACGGCACTGGAGGTAACTTACACGGCTTATCGACGTCTGTGAGTGCGCACACGCTCGGCTTTTTATTCAGGGGGGGCTTCCTGGAGGCTTTCTGCATGTTGTCCTGGCTGGAGGTCTGCTGCTTCCCTGTCTTTATACCCGAGCCAGACAGAGCCGGAGACAGACACGGCAGCCGTCCCGGGTATCTCCCTCCACACAGCGGGCCTTGAAGCCAGAAATGACGCCTCTTGGCTACTTTATAAACTGGGGGATATTCACTGTGCGACGATGCCTCCCTTTGTTCTTTGGGTTTTTGACTGAGCTAGCCGGCTAAAAATGTAGCCTAGTTAGCTTGCTAGCTTTTCTGCATAACAAATATGGGTCACAGACGGCAATGGCATGCAAGGGAGTGATACAGTCTGATTTTAATTATGTCCTGACTCTCAGGCGAGGCAGAAGTCACTGTTTTCCCAATGCAAGCTGCACTTATGATTATTGTTCGGCTGTTTTTTGTATGAACTGTTTTGTATAAGCGAGGTGTTGGGGCATGTTTAGTGCTGGGAAGTGTTGGGGAGGAAAGAGGAGGAGGAGGAGGAGCAGGAGGTGTCAAAAGTTAAAGGGTGCTTCAGCGTTATGATAAAGGAAGTGTGTTTTGAACAAGGCCCGAGTGCACTGAGCACCATGCTGCCCATCCACCATGAGCAGACCACAGTTGAAGGCTGAAATAAATTGGGTTTATTGTATTCAATCAGCAGTAAACGGTATTGCATGCAGTGCCTGAGATTATGGAGCATGATAAACTGTAAAAAAATATTTGTGTAAGCTGTTTCTGGTGATGCTATAACTAAAAAGTGCATTGAATGTGGTGGATGTCCACTGGTGCAGTTATGTAGTTTACAGGAGACACTGTCAGTGTACAGTAGATGGCAGACAGAGATGGCTATGTCATGCAGAAGTGCCCCTGGCTGGATTTGAATCAGTGATGTTGTGCTTAGATCTCAACCACAAGGCCCCTCTTGCAGAGATCGTTATCAGGCTGAGGTGCTGTAGACAACTTTGTACTGTAGTTTCCTGCTTTTCTGGTCCAAGGAGGGATTCCACTACTGGCCAGTGCGTTACTGTAAGCACAGATGCGGAGATAGGGGGTGGGGATTGACCACTTAAGAGATGCTGAGATACACCCTGGTTTCCGTAATGTCTTCCTTTTTGCCGTTACATCCCTCTCAACGACTTCTTCGGACTTCCTGGCCGTTTAGATGTCACATAAACAGGTTTCAGAGATCCCTCTATCTGCGAAGGAGTGTGTGTAGTAACAAGAAGCTATGCAGTGTTAAAACAGATGCAGACCAGCAGCTGTTACTCGACACCCTTTTTGATGAGGAGAGAGATGAGACAATTAGACCCAAACACATGTAAATTTATCTGCAGGTGTTAGAACTAGGTTTACTTAGTCCAAGCATAGTGATATTTTTTTATTATAAAATCATCTTTGTACACATACTGACCCACATAGGGAATTACTAAGAGTATGAACACACGGACAACTAATCAGTTTGGTGTTAGCATACAAGTACGTACACATGAATCCACGCAGGGATCTCTGTCCAATAACTTTTTTGAAGTACATTCTGTTTTCGTTTGAGTCAATATGAGCTGCTGCTGCGGCTGCGGCTGCTGCTGTTGTTTACATAATCACATGTGTGGTTAATGGTGTTTATATATGCTATTATCTGTTTGAGTTAGACATCTAAATTTCCCCACAGGCACCACTACGGTTTGTCTTATTTTGTCAAACCAAGATCCTCATTTACCTTCCGTCCCTTGATTAAGTGTCATAATCTGCTGGCTTTATGAGCCATTTTAAAAACAGAAAACTCTTATAGCAGCGTATAAATCTTGTATACAGGTGAATCATGACATTTTCCACCACCAAAGAGGGAAAAAGTCAAAGTAAGCGTAAACAGTCTGTCTGTTTGAGCACGTATTTACTACAAACAGTCAGTTGAAGGTTGGTGTTATCGGACTGTGCCATGTGATCGTCGGAGTACATGTGTACCAGCAGCAGGTGTAACTCAACACCTTGATCCGTCATCCTCTCCTCTCTCTTCTCCTCTGTCTCTGTGTTGCGCACACACAAACACACACACACACACACACACACACACACACACACACACACGTACACACCATCCCGTACCTGTCGTCCCCTTCGGTGTTGATCCAGATGGTGTTATTCATCAGCCATTCTGCTGCAGATGGAGCACTGTTAGATGCTATAACCCTAACCTTGTAACTAGGTTTAGTAACACAACACTTCTAGCTTCACTTCTGCTCAGTCTGAGTGTGTGCTCTGTGTGTTTGATGGTGTAGGCTCATGTTTTATTTGTCATCTGAACATAGTTGTGTACTTACGCAATCTTACAAGAGTGCTACTTTGTTTAAGATAAACCCTAACTCTTTGTATTCCCCCTGTTTCAATTAATTTCCATCTCTACCTCTCATTTTCATCCTCTGTGTATTCCCCCGTCATCTCACTTTCTCTATCATCTTCCACACTGCCTCTATCTGCTTTCTCTTCCCAACATCCCCATTTGTTTCTGTTTTTCTTATGTCCTTATCTTGATTATCCCTTCCTCCCACCCCCACATTTCTTTCTTTTCTCACATCCCTCCATTTACCCCATCCCCACTCTCATGCTCTGTGTATATTTGTCTATCTTTCCCTTCTCTGCTCCTCTTCTTCATCTCCCCTCCCACCGTCCTGTCTTCTACCTCTCTTTCTTCTCTCTCCATCTCTCCTTTCCTCTCTCTCTTCCTCCCAGTGGCTCTAGGGCGTAACCAGCCCCTGAAGAGAGAGCGGCCTAAATGGAAAAGTGACTACCCGATGACTGAAGGCCAGCTGCGCAGCAAGAGAGATGAGTTCTGGGATACGGCGCCAGCATTTGAGGGCCGGAAGGAGATCTGGGATGCGCTGCGGGCTGCGGCCAGCGCCTTTGAGAGCAATGACCACCTGCTGGCTCAGGCCATCCTCGACGGGGCCAGCATCACACTGCCGCACGGTAACACACATTTCCACAGTGGTAGATGTAGCAGATACCTCACTGAATACTCTGTTTGACTTTATGTAGGACATTGCAGTTGATGATTACCACCTCAAGAATTTCAACGCCCTCTTTCTCAAGAGAAAATCAAACTCAGGATCTCAGCTGTAGAGAATTTCCTTACAGTCTCACACTCTGTGTTTTTTTTGTTTTTTTTTGGTGAACTTTTATTTTCATTTTTTCTGTTATGATTAGGAAGTGGTTGATTGCAAGTTAATGAGAGTACAGGAAACAACAAGCATGCATTCTAAGAGAGACCAAGCAAGGGACTGAAAGTAGAGACAAGCTCGGGCAATTCAAAGCAAGTTGAAGTATGCACGGTGTTCACGCTGTAAAGAATTACAAAATACTGCACACTCAGAGCTCCCTTATTTTTCGTTATGCTGGTGATGTAAATCTGAAACGATTAGCAGATTAATCGATTGCTCAGTCAACAGAAAATTAATTAGAAATTAAATAGAATAAATTTAATAATTGTGTCAGTTGTTTAGTTAGGCAAAAAATGCCAACATTTGCCAGTAACGTCGTACATGATGAAGTAAATTGAATACTTTGAGTTTTGGACTGTTGGTCAGGCAAAACAAGACATTTGAATACAGAACAGAAACATTTCAAATTTTTCTGGCATTTTACAGACAAAACTATTAATTGAGAAAAGGTTAATTTCACTCCAGGAGCAACTCAGAAAGCTACAAAAAGGCAATTAAATGTTTGGAATACCAAATTTTAAAGCAGATTTGTGAAGTTTAATTGGAGCAACATTCACACATTATTCGGTGCATGTAGTGTATTATTTCTTGTTAGTTTAAAACAGGAAAGTGAGTGGATTTTTTCTAATTGCAAAAGAGTATGAGACAGTTTGTATGTGTTGACTTTTAACAATAGGAATGTACCAAAACAAGACACTGATGGACGAACAGGACGAACTTGTTTCAGACGCATCCAGTCAGTGATCTGTTTATCTTTGGATTCTGCAATCCATTTATTCACAGTTCAAAATACATACGCTCGCTATAGCTTAGGTTGATTGTAGCATTGTGCATATTCGACTACAGTGATGTTTTCATTCAGCAAATTCAGACTCAAGCACGGCAAGCTGACACACTGACATCCTTACACGTTCAAAACCTGTTTACTGTTCCACACTGCTGTTAGGAGTGCTCGAGGGCTTTCTACCAGAAAGACTTCTCTTGGTTAAGGTTAAGAAAAGAGTCGTGGTTTGGATCAAAATGAATAAATTTCAGTCAGAAGAATGCCTACAAGGAAACTTCTCCCATGTGCGTTCCACACTCCACATTACCTGTAGTTTAGCTATATGCAGTTCCTTTATCAGTGCTCCACCCTGTGTTCAGTGTCAGAACTGCATGTGTATACATGTAGCCACCTCATGTTTTAGATGAGGATAAATAAAACAAACAGAAAACTATATTATGGCTCTAGCATTTAGAATGTACTGTATACAGTTAGTGTGAAGTGTGAAACACACTTAGAGTGACTTGCTTCCTCTCCACCTGCCAACTATCAGTCACAACTGTTAAACTGAGACGTAGATAGGAAATGAAGCATGTTGCTGCAACTGCACAGACAATCTCTTGCCTCAGACATGTTCAAAGACTGATTTCGGTCGATAGTTTCAGAACAGCCTTTATGTTTCTCTGGCTTGAAAAGTGTAAGTAAAATACATTCATCTCAAGCTGCATCTTTGGCCCTCAAAGACCACAGTAAGAAATGCAAAATTAGTGAGATGGCTTTGCCAGGCCATGACATACATTCCTGCCACCAGACGGCATCCGTTACCACTGGGGGGCCACTGGCTATCAGCTCTCAGATATTAATAGGTTACATCAACAGAGTTCGAGTTGAGAAGCCAAAGGATGTAACAAAACTTCCTCTGGAAGTTATCTTACACATCCTCCGTGGTTTCAAGTGTCATCTGATGCTGAAGTTACATAAACAGGAAGTAAACCTTGCCATACATGACTTTACATTTCTGTTTGGGTGAGTGGCTTCTGCACGATAATTGAGTGTTTAATGATTCCAAGCAGCTATAATCATTTACAGTATTCAGCCTGCAGTTAAAAAGAGTTTCAGATGCTAAACCTCTAAGTGTATCTCAATGAGCACATTGTGATGTTTAGACTTTAGCTATTAGGAGGTATATGCTGTATGAGGAATCAATAAATAATAAATGAAAGGGGGCGTGTCTCTGCACTTTTGAAAGTAAGATTTAATGAAGTAATTGCATACGTTTGTATAAAAACTTACTGGAGTGCATTCTCACAGAACAAATCAATAAAACTGGCTCAGATTCAGGAATCCCAACAACTCCACACAGTATTATCAGCTGCTTGTGCGGGCTTTTTGTGGATGTGCGTCATTCTCTTGATTCCTAATTCATATCACCTCAGAGTCATATTACCTCAACTGCGGAAAGGAAAGGTTACCTTTGTCCTGTTCAATGATGTCGTGGTGAGGTTTGGATGGTGACGCATCATTTTGTCTCGATGATGGCGTTCTCGGTTTCACCTGACTCTCCAGACTTTCATATAAGAGTCCAGAAGTGTGTTTTTTATGTATCAGTGAAAGTTAAATCATTAACTGATAGAACATAAATTCTCATTGTGTCGAAACTACAACTGCAACAATTAGTTAATTAATCAATCGGTTGACAGAAAATTTATTAGCAACTATTTTGATAGTTTTTGTTTTTTTTTGTAGTCTTTTTGTTGGCAAAAAACCCATTTGCCAGTAAATATGGGAATTTGGTGTTTTTATTTGTCATACCTGATAATGAACTGAATCGCTTTGGATTTTTGGACTGTTGGTCGCCTAAAATATTATGTTTAAGTCTGTCAGCTTGGGCTCTGAGAAATTACACAGGACGTGTATTGTGGCTATTTTCTGACAGTTTCTTGACAAAACAATTAATTTAGAAATCAAAGGGCAGATGAATCAGTAATGAAAATAGTTTCGGCCTAAGTCAAAGGAAAACAAAGGTGGACATAATTATTCTGTTAGCAGGCCAACAGGGACACTAAATCTCAAGGTCAGCTCAACCTGAATAAGATTCGGGTATATCAGTTACCAACAGACAGACTTATTATGCATGTAAACATAGTCAGTGTCTTGTCCTGGGCCATTCCCTTTAGTAGTTTGGCCAGGTCAGATCAGATCCCGCTGGGCTGCAGCTGTGGATTCCCCAGGCCTGATGTCACCATTTCACTAATCCAGCACTCCAGTACAAAGAGCAGCCAGGTCACTTAAATATTTTTATTACTCACAACTTTATGCCTCTCCATTGCTCAATTTCTTTGCTTTCACTATTTCAGTTTCAATTTGGTACTTATGTTGCATTCACATGCTCTTCAGCTGATCCAATTTCCTGAGTTGAGAAAGGGTTCTTCCAACTGCTGTAAGTCGTAATGTGGAATCAACGTGGACGCTACAACAAAGATGTGTTGTATTTTATTGCTCAGAGCATTTAAAAACACATTGATAACAGTTTGAAGCTTTATACTACAAAATGATTATTCCCACATTTGTTGCTGCACCAGTACATCCCCTAAAACTATTAAAGTATTGCTTTACCTGAATAATGCTAATAAATAACTTATCCAACTGATCTAGGTCTACGTGGACAGCAACTACAGCTTACAACGTAATACTATTGTTGGAATTGCATGTGAGTAAACAATTGGCTCACAATAGGTGCATTAATAAAATGTTTTCCATCAACCGAACATTTACTTTTGCCCACCCTGTGCTCGTATGCCAAATTTTTTGCTCACTTTTCGAGTTGTTGTCCTGACTCGATATGGTGTTCGTGTGAATTTTTGCAGTCAGGACCTTATTTTTCCAATTATTCCAACACTACACAAATGCAGGGATGGGCACAGTGGTGCTTTGAGCTAAAAGCTCAGCATGCTAACATGCTCACAGTGACAAGGCTAACATGCTAATAGTTAGCAGGTTTAGTGTTTACTATGGTCAGAATGTTAGTTTAAGGTGTTAGCATGCTCACTTTTTCTCATTAGCACAAAACACAAAATACATCTGAGGCTGAAGAAGAAAAGTCAGGGTATCAAAGAGGACATGAATGTGTAGAGTTTCTAAATTTATAATGGCAGTCCATTCAAAAATTGAGACATGTCACTCACAACCACAAATGTGGTGTCCACATGGTGGCACTAGATGGAGAGTCAGTTTATCTCCAAAGTTGATAGGATTCATCCTCTGGGGACTGAATATCTGTAAATAAAGTTTCATGGCAATCTACGCAATAGTTGCTGACATTTCAGTCTGGAGGAAGGTGAAAAATATTATGTCACTGTGGGACTAGTCGGTTAAGTCGCGGCTTTCTAAGAAGCAGTCAGTGATCCTGCAGATTCTTTTAACTGCTTGAATTACCTCCATTACTGTACCAACACATATTATATAATGTAGACTTTGTTGTGGCCATTTAGAAAATGGAACTGGGTATTTAAAGTTCTTTAAAACTCCCACTGCATTCATAATGGAGACTTTTCGATCATTAGGGATGCATCAGTTAATGGGCTCCTTTGTCCGTGTGTGTAATTAGATTGGAGGACAACTTGATCTGCGGTCTTCAAAAGTGACACTGTGAAGCAGAAAATGGGAGCCATTTGCATCAGCTGTTGGTCAACATGTAGGATTCTATCCAGCCTGCGACAAATGAAAACTTCATGTTCACTGATTCACATTATTATTATAGGCCTTATGTTTTCAACCGTAACCAGTCAAACTGCTTTTTGGGTGGCCATGCGAAACAGCACCAAAGCATCTCTCATGTAAACAAATGTTTTCTTGCTTTGATCATAAAATTTAATCTCTTAAATTCGGTGCAAGGCTGATCCCTTCTCTTGCAGGGATGTTTTTCCAATCTAAAGTCTTGTTTAATGAAATCCCACAACCAAAGGCATTAGCACCACCTGGAATCCATTAGCATTCTGCAGCTGAAGGATAAACACTAAGGTGGAGCCAACTGGAGAGGAATAAAACAAGTGAGATACACAGGCATCGAGATCCGTATCCAAATTGTGTTTATTGTATGTCAGTGAACTATGTGTAACATTTATCTTGTATTTACATTAGCTTTCTGTGACATTGGCTGGTTGTAAGCACCTGGCCCGTTTGTTTTGGAGAGGAAGAGGCCTCTGCAGATAATTTGGTTCCTGATAAAAAAACCTATCAAACAATGAACACTGAAGGAATTGTAAGCGGGAGAAGTTTCAGGCGGTTGCAATCTGCAATTCTGGCCACTAGATGCCACTATTCCCCCCTAAAATCTAACACACTTCTTTTTCTTTTATACATTTGTGATTAAACTGGTCTACAGAACAATTGGCACATCTGAATGCAGTGAGGTGTGCTGACATATCTGAGATCAGATAGCTCATCTGAAGCTGGTGAATCCGAATCCCTGGATTTATTTGCACATGTTGATATTTCAGTTATGCTACTGGCAAGCAGAGAGAGAAGATAAACCTTTATTGATCGTCAGAGGGGAAGTTTGGTTGTTAAAGCAGCACAAAGACAGCAATAGTACAGATAAATAGAGAGTAAAATAATACATAACAATAGGAGCTTTAATACATTAAAAACATGCTTACCAGTGATGTCACTATGTCAGTATGCCACCAAATTATTTGGCTGCATAAGTTTGAAGAGTTTGCCTTTGCAAGTGGTTTTTGGTGAGTGCAGTTGTTACAAGGCACTGCACACTTGTTATCCACAATACTACACGTTTCAGTAAGTGACGCTCTTTCTTTCCGCCCCCTACTCTCTCTCACTCTCATATTCACTCTGCTAGACCGTGTCCTGTGATGCAGCGTTGCCTTAATGTCCTCACCTTGACCACAGCAGTCGTCATACAGAGCAGAGAATAGCGTCCTGTGGGCTTGTGCTGACTCAACTCACTCTCACTTACCACAAAACTCATTGTCTCTCTCAAGCGGCTTGTGCCTCCGCTCAAGTCATAAAACAACACGAGAGCGGTGCAGCGTTGTTTATAAAAAGGACTTTAGAGGGGCCTTCTTGGGTTTGTGGGGAAAGTTTTCACCTCGATCTTTAATTGTTTGGATCGTATTTTAAGACTGTCTTCAGAGAAACATAACCATCCTTTAAAAACCATTAAAAACACATAACGTTGGGGAAAAATTGGCTGTTTATGGATTTTACTCATGGTTGTATTTTACTCTTAAGCTGCCCAAAGAAATAGCTAGGCCCCTGAAAGTGTCCAGTGCTTTTTATTGGTGTTTTTTAAAATTCATTTTTGTAATGGTTAAATATAACAAATAGAAAATGAAAAGGGACTGATACCATTTTTATAGGAGGGGTTAGGCTACATTCATTCTTGGAACCCATTGGCTGTATTCGGAGTCTGACTTCCGGCAGACGGCGATACACCCTCTGGGGGCAGATCCCCGATTTTTTGGCATTCCGGTTTGATTTGGGCGGAGGAGGCGAATTTCCGTTTCCGACTTCCGTTTATATATAAGTAAATATGCTGAACCATTGCAATGGATTCAGAGTTTGCAGTGACGGCAATTATGTTCCGCCTCGTTAGTTCACCGCACGGACCGTTTAACCTGGCAACAACTGCAGCCGGCTCAAACGTGATCGGTCAGTATCATGCGGACTACAAACCTACAACCGAAACCAGGGCTCTTCCGCTCTTCTTCCGGAGGCAAGATCTCCAGGGTTTGCCTACAGACTCTACATTCACTGAATGCAGAGTCTGTATATAGAGACTAGGCTACATTTTACAAAGGTAACAATACATACAGTGTTTATTTTGTTGCTTTAACAAGTAATAGTGATTATTTTGGTTCAAAATAAAACGTGGTTATCATAGGATGAACATGATGATCTCTGGCCTCCATGGCACCCTCACATCCCACCCCAGTGGCTGGGCCCCAGAGAGGTTTCCCCTTCTTAGCCACCCATTACCACAAAGTAGCTGGTGTTTTCAGGTGTGAAAAGTATTGACACTGAACTATTGTGCACTGGGGGACCTGTCTAAAATCCCCTTGAGGATCACTGGGGGCCCCCCTGTGAATACCACTGTATGAAGTTTCTGTCTGTGGAATACTATGACCTCTCCACTACATCTTATCCCCCCCACTCTCCACCAACTGCATACTCTGGGTCTGAATCACAGCTGGTCAGCAGTGACATAATGTCTTTGAATGTAGGACTCCAACAGGAGCATGACATTCCCTTTTCTCCTGGTTTCACTTTTGTATCCTCACAGTCTTTGTTTTGAGTGAGTCTGTCTCTCATTTCTCCATTTCATCTTACAGGGAAATGTAAACTGAAGGTTCTGTTTTCGTTTTGTTAGATGGTAAAATGACAGGGCTTTAAGTTTATGAGTGCAGTAATGAAAACATACAAAAGAGCATGGTTATTTAAATACAATATGCATGTGCCAAAAAGTTGTCAAGCTCAAGCAAAACAAGGTACCAAAAAACATGACTTAGTCAGACCTGTTGTTTGAAAGTTAAAAATTAAGTGAAAGGTTGAGGATTTACCTGAAATGATCACTTTAGTTGTTAATCGCTTTGTATTGGAACTTCCCAGTTAAACATTTACCTAGTGTACTGAATATAACTATGAGCACAGTTATGTTTACATAGGTATGCCAGTCACAGAAAGCTGCTGCAGATGATGGTTTATAGCTTCCAGTATGTAGACATGATAAGAAGTGTGCATATAGCTGTGGTAAGTCCAGCAGACCATTACAGCAAACTGAATCCTGACGTAACATGGCGATGTTTCGCTTCACTTTTCACTGTGAAATGTGTGGTTTACATTAATGGGTTAAAATAGACTTGTTAAAATGTTCTGTGTCCCACCAGACTCTTGATGAGTACGTTAACATGGACGGTAATATTCCACTATTATTCTGAATGTGAAAATATTTTGAATTTGATACAGACAGCATATTTCATTTGGATATTCCAAATTAGGCCTTTTCCTGAATGTAGCATTTGCCAATTCAGAAGTGGGATATGTTGGGGCCCTAACATGTTAGGGCATGTTAATCGGAGTATACACAGATTTGTGTAAACGGGAACATTAGTAGAATATTGTTTTTCATTAGCCAGCCTAGTAGGAATATTACCTTTTTTGGAATAAGTTAAGTTGTAATAAAGGTAAAAGTATTGACATATTTTCCCATTCTTCCAGGAGCTCTGACTGAATGCTACGATGAACTGGGGAATCGCTACCAGCTGCCAGTCTACTGCCTCTCTCCTCCCGTTAACATGATCGAGGAGCGCTCTGATGAGCCGGACGGTTCAGATCCAGACTCCGGGGCGGCAGACCCATCCACGGGAAGCGCCAGTGACCCTGGCTCAGGAGGGGAGTGCCAGCTTCGGCTCCGGCTCTCCACGGGTCGCGACCTCCGCCTGGCGGTCCGTTCCACGGACACAGTGGGCATGATGAAGCGTCGTCTGCACAGTCAGGAGGGTGTGCCTGCCGCAACCCAACGCTGGTTTTTCTCAGGTCGGCCGCTGACAGACAGGCTGCGCTTGGACCAACTCAACATCTCCAGGGACTACGTAGTGCAGGTCATCCTCAGCCAGCCGCCACAGCCAGAGCCGGTGTCAACACCAGGACACACACCAGAGGCCTGTGGGCCAGTGGCAGTGGAAGGAGTGTCTGCACTGCCGCAAGAGCCCACGCCGGTGGAGAATTAACTCCTCCCAACCTGGCGGCCTGGAGGTGGGCAGTATAAAAGAAGGAGGAGGATAACAAGGGAGAAAGAAAGAATGAAAGATTCTGACTTTTCTCTTTTTGGTTTGCTCTCTTCTCTTCTCTTCTCTTCTCTTCTCTTCTCTTCTCTTCTCTTCTCTTCTCTTCTCTTCTCTGCTCTTGTTGGCTGTCTGCCAGAGCAAAAGGACTCTTGAATTGAGAAAAAGACTCTTAACTTTTGGTTTTACACGTTGAAATTTTGACCTTTTTGAAGTATTTTTAACTGTTCCTATGGAAACCAAACAACAAAAAGAGAACTTTGTCAGGTGGCGTAAAGGGTTTTCTTAGCAACACTGATGTTCGAATGTTTCTGTGTTTCAGTTTTCATTCAAGTTCTGCTATCTGGCAAAGCTCGGTCAGCAGAATTCAGTTTATGGGGCTACAGGGTTATACATACATTTCCATTACAGTACAATTCAACACGGGACGTTCAGAAAGGAAGGAATAAAGATAGTTTAACAATCACGACAGTTATTCAGACAATTCTTCTTAATTATATGTGAATCAAATCAAGAACACTTTCTCACTCGGGGGTTCAGTCAGTATGCTAACAGCTGTAAAGCAAGGTTGCTAGTTAGTTAACAGATGTGTTCTCCCGCCTGTCAAGAGGTTGCTGTCGGGGGATAGGACAATGTGTTAGCAAGCTGCCGCTGGATTAAACGCTTTATTTCACTCTGCTTCACAGAACAATCATGTAATAAACATTAAGTAGTCAGTGTGTGTGTGCGTGCGTGCTAGCGAGCGTGGATGTTCATATATGATCAAGACACAACCACACTTATTCATGTGGCAAAAGGATGGAGCATCAGAAACACAGTTGCATATTTTGATTAAAAATAGAATGTTTTTAATTAAAATTGATCATTGTTTCTATTCCTCGATCTCTGTCTAATTTTTGTTTTGGTCATTTTCATATTTTGATGAAGAGGCAGGGCAAAAATCATGGCAGTATGTCACAATACACTCACTGACCACTTTATTAGGTACACTTGCTAGTACTAGGTTCGACCACTTTTGCCTTCAGAACTACCTTAATTCTCAGTGGCATAGATTCAACAAGGTGCTGGAAACATTCCTCACAGATTTTGGTCCATATTGACATGATAGCATCACACAGTTGCTGCAGATTTGTCGGCTGCACATCCATGATGTGAATCTCCCGTTCCACCACATCCCAAAGGTGCTCTACTGGATTGAGATCTGGTGACTGTGGAGGCCACTGGAGTACAGTGAACTCATTGTCATGTTCAAGAAACCAGTTTGAGATGATCTGAGCTTTGTGACATGGTGCGTTATCCTGCTGGAAGTAGCCATCAGAAGATGGGTACACTGTGGTCATAAAGGGATGGACACGGTCAGCAACAATACTCAGGTAGGCTGTGGTGTTTAAACCATGCTCAGTTGGTACTAAGGGGCCCAAAGTGTGTCAAGAAAATACCCCCCACACCATTACACCACCAGCAGCAGCCTGAACCGTTGATACAAGGCAGTATGGATCCATGCTTTCATGTTGTTTACACCAAATTCTGACCCTACCATCTGAATGTTTCAGCAGAAATTGAGACTCATCAGAACAGGCAACGATTTTCCAACCCTCTGTTGTCCACAGGTCAGCCTGTGTGAATTGTAGCCTCCGTTTCCTGTTCTTAGCTGACACGAGTGGCACCTGGTGTGGTCTTCTGCTGCTGTAGCCCATCTTATTGTTATCAGAGTTACTGTTGCCTTTCTATCATCTTGAGCCAGTCTGGCCATTCTCCTCTGACCTCTGGCATCGTCATTTTTAACTGCCGCTCACTGGATATTTTCTCTTTGTCGGACCATCCTCTGTAAACCCTAGAGATGGTGGTGGTGAAAATCCCAGTATATCAGCAGTTTCTGAAATACTCAGACCAGCCCGTCTGCCTAAATGCATAAAGTTGCTGCCACGTGATTAGCTCATTAGCTATTTGCACTAACAAGCAGTTAAACAGGTGTACCTAATAAAGTGGCTGGTGAGCGTATGTTCTTGCAATATCGATTTACAGTCTCATAAAGACTTTCAATGCAGGTTTGTGGCTGGTAATCACTGTTTAAAAGGCTGAAAATTGCAGTTATCTCTGGTATCTTGGGGCAAAGTGTCGTACGAGAATCATGTCATTCACTCTAATTCAGACCAGACAAAATTAACTTATCTAAGATTAAGATTTATCTTTCTTGCTTGGAGTTAGAGATTGACACCACTATCATGTCGTTACAGTAAGTAACAAGCAGCCAGATAGCTTAGCTTAGCATTACGACTGGAATCAGGGGAACAGCTTGCCTGGATCTGTACATAGGAATAAGGATAAGGCTACCTACACCTCTGACGCTAACTAATCAGCGCAGAATATCTTGTTTGTTTTTTCCATACATAAACAGAAATGTTAAAATGGCAGGTTGTGGGTTTTTTGTGCTAGAACAATTTCTTAATGTCAACAGGCCACTATAGGAGAAACCTCAGGATGATACCAGCCAGGGTAAGTAATAGTCCCAACACATACAGCTCAAATGAGCTAGTGGGTGGATTTTGTTACCTTTAGGACAGAGCTAGGCTCGCTGTTTCCCTCTACTTCCAGTCTTATTGCTAAGCTAAGCTAACCTTAAAAAGTACAATCAATCTAAAATTAAAACTATTCCTTAAAAAACCCTTAATCGATATATATCAGCCGACAAATATACCGATAAATCCACAATAAGTTAATATTAGTCATCAATAATATCACAGCTGATTTAATCTTGCTCTTCCTTAAACAGCATTAAGCAGAACAGTCTCTGTTTTCCTCTCTCATTTCCTTATTTCACCTTCCTTCTTTTAAAGCTGCTCATTCCCACCAGGCAGAACATGAAAATTCCTTGAAAAGAACACAGTGATGCAAAGAGAGCAGAAGCTGCTGTAAGCTTTGTGTTTGAATGAAGTGCTGTCGTCTGGTATTCCCAAATGTGGAAACGTCATTCGGCCATCAATGGAATGAGGAAGGAACTAACCTGTCTGCTAACAATCCGTTGTGTTAACTTCTGTAAAGAAATGTCCTTAGAATTAAAGTAGAGGAAGAAGGAGCGCTAATGGTCTGTTTTCATGCTATTAGACGTGAAAGGTCAGGCTGTACGTGAGTGACGGGTAGAGGGGAAGTGGATAGAAGGTCAGTGTGGTATTAAATCTCCAGTACACCACAACTGTGGCTTTTTTTTGTGTAAAATAACTCGATACATCACACCTGGTCTCAAAATGTTATTTTCTCTGTTTTGAGACACTACTCTTAAAGAGAAAATGTGTCACTCGCTGGTCTGACATATCTGATGGATTTATTGGTTTGGGGGAGGTTTGTTGGAAGTTTCCTTGATTTGTAAAATGTTTAATATGCGACAGGTATATGCTATCAGAGTAGGTGAAATTAAATGACAGTTGTATGCAACATACAAGTAAAACTATGACTATATAAATACAACAGTGATTTAGTTCGAAAGCACAGAGCACACCAGCCTTGAGCAATAGTCATCTATCACCTTTTTTTCAAAGGGCACAGCAATGTTGAATCAAAAGGAACCTCTATAACTATAATTAAGCTGGAGGTGTACTTATAGGAAATTGTCTGCTGGCTATCATTACACATAGACCCTGTGCTGGCATGGTTGAATGTTAGTGGTTAAAATGAGAGTAGAATGAATAATGGAAAGTCCTCCAGAAATCATTGTACTCTGTACAGGTAACTCCCCAAATGAGTTACTTACACATTTGGTTTTTCAACAAAGAACATTTTATTCACCAATTTGATTCATGAAGTCATCCATGGGACTTCACTTATAAAAGTTTCATTTTATCCCAGTGACTCTATTCTCTTTTCCACTTAAATTGTTCTGTCATCACTCACACTTTTGCTTTCTTGCTCTTGTTCCTGAGAACGCTCATGACCATTTTCCAAGGTACCTGTTTCAGTTACCATTCACCATCACACAGTATCATGTGCAAACACTTGAGCTTATCCAGTTCCCTTTCCCAGAGGTTTCTGTGTTTTTTCTTGTCCCTGACTTCCTCCACAATGGTCAGTGTGGGTGAAAATTTCACAATGGAATATAGTATCTTATGAATTGTACTTTTGTCCTCAGCTATTGTCATCTTCCACATGACTGCGTAAACTGGGCTAAAGAAACGTTGATGAAGAGTCAGGTGGAAAACTGTTGAACTGATCTGTTCCTTTGTTTCTTATTCACTACAAATTGTCCTGTGTGGGGTTTCCACCGGTGGACTAGATCATGATTTACTTCAGGTAATAAATCACACGCATAGTGATCCTTGCTCATACACATTCTCATGCACACACATACACTCACACACAGGGCACTTCCTTTTCTGGGGTTTTTACCGTCTGCCTCAGTCCTATATAAATACTAGCAGCATGCTGAGTTCATGCAGACAAACTCAACACATACTCTGCACAGCCTTCGCACCTCTCCGGCATCCTTATCAGATCAGCCTTGTGAAAATTTTGGATCAAGTCCAGTTGTTAAGGTAAGTCATCCTTCCTTTTTGTGTTTCCTCCGGCACTTTATTCAGTAAATATTTATTCTAATATGGTGAGGTTAACTCCTTTTCCTAACATGGGACTCTTTTAAAGCTCCAGTGTGTAGGATTCAGGTGCGTGTATAGGCAAAATAAAGATATATTTTTTCATGACTGTTTTCATTAATTTAGATTTACCTCTAACTAAGAGCTGCTGTGTTACCTGAGAAGGAGCCGTTTATATCTACGTACAGTAGCCCAGAATGGACAAAGCAAACACTGGCTCTAGATAGGACCTCACCGCTGCCACTAAATTCTACACACTAGACCTTTAAGTTAGAACTTCATTGACAGAAACTGGCAGATAGTTGATATGAAATGAAAAATTCAATCCAGTCGTAACTTAAACACAACAGAATTTGACAATTGTCTCATTCAGCAGGAACACATTTCCTTACAGCATCATCAGACCTACTTTTACTCTAGAGGTACTCACTTACATGCCTCACTTCTCCCAAGAAGGTTTTGCAAAATGAGTCTGAGGGGCTGCAAGATGCTTGAGAGCAGATTAACCGTGCCACGCGTTTTGTTTTTTTGTACATCACTGTCTAATTTAACTTCTTCAGCATTCGAAGAAATTATTCAGATTAACAAAGAAATTTGGGTAAACTCTTCACACCTTGTGGGTACACACAACAGTACAGAGAGGTCGCAAGCAGACATTGCTTCACTTTAATGGTCATGGGCAAGAAGGTTACTGCTTTATTTGAGTATTTCCATTTTGGAATATTTTTTCACATTTTGGAGAAAAGTATCATACTCTTTCCCCCACTGCATTTATTTCAGGATTGTAGTTACTTGTCACTTTTCAGATATATAGAATGTAATCCTACTATATAATGACGAAAACTCTGTCTGTGTGTCTGTTCCACGTTTTTCTCCTCACTGACTTGGTCAATCCATGTGAAATTTGGCACAGTGGTAGAGGGTCATGGGAGGATGCGAATGAAGCAATATTACATCAATTGGCCAAAGGGGGGCGCTATAGCAACCGATTGAAATTGCAAACTTTGAATGGGCATATCTCATGCCCCGTATGTTGTAGAGACATGAAACTTTGCACAGAGATGCCTCTCCTCATGAGGAACAAATTTCCCTCAAATACCCATAACTTCCGGTATAGTTTTTCTGCCATTTTGAATTTTTTGAAAAACACTTAATCGATCTCTTCCTAGGAAGTTTGACCGATCTGCATGAAACTCAGTGAACATAATCTAGGGACCAATATCTAAAGTTCCCTCTTGGCAAAAGTTGGAAAACTTACTAAAACTGAGCTTCTACAAGGCAATGAATATTGTGGAGGGCGTGGCTCATCACATAAAGGTGTATAACATCTCAAGGGTTCTAAGGAAAATACTCTTGTCACAGCTGGATAGTCCTGCTGGTGAAAAACCTTGTGTTGCTATTTCAGGGGAGTTTTTTGTCATCATATTTATGCCTCATATTGAAGAGTGACAGTCTTGTAAGTTTTAAGCAAATATGCCTCCCTCTGCTAATGTACACGCCCCACAACGAATGCCTGGTAATGAAAAGAAAATAAGTTTGGTTCCAGTAAAGTGGATTTTGACCCTTGACTCTTGACATGACAGTCCCTGCACTTCACTAACCTGTGTCTTTTCTTCCAGATGCGTTCATTGATTCTTATGGTCCTATGTGCTGGACTGTGCTACGCCAGCTCTGACAGCAGCCAAGACAATGTAGAGACGCTAATGGATAATGGTTGGTAACTCCTCCTTTCTCTATTGGATAGTCCATTCTCTTGCTTTGTCTCTTCACCTCACACACAGTAAATGTTGATTCAAGCAAGTCTGTGTATATAATATAGTATGTGATTGTTTCTTGTCTATGATTTAACTAGTTCTGGTCCTGAGGGTGCCTTATGGTCAGGGCACCAGGGAATATGTTCGCCTGAGCTGTGGAGAAGCGTATGAAAACCAGCCTGTGGTTTGGAAGAAAGACGGTAAATAAACAGTTTCTGATACAACACAATATATGTGATACAATTTTTTTCTGGCATTTTAAAGCATCATTGTTACATCGATCCATGTCCTTGTCCTTGTCTCAGGCGAGGAGCTGGAGACACCTTTGCAAGGGAACCAGGTCAAGGTTCTGGTGGAGGAGATGAATGGAGGAAACTACACTTGTCACCGCGGTCCAGACGGAGAATACCTCAACCACACTGTGATCCTGGTCCAACTAGACCCAGACAACAGGACTGTCATACTGGAAGAAAAATCCCCTGGAAAGGGTGAGATAAGACAGATGGAGAGAGCGAGGAAGGAAGAGAACAAAGAAGGCACACACTGAGAGAAAAGACAAACAGAGAGAGATAACGATTTTTTTTGTGTGTAACTGGACCTGGCCAAAAGTATTTCACTGCAGGAGACATAGGATATATGTCAGTGAAGGGCTGAGATAAGACAGATAGTGGGAGAGGGAGATAAGATGGGGAACAAATAGACAGAGGCTGTTGCCCAAAAGCACACAAAACTCAAAAGATAAGATGAATGGTGGGGCACATGTAAAGAGAAACTCGATTAGAGCAGAGGAATGATGTGACAGGAGAATACAACTGGACGGAAAGAGGGGAAAAAGTATGAGACAACATGACCGTGACAAAGGGAGTGGGGAGGAAACATTAAAAAGAGAGGGAAAGGACGACAGTACTGTGTCTTTGCTAAATTCATGGTTATACTTTGATATAATTGCCATAGCATAAACAAACCACACCAGGGCTGACACAATGGGCAGGTTTTATGCCACACCCAAACACATATTGTTAGTCCTAGTCACAAACTTGTTGCCACTGGTCCGCAAAAGTATCTTGTTTCCCAGATAAAGTCTTTTCTTTTTTGCTTTACTGAAGAAATTATGACATTTTAAAAGTTTTTTTGTCACTTCTCACAAATTGCAAGAACCTGTGAAAGCTATAAAAGCTTTGGGACTGTTTGTACTGAAAGACATCATCCTTTCTCCTGTTTTGTGCCATAAGGCGACGCTTTTGTGTGCCTGATTTGATGGCACAAAATGTGAAATGTAGTGAAGAGGCTGATATCTCAGTCGGCTTGTTCGCAGTGATTATTATTACTATCGTGACATTAATCTTGCAATGATTTATTGATGTTATAATGGTGGGACCTTCAAAAGAAAGTGCTCTTAAACGCAAACGCTGGAGATAAATTGCTTACAAGATCATTAAACACAAAGGGAGGCAGAGATGCAGATTGCTCAACAGTGTTTCTGTTCCTCCAGGTCACATCCACTGCTCAGCACCCAACTATAAAGGCTCCTTCCACTGCACCTGGAAAAGAACAGCATCCAGATCCAACGCTGCTGTGCTCCTGGTGAAGGCAGAACGGTGAGGACAAAATCTAATGTCTCATGCAAAATCGGGAACAGATCAAGCACTCTGCATCCTGTTCTAGATAGTATTTTACCAACCATTTTGTCTTCAAACTAGTAATTCGGAAACGATTGCCTGTGAGCTGGATGCTGATGGATCAGGGATTCACTGCCAGGATGCCAGCTGCCCATACAAAGAGGAACAACACCAAATCTCCCTCACCATCTACATACACATCGACTCTCGCCTTGAGGCATACACAAAGGCTTTCTACCTGAGAGAGATTGGTAAGTGGTTGTATATCTGGTAGTCTGAGTTATGAGGCCTTATTTTCATCCATCCATCCTTAAAACCGTCTATCTGGTATTGCCTACTGCTGCAATCCTTCCACATCCTCCTCACTATACTGTTTCCCTCCCCTCCTCCCCGTCTAGTGAGGCCAGAGGCACTCCCTAACCTGCGCATCAGTAACGGGAAGGTGTTCAGCTGGAGCTACCCCGACTCCTGGGAGAAGCCCTGCACCTACTTTGGCCTGCAGTTCCAGGTCAAGGTGGTCCAGAAAGGACTTTCCTGTCACAGTGAAACACACATATTGGTAATTAACACATGCATGATGTAGATCAGATTCACACTTGCTGACTTCCAGTTAAACCGCATTGTCTTTAATGTGTCGTCTGTTCTCTTGTGCAGCTGAACACCACTCAGGAGACAAAGTACGAGGTCAATGTCAAACACAATAAGTATGTTTTCTGTGTGCGAGCTCAGGACAAATACACCAATGGGCCATTTAGCCACTGGAGCCACTGCATGTAAGTTTATTACTTGGACCACTGGGAATAAGAACACCAAGTCATGTATCCAACATTGATCTAATCCATATTGTTTTATTCCAATCTGTCCTACCTCCAGGGTGGATAAAAATACCGTGGAGTGCTAACTTCTTTCACTGGACTGCAGCCATGAATGAAGGAAGAACACAAGGATGCAAGACAACATCTCTCTAACTCCCTTTTTTAAAAATATTTCAACATTTTTAAAGCAATGCACAAAAAGTTGTGCTGTGCTTTAGGGGTGAATGTCAACCTGTACAGTATTTATTGATCACTCATTTAAGTTGTCTGTATGGAACTACATTATATTGTTAAAACTATTAGTTGTGATACGACTGAAATCAACTCATTTCTTTATGCCCTTTGTAACTTTTATTTATAAAACCCTTGCAGAATTGTTGTTAAAATGATTAACATTTCATAATAAATTGATGAACATATTACTTGACTGCACCTCATTTTTTCTTTCATCTCAGTGGCTTTTATTGTAAAAGATGCCAATATTCGCAGGTGATTAATCATTTTAAATGACTTAAAGAACAATGGACGACACAGGCAGTTTAGGTACAAAAGAAGGTTTATTGTCATATTTACAGCCAGGATGTCAGGGACGTGATTAGGAAAACACAAAAAGGCAGATCTCAAGTAATTATCTCAAGAAATGAAAAGGAGTTGAATGTCCGAGGGAGCTGTAAACCTGACAAAATCTGGGAAAAAAAAATCACATCCCTGATGTTTCCAAAAGCTCCAGGTGCTACTTGTTCATATGGTAGGACACCCCTTCCCCCGACACTTCCCCTTCTTCATCCATAACTTAAAATAAACGCTGACAATAAGTGCAGACATAGTTTCATTAATGGAGCAGCTACCAAAAAACAAAAAACAAACAAAAAAAAAAAAAACTGACAATGCACGTATTGTGCTGTCAGTTTCTTCCACCTATCACCATCCCTCATCCCAACTTTGTTCATAAACATTTAGATTTCCCTAAACAACTCTAAACAAAACATGTACTAAAGAATTCTGTATCCCAAAATACAGTACCGATCCTTTGCATGTAACTGAGTGTGTGTGTCCAGCAATGCAACAAAGCTGGAACAGAAAAACATCAATACATTTCTGGGCAAAATATGCACACACACCCATCCACCCATGGAAAACTGACTGTCTGTGTGCCTGCAGTATGTACAGTACATGTACGACATCCTCCAGCCCGCAGGCCTGTGTCCAGTGACCCCTGCATACAGGAAGTTCTCCAAAACACGCACGACAGTCGACTGTTTTGATTAAAGTATTTTTGCTACAACCTGTCTCAATCTCTGCGGCTGTTAGTGTCACAGTAGCTCTGAGGATTATTGCATATTATTTATTACTATATTATTATGTCAAATTGTGTAGGTTGCAGGCATCAGTCTGATGCTTAAGGACACATTTTATTATTCCAATTTGTCACTTCAGTAAAACATATTAATTCCTGTTGAATTTCACCTTTAATTATGTCTTTCTCATACATGTAAATTTAAGTGTTTCGGCTTTTCGATGGTTAGTCTCAGTCTCCAGAATTTGCAATATGTAACATCTCAACTTTGTACAGGGGTGGGGGACACCACATATTGACCTTTACCATAGTTATTATATTTGTATCTATTTTCACTTGCTTGGTATTGCAGAGAGGCTTGATAGTCAGAGCAAAGTGTGCCGCCTTTTTGTGGAAGACAAGCAACTTCACACTACCTATAAAGTAAAAATACTGTAAACCCCATCCATATGAAGACCAAGCAGATTCGGAATGTTGCAAATTAGTTCATCAGACTTCAAGATGTATTTTAGACGCCTGACTGAAGTAGGTATGTTGAAATTTGTGGGTCGAGGTGGCTTGTGGCACGTGGACTCAAACCTGGGAGCATTTTATTAAAAGATGGGTATTTTATTAAAAGATGGGTGGTGACTGTTGTTATTATTGTAATAAATGCAAAAAAAGATGTGCGAGATTTGGGAAAAAACATGCAAATACGTAAATTGGGAAGCCCATCTCAGTCCTGAGCTTTTGAATGTTGGTGGCTGCAGGGTTAGTGTGGGATTTGTAGTAAGGTTTGTAATAAAGGCCTTGTAACAGCCACGTTTGTGTGTGTGTGTGTGTGTGTGTGTGTGTGTGTGTGTGAGAGAGAGAGAGAGAGAGATCTGGATGATAGGATGGTAGTGTCCAGCCCCAGATTTTGCAGAGGATGTCGTCCCTCCTCAGTGATGCTGCCTCTTAGATAGGTACCTAAACACAAACACACACACACAGTCAGTACACATAACACTAATATACTTGTTCCATATTTTAGATAGATTTTGGTGAATTTATATGGATTTCAAACAGTGTATGTGCCCTTGAGTGTATGTTAAGCTACAGTAGCTACTTTGGCATATTTGTTTTCATTATTATTTTGTTGTATTAGGAAGTTCTGACAGGTGCTACAAGCATAATGTCACTACGACTATACAATCATCCTTATGATTGTTTAGCATGTGTGTACCTACCTCTCCCAGTGTTTATGGTTGAGTCCACTGAAGTCATCAAGTTTGGCGATTTCTTTTAGGTACTGAGCCAGTTTATACAGCTCCCTGTCCTTCTCTCTGTTAAGGTGAGCCTTCATGAAAGGTCGGATCTAACACACACACACGCACACACACACACATGATAAAACTCAGCAAAACATGCGCATGATGCTGAGGTCAAAATAACAATTATGGTGGCGGCTGTCTACCTTTAGTCCATTCTGTGGGTTCATAAGGAAGTTTCGTCCTATGTCATCAAACATAATGGTGTTCTTCCTGTTGTAAAATTCTCCGTACTTCCCCCATATCACACCCAGCGGCTTCACCTGGACACGCAGATACAGCACAAATAAAGGTACAATCCCTCACTGAGATGTAAACAAACAAACAAACAAACAAACAAACAAAAAGCCCACCATGCTACTCCACGACTAAATATGAGTATAAATGCTTTCCTCTGCTGTAAAAGAATTGGTAACGTGTAACTGCAGCAGTGAAACAGGCCAGTATCTTCATTTATGCTCAGCTGTGTGTAGTACCAACCTCCACGACCCCTCTCTTTGGGGTATGTACCGTGATCATTGCTGCACTGTCCAACATGAACGTAATCTTGTAGTTAGGGTTGTCTGTCACTCCCAGCTCCTACACACACACACACACACACACACACACACACACACACACACACACACACACACACACACGCAGGCAGTGGTGTTACATTCTGTTCCCCTCTAAATACAAATACTGTGGCTTAAATTGATTAACACTGCCACCTTTAGGCAAAAAAGGGTACAAGACAGTAATGGAAGCAGAAGTGTAGCTTCACCAACACCACCAAAAAGAACACAAGTGGAGCACTTACTTTCATTTTGGCATCAATCCACTTCATACTTGTAGCAGCTAAGGAGAGAAAGCACATGTGTAAGATGTAGATTTTAACTACATCCACCTACTTATCTGGAGTAATGAATGCCTTAAAGGAATACTTCAGCCCCGAAATGATAATTTCTCTTATTCTTGATGAGTCTTCGGCACTGCACTGTTCATGCTAAGAGTTATAAATAGTAAGGTTTTAGAGAAAATGCATGTGTTTGGGAAGTAATGAACATATGACTGGATAAATGAGACTTTAATTATACTGCACGAGGTGTCGCGGATGTTTTTCTCCGTTTCTGGATTCTTTGTTCATCGGAGGCAAAAAAACCCCCCAAAACAAAACAAAAAAAAGAAACGAGTATTCCTTTAAGAAGAAGAGAAAAGAGAATACATACACCAAATGACAATGTCATAGTCCTCGTAGGCTGATGTCAGAAACTCGTGAAGGTATGGTCTCATCAGCTCCTGACCCGTTTCTGCACACGACTTGTGATCTAAACACACATAGGATGCAAACATCAATGCAAAGGTCCTAGATTAAACTAGCAACTGACAGGCTGACAGACAGTGACTGATTTACAGAAGGAGCCGTCAACATTAAAGAATCCGTCAACATTTTAGATTTGTTCATAAAAGTGTTGACCCTGTGAACTTCTCTGAGATTGAACCCAACATATGCATGTGCACACATGAAGAGAGGTAACAGGGGAGACACAGTATTAAAGTGAATGTTGTGTAACGTGCAGTTAGAGTTAACACACAGTGGTCGCTATATGCATGCTATGATTTAACAAGCCACACAGTCAGCGGTTTCCCAGTCATGTTCCTAAAGAGCAAATGATGATGTCACTGTAACTCACCAAACAGTGTGTAGTCCACATCCAGGACCAGAAGCCTCTTGCCTTCTCTGGGAGGGTTCATCTCCTCCACCTTATAGTCTTTCACTCGGCGGGCAATCTTAGCCAGGTTCTCCTCTCTGGAGACACAAAACAACAATTGTTTGATATATTTACTCACGTCCCCTAGCAAATTTTATCTTACCTCTATACAGACACATATAAATCTCACAACATTTCTTACCTGTTCTCCACTTCAATGACCTCCTCCTCGATGTCAAAATCATTGACCACATCATCATTCTCTGGGGGAGGGGCTAAAACCTCTTCCTGCACAAAATGAAACACATGCATGTTTAAAGTGGCCAAATGAAACTTTTAAAGGGAAACTACGCCTACTTTGAAAATTTATGCATGTTGTTTCATGGGTCTAAGACAGTCCAAAAGTATTAATAAACATGGCCAACCCAAATCCAAATGCTAGAGTGCTAAAACTCAAATGTGTTATGTCATGGGGTATAAAGTCTGGCGCTGCTCCACAGACAATGAATTGGAATAGATAGATAGATAGATAGATAGATAGATAGATAGCACTTTATTGATCCCAAAGATGTTCTAGATGACACTGAGAGCACCCAGGGGGATGTTCTGAGGGTACAGTTTCTGTTTCAGAACTGAGAACATTAAAAAAGAAGACAAACGTGGTGTGGGTCCACAAAATCAGGCTCCCATCATGGTCTATGGTGCAGCTCCAGACTTTATGCCCAATGACAGCACAGGTTTGAGACTTACTTCTCTGGTTTCTAGCTTTAAGAGGGCAGCACAATTTCACCAATATTTATTGAACTTTCCAAGGCCATGGAAAAAACATAGTGGAGTTCCTAATTTAGGTGGTGTTCCCACAGTAAATAAGCAAATGTTAGGACTTCAGATGTCAGAGAGCAATCAGATCATCACCCAACCAACCACTAACTGACCACAGTTAGGGACCCAGTATTTTAAATAACAAGCAAGAAAACTTGCTTAGATTGTCTCTCTTTCAATGACTACCATGTTTGATAAAACTGCAAATTAGCCGATCACTCAGGCACATAGCCAGTTGACTGAGCAACTTGTCCTCTAGCCATAAACATCTACCACCTACCAGACTCTCCTCTCTAGTGCCCATCATCATGATCTTAGTGTTAGGCTTCAGCTTCAGAGAGCCCAGCTTCACCTCATCCTCTGCAGGTTTACCTAGAAGCAGGAATGAAAAAGAGAAAGAACAGAAGAAGAGGGGAATTCAATTAGCTAAAAACGCCACATAAAACAGAAATCACTGATGAACTATTGTGACAGATGGATTAAATTGACACTCAAGCAGGTAACAGACCAATAAATTGATATGTTTGTACATGTAAAACATCTGCTAATTATGAATATGGATTGACATAGCCAAAGCCTAGGGCAATGTAGGGGTGAATTTTTTTTAACAGAAGCTTATTTCAGAAGAGGAGACGTTTCTTACGTGTAGTTAACAACAATGCAAAGGCACAAAAGGGAAATAAAGTCCCAAAATCTTGTCCACCTGGTTTGGATATCATACTGCTTTACCTACACTAGCTCCCCCAGGTATAACAGACGTGATACCCTCTCACCTTTGACCTTGAGTCCCAGTAGTTTCTGTCTCTCTGGCAGCACCCCAGTCAAGGTCTTAATGGACTGTTTCAGGTCCATCACTGTGTCCTCCTCAGACAGAGAACTGATGGAGTACTCCTGACCTCCCCACTTTATGATCACTGATACTGACATGGCACACACGAGCTCTTCACACACATAAACACACTCAGCTGCAGCTGGAGTCAGGTATGCACGCGCACAGACGGGTGCACACACTTTCAAGCCAAAGAAATTCCAGCTACAGCATCAAACATGCACACGCACACCTTGCAGAGACAGAGAGAGAGATGGGCAGAGTAACAGGAGAGGTGTCAGGATGCCACACTGGAACTGGCTGTAGCTTGAGCCAGACATGGAAAGTAGCTAATAATGACACACAGAGAGCAAAACATGACATCGCTATTGTTAAGCATGTGTTGTTTTGGCTGGCTAAATCAAGACACAGCGGCCAAATGCCACCTAATCAGAGCAGACACTTTGACAGTCCCTGATGTTGATATTTTTAGCATGAGATGGCTAACACTGGCTAGCAACAATGTAAACACGCGAGGTAACGAGCCAACTAGCTAACATTAGCTGACTGAGCTACACAGTTCGGGTATCCTTACCTGGTAGAGCAAGCTAACATGTAATGCTCGTTAAACACTGTTTAAAATCGTCCGAAAGTTGAATGAATGAATGAAGTTTGCCGTTCAGTTTCATTCATCGAGTGGCGCACACTATGCTCTTCCTGGCGTCCGGAATCCTACCGG
This sequence comes from Epinephelus moara, assembly GCF_006386435.1. Classification (NCBI taxonomy): domain Eukaryota; kingdom Metazoa; phylum Chordata; class Actinopteri; order Perciformes; family Serranidae; genus Epinephelus; species Epinephelus moara. The sequence continues at coordinate 10,442,494 of NC_065508.1, read as the reverse complement.
TAGTGACGTAGGACAAAAAGCTTCGTTACCATAGTGACCATGTTGCTAATAGTTTCCACTTACTTCATCCTTAAATGTCATCTAATAAAGACAAGACAAGACAAAAAAGGGAAATAAAGAAAATTCAACATTAAGTTTAGCTTATTTTATACTTGTTTGCATTTTTCACATGCAAATAGTTCCTGTAGCCTATGATTCAATTAATATTAGATAATATGATTATTACTGGAGAACTTTTATAGGAAATGCATTTTGTATTAATATAATTTTCCACTGGACAAATACCATTCAATTACAAATCAGCACTAGTAGGCTTGATTGACAGACGGTGCAGAGCATTACAAATGTTTGCTATATTCTAATTGTTTTATTGTTTCCATTTAACACGTACTCTGGACATCCTGGAAAGTAGCATCTATACAAAATGTATTATCCCAGTGAAATAAATTAATATGAATCCTGTGTGTGTGTGTGTGTGTGTGTGTGTGTTGCTAAAACAAATACACAGATATCTGTGGGCACTTAGACGGGGGTCTCTGCCAGTGAATGAGATGGGGTCACATTTTACATGCTGATAAATTGCATGACACGTCATAATTTCTTATTAGAAAGCGTTAATGTGACAGCAGATAATCCCCAAAATGCACTTTGACAATATCAATTTCTAGTACCTTAGTGTTTATTGTTAGATCCCAGTTAGTTATTACTACTCCTCATGCGGTCTATATTAAATATGCAGTATAATGAATATATATTCACTCTTACATTATATACAGTCAATAAAAGCAGTTATAATATAATAAAAACAGGGGAAATGTGCACTAAGCATAACTACACACTGGTTGGTGACTGACCTCAGCCCATCCCAATTTACCTGATCCCATTCATAATTCACAGAAACGAAGAAAGCCAAATATCCTGGCCTAGTATGGAAAATAATACAACATAAAAGCAAAAGTACATTCCACAGAGCCCCGCTAGCTTTACTTTCAACTGTCGGTAACAAGTAAGCGGCCAGCAGATTTACTGGGACAGACTATATTGCGCATGCCCAGTACATCCTCCTCGCTACTTCAGGGTAATGGCTGCTAGGTGAGATGAGCGGATCGGCCGCATCCTTTGAGTGTGAGGCGCTTCCATCGAGAGGACCGTTAACTCGGGCGGTGCCGAGTTAAAATGGTCGATATCCGACCCGAAAAGCATCCCGAAACCGTTGTACATATTGCGAACATCGTCCTTCTATTGTAAGTTCCCTTTTTTTCTTACTAGTCTTGGCTGGGCGCCATAGCTAGCTCAGGATCTACCAGTGTGCTTGCTAGCTAAGCTAACGTTACAGTTGGACTTAGTGGCTAAGGGGGGCTGTTTGTACTAATCTTCAAACGGTTTAACGCTGTCTGCATTTACGTGAATGTGTATGGACGCTGGTGTCTAAAGTGGCAGGCCCGAGCTAACGAGTCGGGTATGTTTTTTATTTCCGCTGTGTTGGAGTGAGCTTGGTTGTTGACAGTAGCTAACTGACAGCGATGCTAGCTGACTACGTTAGCTTGAATTGTTGGCTCTGTGCCTGCTGCCTGCTCGATGCAGCTCACCATTGCTACTCAGCACGTACACAGTTACAGCTATTTTACCAGCCTGACACAAAACACATGGAGAAAGTGAACCCGTAATTTGGTTTGTGGGACACATTTTATACTTTATCACACAAAGCAGCCTAGTTAGCAAAGTGTTGCAGTCTTTGCGGCGTAGCTAAGAGATTTTTTTCTTCCGTCGAGACAGAGGGGTTACTAGAGTTCATGGCGTACCACAATCGATGCAGCACTCACTCATCCATAACGTCTGTAGTGCTGATGTTTCAGTTAACGGGGCAGTGGTAAAAATACACCCCTTTAGACCCAAAACAACCACACCGGGCCCGGTAACGTTAGCTATTAATGGATTACGACAGATAAAAATACAGTGGTAGACGGTCGCGTTATATAAGCTCGGATTCTGCGAAGTGATCTCTCTCTGGCCAGTGATAGTCGTGGTGAATTCAGTTATGTAAGTTATCAGGGTCCTGTCCCGGGATGCAGGAATATTAATGGATGGAAACTCTGCTGTTGGCAAGTTTGAAGTAGCCCGGGGTATCATGAAACGATTGGAAAATTGTCTTGTTAGGGCCACATCAGAAGCATGAGGTGGAATGATTTCCTCAGATTTTCCTTTGTGGTTATTGTGAGTTTACAGCAAGCTCCAGTGCTGCTGGGCGAGAGGCTGGTTAGCAATGATTGATTCATTGGAGGTCCTTAAGTCTACAGAAAGAGGTTACAGCTGGTTAATGAATGATAGTTTCAACAGAGAAGCTACATCAGGACCTTAACATAACATGACAGAAACAATAACTTAGATTGCCTTAGACTAACTGTTGATCAATAGAGAGGTTGTTAATCACTTAAAGGGTTGAGTTTGATTGTGGCACAGTGATTCTATTATGTGTGTTTGCTTTACATGAAGTTTGAATCCCTTTTATTAATAAGGTACGCTGATGCATGAGATGAAACTCTTTTGATTTAGTGGTCTTTTGTTTTGATAGGGAATTTTGTGTTGCAGTAGCAACTGTAATATAATCTAGTAGGGGAAAGAAAGTTGAATAGAAATGCAATTTTTGTATGTAAACACAATAACTAAACTATCATGGAATTATGTTAATGCTCTGCTGACTCAAATACAGTGCAGTAGATTACAAAAGTGGGAAGTAACATCATGTATTTCTTCACATATAGCTGGTTAATTTTCATTTATAAATGTGGAACATGTGGTTTACTGTATGTATTGGCACATGGATGTAACCAAACATGGGTCGAAGTAAGTATTTGCTCTTTGTGTACATGCATGTATGAACAGTGTTGTGGTTCTGTAATGTTATATAGATAGATAGGTACATGATACAGATAGTGCATAAAAAAAGTCAAACGCATAAAAAAGTATGTCCTTTTTAAACACGGGCATACAAGTGGGAAAACTGCAGTAAGATTTGCAAAATGAATGTAATTATAAGTTGAAAAGATAAATTGCACTGTGCTCGAAATTAAGGAAAATGTAATTAAAGTCCAATTAGCGAGTGCAATAAGAACCTCAGCAGCCTCCCGGTACGTCCATACTGCGGCAAGGTACAGTGAGATGACAGAAATGTTTCCATACCATTTAGTACATACTGAGGTATGCACCCCCTCATTATCTCTCATTGTGTTAGGCCTTTGCAGCAGGGTAATGTTGCAAATCAATGCCCAGGACACTTTTATGGCAATATTGGATTTACAGGATTTTTGCATCAATATGATGAAGTACGTCAGCATGGAGTTTTATTTTCGATACTTGATTCAAAGACATCTCCATCTGATTAATAAATAAATGTTTCCTCCATTAAATCTTTTCATATTGTGATATACAATCTCACGTACTCCAGCCCACATTGCCTCCCACTAGACAGTGTTGTTAAAAGAAAATAAATATAAATGTATGCTGTAAATATAAACAGAACAGTGTGTGAAAAACTGAGGAAGCATACTGCATATGTGAATAAGCAAATTTGCAAGTGTGCTGAATTTATCAAGTCTGACGCTCAGTTGCACCTGCAGAGAACCACCTGAAAGTGTTCCCACATAGTTTATTCTCACAGTTGCTTTTGCAGTACTCATGTTAAGCTCTGTGCAGTTGGTGAGTGTGTGGAAGTAAACAGAAAGGCCTGGATCCCTGTGTATGTATTTAAGTATGGGCTGATTATTGACTGATTGATTTGTGGCACTTCCTGCTGACAAACCTTTGTGTACTGTACTGTATATAATACTTTCAGAACTGCAAAAAGATTGTGGTATTCCTGTGGAATCTCGGCAGTAACACTATACTATGCTGCTGTAGGATTTTGTTTTCTACATTCCTGAGTGAGCAGCAGAGAGGAACACATGTAGATGAGGGGAGGAAGACAGTCAACAAACAAACTGAGTTGTATTTGGCAGTGAGGTAGTGTCTGGTTTTATTGACTGTCCTACCTCACTGATCCACCCTGTACAAACACAAAAACACTGGGGAAGCAACAAGGCAACACTTTGTGAATGTTTTGCAGGTAATTAACGCAACACAGCACGCTTAAAATCATAATTTTGGTTTCAGCACCGACTCATAAGTCAAAGTGAAAGGTTTTATCTTTATATCTGACGTGGGTGGATTGGTTTCAGGGTTTAAGTGAGAAAATGCCGAGTGTTCCTTAGTCATGTGCAGTTTTAATCACGCTACCTGCAGGGTGTGACTTTCACCATTACATCACTTTTTGAAACATATTTGTGAATGCCATTAACAGTGTATCCGTACTTGTGTTTCTTCTTATACTAGTGTTTGCCTAGTAGTGCGCTTGCAATTATTATATGGATGTCTGTTCATTACATTATTTATTAGGCTGTTTTTTTTAGTGTTCTTTTGATAATATAAGTGGTGGGATATTTGTTTTAAAGCCTCCCAATGCTAGTAAAACAGCCTGTATAGTTTTGCTTTCTCATATTATGCAAACATTTATCCATGACTTCATTCAGTTTGTAAACTGTCTCTCAAATAAGTATCATTTGTATAACTCGTAGTGTTGTCAGTGATATTCTGCAGGTAGGAATACAAAGAAAAATATCAATAGACCTGTTAAATGTTATGCATACTAATTGTTATAAGGGTGTGAATGTAACACTACCCACCTGCCAGATGCAGGAACACGTTGGCTATTGCTGTTAAGTTTATCTGTAATGCCAGCCACAGTAAAATGTTACAGGGTCACAGAATAGTTAGCGGTTGGTGTGTTTAACATGTACTTCAAAGCTGTTTTTTTTTAAAGTTATATCCCTCCTGGTACCTTCTGCACTTCCTTAAACTTTCTCTCTGTACCTCCTTGTGACCTCTCTCCACTCCCATTCCCGGTTCTCCTCCTTTATTGCTGGTTGGCTTTCATCTTTTTCCTAATTTCTTGCTCCCATCCTCTGTATCTGCTGTTAAACTTCTTTTTGTGCATTGTCCCTCTTTTTTTGCAGTGCATCCACTTTTAACATCCCGTCTTAGTGGTCAGTTCTGCCTGCCGTTCAGAGTTTAAGCTGAGGCCATGGCAGTGAAGGACCGTGTCGAGGCGGTGCTCAATGTGGGTCTGCGTGTTCCCAGCATCATGCTGCTGGATGTCTTGTACCGCTGGGATGTCAGCTCCTTCTTCCAGAAGATCCAGCGCTCCAGCCTCTCCAACAACCCCCTGTTCCAGTACAAATACCTGGCACTCTACCTGCACTACGTAGGTCAGTGTTTCACACACATACACACACGCACAGCCTGCTCCAGTACAAATACATTCCCTCTGTATTAACACTTCTTAGGGGATTAGTGTAAAACAAACACATTACACAAATGCTTTGCGCTGTCTGCAATATATAGCGTTTCACACATTTGATAACGTAACGTGTATAAAGAGCTGTAGCCGTGGGGCTGTCAGTATTATCAGTTAAGTTATCATGGCCTGTAGTAGGTGAATTGTATGGACTATTTGACTGGGCTAACAGCTTAAGTGGCTCCTGTTCCACAGGCGTTAACAGTAGGTCAAGACCTAACAGTCACGATGTTAACCTGGTTGGATTGCATGGTTTCTTTTATTTTTTCCCTTTAGCAAAGTCGCCTCTCTGTACCCAACTCTGTCAGTTTCAGATTGCACACACATGGTGGTAGGCAGTAAGCCACAAGGCTCTGCTTTGTAGTGATTTCAGGACTGTCAGGAGGGATTGTTTGGCATGACCACAAGTGGAGTGTGACCAAAATTATCTGATTTATCCGTCGGTAACATGAAAAAGATGGATGCCGCCTGAAACCAGTTCTCCTCCTCCAGCTGTGCGGTTCTTGCCCTAGCAGTGGCATTCTGGCAGTGTGAGTCAGCTGTGCCAGTCAGAATTAGTGTGATACCAGTGTCAAGTGTGTAGGTAGCTCAGTCAAACACAAGCAAAAGATTTCGTTGGAGCACAAAAACAGAAAAAATAAAAGAGAAAGAGGCTTTCTGAGAGTGCCAACCTTCATCAACACTTAACTGTTATCCAATTTTGGATTGTTTGGTTGGCCAGCTCCCCATCCACTTAAGTTTATTTTCACCTGCCAGTGAAAAGCCTCACAAGAAGAGAACAATGCGAGTGGGAGTTGACACCATTTCCTCCAGATACCTAGTAATACGAATTGCTAGTGCAGTGACAAAGACAATCACTGGCTTCCCACCAACCTACACCAGCCAGCAGATGCACCACTGTCTGGAGTTGAATGGTGGGGATCTGAACAGTGTCCATTAGAGCTGTCCCAAATGATTATTTTTCTAGTGATTAATCTAGCGATTATTTTTTCGAGTAATCGACTAATCTAACGATTCATTTTTCGATCAGTTTAACGATTATTTTTTTGATTGTTGATTATTTTTCCATTGTTTGTTTAATGAGGCAATTTAAACAATATGAATACCAAAACATTTCTTTACATTACCATTTATTGAAACATCAGTGTTTCCCCTACCATTATATTAGGGGGCCCCCCCCCAATGGCACCCCCCGTCCCCCCTTGAAGGTCAAGTCAGTTTTATTTAATTAAATTTTCTATGTAGCGCCAGATACCTTGTCTTTTTATTAAACAAACTAAATTGCCTTATGTTATTTATCTTATGTCATTTCTGTCTCTACATGGTCGCACGTTTACAATTCTCCTCTGCTCTCTGTAACATGCACAGTGGAGTTTGGCCCCGATGCACGCACAAACACGCACAAATACACACAAACACGGTTTGTGAGAGAGCGGTTCAGGCTGCATTTTCCTGACTGAACCCGACCTGAGTGAGACAGTTATAACTGAGCCCGGCCCGAACCCGCAGCACAGCCGGCACTGTGCACACAGTAAATGGAGCGGAGCCTGTGTTGCATTCAGGCGTTGTCACGTAAATAACAAATTCCAGCACTTGAATAGGCCATAGCACAATAGTACAGCACTGCAGCTGCTTCTGCACGGCGCCATTTTTTTTGTTTGAACCGACACGTCGACGCAAATAATTTGTGTCGACATATTTGCATAGTCTATGACGTCGACGCGTCGCCCCAGCCCTAGTGTCCGTAATAGTGGGGCTCGTGTTCAGGTGAACTGTAAGTTAAACTGTGATTTCCAAAATAATCAAGACTTAAGCTATACCTCTGGGTCGTACAGTTCAACTTAAATGCATTAGTTGTGTAACAGCGGAAATCCCATTTTTGGTTCACCACCAGAATTCCGTCTTGGGTCAAAGTCCATTCATGCACCAAATTTGACAGAAATCCATAACAAACTGACAAATTCTGCTGAGACAGTCAAAACAGACAAGCTGGCATAAACCTCACCAGTTAAAGCAGTGAAATGATGAACACATTCCCCAAGTGCACTGAAAAGTGTTGTTAAAAACACTCTTTGTAGTTGTGTCCCTGGATTGAACTTGAACTGGATGGTTGCCAGCTTTGTGATGAGTAACTTCCACTTACGTGTTGATTCGTGAATATGTTTACAGGTGTATTGTTAGTTTTTTAAGCTACTGTTAATCATGTGATCAAAGTTATGACACGGTCTTTTAACAGATGTTAAAAGTTTTTTCCCCTTAAAATAATTACTCAAACCAATTAATCAGTTATCAAATTAGTTGGAGATTAATTTAATATTGGCAACTAATCAACCACAGACCCAACCAGGAAGACATAAAACAAGGTCTCTGCGTTACAGGGAGTCAGTCAGGTGTATTTTCAGTAACACAGGAGCACTGAGAGACAGTAACAGTGATGTGAGGGTGATGTTGACTCAGCAAAGTCTGACGGTCAGACTGTGCTTGTCTGTTTTCTTTTAGCTAGGTCAAATCACAGTGTTGAGTTTTCTGTGTGTGTTTTTATATGTCCATGTGTGTGTGTGCCGTCAGACTTGGCTGCAGTTGGTTAATGAGCCAATAGGCTTGGTATGTGCTGATGAGCGCTGTGGGTGGACAGACAGAATGAAAGGGGGAGAGAGAGAGGCAGTAAAACCAAAGTAACTGTTGCTATGCACTGAGGAGGCTTTTTTGGGGGGCAGGGTTTTAGGAAGTAGACTGTTGTGCGATAAGCCTATTGGCAGCAGTGACGGTTTGATTGACTGTCAAAAATAGCTCCCTGCAATTACATAAGAAACTTCTGTCTCGCAAACACACACATAAATTAAATACTATGTATCGCTTTTGTGTTTAGATAAGCAGCATGGCCCACAAACAGGAAGCAACAGAGATGCTTAATCTGTTGTCAGTTTTTACTCCAGTACTTTATGCTGTTTTTCTTGATTGTCTCTCATTGGTTTTGTTTGTCTGTGTGTGTGACTTCATCGCAGGTTACATCCTGAGCTTGGTGCTCCTGACTCTGCCTCGTCAGCACCTGGTTAAACTCTATCTGTATGTCCTTACGGCCCTGCTGCTGTTTGCTGGTCACCAAGTCTCAAGGTACACACGCACAAACACAGACTTAGATTCACTAGTAGACATGATATGACACAGCTGTCCTGACTTCTGTCACTGTGGTGAATGCCTTGAATGATAGAGAATGTTTGTGTATTATGTTCTGTATGTTTTTTCAGGGCATTTACCCACAAAATATATTCATAGCTAGTGTTAGGTTTCCTTGTGCTAGTTGAGATGGATGGCTAGAAATCTTTGTCTTGAGCTATAGGTCAGTGGTTTACAATAAGTCACAATAGAATTCCCTCTAAACTGAGCATTTTGGCCTTTCTTTGTTAGGGATTATGTCCGCAGCGAACTGGAGTCTGGCCATGAAGGACCTGTCTACCTTGAACCTCTCTCCATGAACAGATTCACCACTGCACTCATAGGTATAATATTACACATGAATGCACAAAGACACACGTGTACAATATACATTATGAGGCATGGTTGCAAACATAGCCAGCTTGATGTTGTTCAGAAGCTCCTTTCCGAGCTCACAGGAGACTATTCCTCCTTTTCACTTTGATCACTCTTTCCCTTTCCTTCGTGATTGCCCGTGCATCTGGAAAATCGAGAAAAGTATTAAAAAAGAAAAACATAGATCTTCTGTCACTTGTAGTGCTGCAGTACACTGAGAAACTAATTTTAAACCCAAGTCTCTGTGACAGCAAAAATCCATCCTCCGTAAGGAAGGCTCTCAACTCTGGAGTTGCAGCTCTGTAACTTGTCTGTGCCTCAGTCTTTCTGTATGGAGGCTTTGGAAAAAAATCATAGTCAGTTGAGTTTTTATAGGATATTACTAATAACTGCTTGACTGTATTAAAAAGCATCTCTTTAAGGTCACATCACCTAGCTGCTCTTGGCATAACTCGTACTGATCACCAGCTTCTACTCGTCATACTGTGAAAGCTGATCCATGCTGAAATGGAAAATGTTACGAGTTGCTCTGTTCCTGGGTCCATAGGACCTGGTTTCATCTTACTGAGTGGGTATGGAGGTTCCTGTGCTATAAATAGAGCATACAGGGTGCTGATTTCACTGCACAGTGAAAGCCTGAGAAAGCAAAAATAATATTAAAAGTTACAGTGACAAATACTGCCGCAGAGAGAGGGGGGAGATTAAAGCTGCTAAATATGAAAGTGGAAGTGTGTTGGCGCATCTTCTTACAGGTTCATGTTCTTTCATCTTCTTACAGGTCAGCTTGTGGTGTGTACGCTATGTTCCTGTGTGATGCAGACCAAGAGGATTTGGCTCTTCTCTGCTCACCTCCTCCCTCTGGTGGCCAGACTGTGTCTGGTCCCACTGGAGACCATCGTCTTCATCAATAAGTTCTCCATGATCTTCACAGGCCTCGAGGTCATTTACTTCCTGGCTTCTAACTTGTTGGTACCATACAACCTGGCCAAAACTGCCTACAGGGAGCTGGCTCAGGTAATAAACTAGTTACGTGGCCTAATGTTGCAGTGTTTTTTATTACAAGATTTCAGCTGGAGTGGTCCTGAGAGATTTCGTCACATGTAATATTAATGTTATTCTGTCTTTGTGCCAATTACCTCCATCTCTCCTCTCCTCTTCTCTGTACCTCTCTCTTCCTCCGTCCCCCAGGTGGTGGAAGTGTACGGGCTGCTAGCTTTGGGTATGTCTCTGTGGAACCAGCTGGTCCTCCCAGTTCTCTTCATGTGTTTCTGGCTACTGCTGTTCGCATTGCAGATCTACTCCTACTTCAGCACCAGAGACCAGCCTACCTCAAGGGAGAGGCTTCTTTTCCTTTTTCTTACCAGGTAGGATCACAGCACTGGTCAGACTGTGTGGGGCATCATAGATTGTACATCACAGAGTCTTTAGAACGTGTTTTGTATATTAGCAGGTTATTGTAGAGTTACTTGGAATACTTACTACTACTATACTTACTTAATTCTCTCTCCTCCCTCTGTTCTCAGTATTGCAGAATGTTGCAGTACCCCGTACTCCCTGCTGGGTCTGGTTTTCACTGTATCCTTCATTGCTTTGGGAGTTCTCACACTCTGCAAGTTCTACCTGCAAGGTTACAGAGCCTTTATGAATGACAACACCATGCACAGGTCAGTCAGCACGAATGTCTGTATGTGTGTGTTTATGGGTTCGTATAGGGTGTGTGTTGATATGTGGTTACACTTTTAATCACTTTGCATGTTTGTTTCCAGGGGGATGACAGAAGGCATCACCCTGCTGATCCTCGCTGTCCAGACCGGCCTCATCGAGCTTCAGGTCATCCACCGAGCCTTCCTCCTCTCCATCATCCTCTTCATCGTTGTTGCTTCCATCCTGCAGTCCATGCTGGAGATAGCTGACCCCATAGTCCTGGCCCTGGGAGCATCCAGAGACAAGTAAAATAAATTTACCATGCAACTTTTTAATATATATTTTAGTTAAGTTCTTATTTGAATTTAGTAGTCTAATCCTCAGTCTTATAAAAATGGAGTCACACATGTCTACCAAAAATGGATTTCTGCTGAGAAAAATGCCAAGTGCCAACTCTGTGTGTTTTGGCATTTTGGCAACACAGTTAAAGGTCAAAGCTGAATGTTTGAAAGCAAAATGCTGCCCATGTTAGTACAGCTGAGGCTGATCGGCCTTCTTCTCCCTCCTCTATCTGTCCTTCAGGAGTTTGTGGAAGCACTTCAGAGCTGTGTCTCTGTGTCTTTTCCTGCTGATCTTTCCAGCCTACATGGCCTATATGATCTGTCAGTTCTTCCATATGGACTTCTGGCTACTCATCATCATCTCCTCCTCCATCCTCACGTCACTGCAGGTAACACACAAGTAGAGAGACACACACAGAGCACACACATTCTGTAAAAAGTGCACACCACCTCTTGGACTTTCTTAATTTGAATGTCTTGGAACATTAAATCGCGACAGATGTAACTGCACCTAATTTGTCTCAATTAATAGAGACAGCTCGTAATAGAAATCCTGTCTCCAAAACTCTTGTGTTTTATCCACTGCGCCTGAGGATCCTGAAACATCCATACTTTGTGATTAATTATTAAATGCTGAGACACTCTCCTCCGTCACCTCCAGGTCCTTGGCACTCTGCTGATCTACGTTCTCTTCATGGTGGAGGAGTTTCGAAAGGCTCCAGTGGAGAACATGGATGAAGTTATCTACTGTGTCAACGGGACCTACAGATTGCTGGAGTTCCTGGTGAGTGTCACACATGCACACACACTGTGTACAGTAACATGAGGGACATACAATACTGCATGTATGGCATTAAAGTATAGGCCTTTTTCTGAATTAAGCATTTTCTGATTAAGATGTGGGATATGCTGGTGTTATTTAGGGTTTTTTTTTTTTATATGTATACAGCGCATTTGGCATATATGTCTCAGTTAGGGTTCAGTTAGGTAGCAATGTTAGTGACACACAGCCTGTTGCCTGTTTACAGTCACCTCTGTGCATTGTCATTGGAGATGTTGTACACAAACCAACTCGCCAACAGTTTGCAAGGCTGGTGTAGAGCTGTATGCCCAAAGAAAAGCCCACATTTCTGGCCGGAAGTAGAAACACACCTACTTTTAAGCATTATAAAAGTCTTGGATATCAACAAGTTTTTGGATACACGCAAATATGTCAACACTGACTGTTTCAAGAACATGGTTGAAGAAATGAAAGCAGGAGGCTGTGTTCGTATGGTAAAACAAGTTTGCCACCAGTGAGAAAACTTTCAGAATAAGGGTAAAAACAGGACTTTTTTGTGCATGTAAACACACTCACTGTTGCTGTTTTCCTCCCCTGGCAGGTTGCAGTGTGCGTGGTGTGCTACGGCGTGTCAGAGACAGTATTTGGGGAGTGGAGTGTGATGGGCAGCACCATCATCTTGGTCCATTCGTACTATAATGTCTGGCTCCGAGCCCAGCTGGGCTGGCAGAGCTTCCTGCTCAGGAGAGATGCTGTAAACAAGATCAAAAGCCTCCCCACGGCCAGCAACACACAGCTGGAGCAGTATAACGACATCTGTGCTATCTGCTACCAGGTACGAGCTGGTTTTTCCTGTGTGTGTGAGTCTAAGGAGAGTACATGGCCAAGAGTAATTTCAGGCTTCAAGTTAAAACTCGACTAATGTAAAATCTGATTTGATACATGTGAAAGGAAAACTTCATCGACCAAAGGACTGTTTGTATATCAGTAACTCACCGTGTGTTACACCGAAAGTGAAGCTTATCTGTGCTCTCTTTAAAAAACCGGACACCATTGGGAAAAAAATCCAAAACAAAACAAAACAGTGAATTTGCCTCACTGAACATGGAAGCTTCTGGTCTACCACTGCCTTAATCTGTAGCTTATTTGTTGTTTTATGTGTCCTTAATGAATCTAAACGAAACCCCAGAGCGACACCATAAAACAAACTAACTAAGTAATTTATTGGGGCAGTGGTAAACCAGCAGCCCATATATTCAGAGGGCTGAGTAATTGATATACAAGTGGTCATTTGGGGAGTAAAGTATTGCTTTAACACTGAGCAAAGTGGTTTTGAGACAAATCAAATGTCAAAGGAAACATAACAACACTGAGCGTGTTTGTTTCTGTGCTCGCTCCCTCCAGGACATGAACAGTGCTGTGATCACTCCATGCAGTCATTTCTTCCACGCTGGCTGTCTGAAGAAATGGCTTTATGTCCAGGAGACATGCCCCCTCTGTCACTCGCAACTCAAGAGCCAATCGCCAACCACCACTGCCCCCAACCAAGACGCCCCTGCAGCCAATCAGAACCCTGCAGGGCAGGAAGAAGCCGCATCCAATGAGAAGCAGGAAGATGACACTCCTCCAGACGATGGGAAGAAGGAGGAAACGGGAAAGCAGGAGGGAGATAATGGACCTGCCGTGTCAGCTGGAGAAACCTCCTCCTCGTCCTCTGATGTGCCCTCGACTCCTCATCACTTGGCCAAGACTCCAGCAGCCTCATCATCTTTTTCTTCGTCGTCTTCTTCCCCGCTTGTGACTGAATCTCAGAGCCAGTCACTCACAGATCATCCCTCTTCGTCTTCCTTCTCTTCCTCTAACACATCGGACACGCACCCCTCTCCTTTATCTCTCTCCCACCCTTCCTCCTCGTCACAGCCAATGGTCCAGGCAGAGGTGACCCCTGCTGAACCTGAGCCCGCCCCTAAGGAAAACCCTGGCTTCCTACTGGACAGCCCGACGGCATCCACTGGTCCATCATCACAGTTTGACCAGCCCACTTCCCATTCTGAGGAACAGTCGCCTCTTCCTTGCATCCTCTGAGCCCCATCATAACACACACGTCATACGTGCATGCACACATGAACACACAATCTAAATACTCCATCTGCCAATATCCTGCATATATTCTACTTGTCCAGCGGTTGGCTATCCCATCATGTCTGAAATTTAGCTCTTAACCTCTCCATATCCACTTTGAGAGGAAAAAATCCAAAACAATCTCTAAGCAGATATTCATCACTCAGTTGTTTGGAACAGTTCATCTCAAAATGTTTCCACGTTGAGTTGAACTTTCACGCCAGCAATGATTTCATTTTCCATTCAGCACCAAAAGGGGAAAGCAGTAATCTCATCTCAAAAATTATGAGTGGTTCTATGTCATGTTGACAAAATGTGAAATCCTGAATGAAACTGAAGTACCGCATCACTCTAAGCTTGTTACATCGATATCAGAGCTGTGATGACATTTCTAAAATCATGCTTATGTCCGTCTCATTTCATGTGATGGTTGCTCCCATCATGCCTTTGTTTGTGCAGCTTCACTCTCCCAGCTGTACATCCCATAGTATTTAGGTTCTCTCTATCGTCCTGTATGTGCCATGATCTAATGAGGAATGGGGCGGAGGTTTATGGTTGCATTTTAGACGGCGACAAAGACGTAACGTTTCATATAGTCTACAGATTTCTCCATCGGTTTTGATAACGATTTTCACTGTTGGATGACAGTAGTTATGTGTATTGATGAGCATTAACAGAGACTGAATGTTGTTTCTTGAGGCCATCACGTGACCTGAAGCCTGGTGCTAAGCAGAGGATACATGGTGTGGTCTATTTAAGTGTTACAGTGTGAACAAATCAAAGGGTTCACATGAAAGATCTTATTCATTTCACGTGTCAAGCTTTCTCTGTTGAAGTGCTTCAATATTTGAATCAAATTTGTTTGGCTGGTCCCAGCAAAAACAATTCTACTCCTCATCGCCAAACTTTTGTATTACTGTTAAAGAGATGTTATTTTTAAGATAATTTTTACATTACTGCTTTATCGGACGGCCCGCAGACAGATTGAAAACTCGGGAGAGGCAGACAGAGGAGGGAGATATGCAACAGAGGCCACAGTTTGTGTTTGAACCTTCAGCGTCGTGAGAATGTGGAGTGTAAATTAGCCCGCAGTGCCGGCAAGGAGCCCAAACTTTGTTTTCGTTGGCTTCACTTCATTTGTGGTACTCATCCGCACTCATCTTCCCGAGCTCAGCTGACTTTACGAAAACATTCAGCCAGTCACATTTAACTCATCCATCCCGAGTTTTGCTATCGAGCCAGCGACTTTTGAGACTCTTCCATAGCAGGAGCCAGTCACCTCGCTCCATCCAGCTCCTTTATAAACCAATCACATCAAAGCACCCTGTGTTTTCTAAGACCATCATTATCCTCCTGCTGCTCAGTCACTTCACTCCATGAAATGTTACTACCAGCAAATTGAGCCGTTTGATGGGAAAGATTTTTTTTTCCACACACGCTAGCACACACTCACTCTCAGTCTCAGTCTGCTCATGTGCTTTGGCAAATTTTGTCCGACTGGGAGAAGCGTGCGTGTTGAAGATTGTGAGTGTTTATAGCAAGACTAAAACTTGAGAATGCGGAGTTCTGATGCACGCTTATATGTAGAGCTTGCACGCTGCCACTGTTACCATAGCATTTATTTGTTTGTCTCCAATGTGCTCTAACCTTGCTACCATTTTTTTTTTCTGCCATTTTTCTTTTTCGGGGAGGGGCAGGGGGGGGTGGGGGGGTTGCATTTGCACTAATGTCATTTATACTAGCAAAGCTCCAAAGCTGTTCTGTGGCTGTGAGCAACCAAATACCCTCTGATGTGTTTGTGTACGAGGAAACAGCCCAATCTGTTTGTGTGTAATGTATATAAATGTTGCTCTGTATGGCATCTATATTAAACCAGAGGAGTGTTGATATATAAATAAGATCAGGGCTCGGTTTCGCCCCAGCTTCCCAGTGCTTCGATTGTTCTTTGTTACTTTACATGCCCGTGAACAAAGGCAAAGATTTAGCTGAGAAGCTTTCAGGGGAAACCAAGCTGTCTGATCTGTGAGACCAGCCAGTGTTACTGCTTCTCCAGTCTGTATGACGCGTCCTCAAGCTGGTGTGATCACTCTGGTGCCCTCTAACTGTTAGGAGTGGGATCAGCATGGCGCAGACGGAGCGGAGATGCACTAGTTAACCTTCAACAGTATTACTTACTACCACTATTACTAAAGGTCTTATTACTATGAATGACTTAAATGTTGACATTGGAAAGCGTTGGCCACGGGGCTGAGAATGAATACATAATCCATGTAGGATCAAACCGGGCCAACGCTTGTTTAACTGTGTTCTTTTCTTTTTGTTTTTTTTAAGAGATGAAATGTAGAGTTTGATGTATTTTGCACATGTTCCTCTGAAAGGTGAACATAAGGACTTTCTGTATTCTCGAGCAACTCATTCTCATTTTATTATCAGCTCCATTCCTTCAGACTGATGAAATGGTTACAAAGATTTTACACAGCCTCATACACACGAGTTTTTCTTTCTTTTTCTTACTGTGGAGCATTTGAGCTGTGTCAAGCAGAGAGATCACCTGCACGATACAGCGTCACACGCTACACAAGATGAGACCTGTCATTGGCAACTGTATGTGAATTTGCATTGGAGTATTAAGTGATAAAGAGAAGCCTGTCAGCTGTTGATTGCAGATGTTTCTGCTCAGTTTATACTCCATGTTGGAGACATTGCAGTTCTTGCGTTCACTCTTCAGGCTATGAACTGTGACATCATCTTATTTCAATATTTCATATCTGACTGGACAACCTATTTATCTGTAGAAAGCTTATGGACGTTACATATTTTAAAACTAGGCTTTTCAATATTTAAATGAATTATTTGCATTCCAGTGCATCTCTGAGATTTCAGCTGTGGAATTGACTTCATGTAAAATGCATCAGTGACTGTTAAGGCAAGTTGTCTCTAAGCTATTGTGCCAGACAAATTCTTAAACCCGTCACTGCAACATTAATGTTCACCTAAAGGCTGTAAAGATTGAAAACTGTACATTTGCAATCAATCCATGTCGGTTAACACAAATATATTATCGCTCTTCGTTGGCTTACTGGTGAAATAACACAAAAACAAGCCAATGTGACCTAAATATTCCAGTATTTAATGTGCATTAATGTAAAATTGCTGTCATAGAATTCAATGGTGTAACCAGGAGGAACACGAATACCTGTTGAAGTCAGTCTCCCACCTGGAATCTAGATGTTTCTGAGGCTCAATTAATCACAATACTTTGCAAAATCATTCTAACACTTAAAATGTAAGCAAATATTTAAATGGAATCTCTAGCTGCCACAGCGCTCTCTGACCACATTTCTCTCCTGAATGCCCCTTTAATGAGCATTAGGAGAAGACCAGCTCTGCTGTCCCGTACTGTTGCCTCTGACTGACAGATGTTAGTCGATCATGTTCCTGACAGAGTTTTGTCTCATTCTTCTTTTTCTGTCTGACAAGTTTTTCCACACTCACATTTAGGACCTGCTCTGTAAAACCTGACTCTGAATGCCAGTTGTGTTCTGTTAACTTCACGGTTGGTTTTGGACTTTCTG
The DNA here is from genome assembly GCF_006386435.1 of Epinephelus moara. NCBI lineage: Eukaryota > Metazoa > Chordata > Actinopteri > Perciformes > Serranidae > Epinephelus > Epinephelus moara. The sequence goes on along the minus strand of NC_065508.1, from coordinate 10,425,112 downwards.
CCTGGCATTGCCTTGGTTATTTTACAAAAATTGAATGTCAGAAATAAAATGAACCATCCACTCTGGACTCAGTCATCATTTTATTTTGATTTACTGTGTATAAGTAGTAGGCTATTTTGACTATTATTAGCCTACTGTTATTGTAAGTCATAGGAGTAGCAGGCCTGGTGAATTTAGACTTGTAAGTTAATACAGTAAAAGATGACATAGCTCATCAAATATAGCTTGTACTATTGATTTTTAGAAACTAGAAGCATTAGAATAATGTTTAGCAGCATTTCTACACCATATTAATATAAAATATAACTTAGTGAGACATAGTTTCATCATGGTTTTATTCAGAATATTATATTATTTTTTTTTATTGTTATAGGTTTGACCTGGTGGTGCATGAGTACGCCTGTAGTTGGACGGCTCGGACACATGGTGGAGCTGTTGCGTCGTTTTTAGACTGAGTGGGAAGTGATCCAGGAGCCAAACCGCCGCTGGTGACACACACACACACACGCACACACACACCGAGAACTATTTCTGTCACAGTACTGTAGGGACTCAGTGTGCACAACAGTGAGTTTATAGTGGTTTTATATCGTGTTTCTCTTTAATCTGCCATGTTGTTCCTGTTTTTCAAGGGGCTGCAGTTGGGCGCGCGCATGTTTCTGTATTATTAGGTTCCTTAATTGTGCTTTTTTTTTTTTTTTTTTTTTTTTATAAAAAAAGATTGTTACTTATGATTTAATCTTGCTTTTGACATCTACACTACTTTAAATTTAATATAGATTAAATGATATTTATGATGTGTAATTCACCTTTAAAATGACCTTTTTATACTAATTCAGCTTCTTATGATATAAAAAATGTACAAACTTAGATACATTTCAGGTGTTCAGTCTGACCTGACTGGACTCAAATGAACAAATCTTTTATTGTGTTTATAAATGGGTGATATTAAGAGATAACAGTTTGGCATCCAGTTGTTTTGATTCTAAAATGTGCTTTTATCGTTACGAGAGAACTCATTGTCACTTTGCATTTCATCTCATTACATCAAATTTTAAGCATTTCATTTTACACATCCTATGACAGCTGACATTCACAGATAAATATCCTCTTTCATATTTTTTTTGAATAAACTGATACAGATGCTTTCAGCGCACTCGGATCGATCCAAACACCAGAGCCTATAACACTCCTCCATTCACATATATATATATTTTTCCCTTGACTGTGAGCCCGCTTAAATCCTATACGGGCTGATCCGCCACTGTCTCTCTCCCTCTATAAGCAGGAAACTGGAGCATAAAAGACTCTTATTCTCCATAATCAAGGTCAAGAGCGTTTTTCAATAACCTTTGGGAATTAAACCCTGGAACCGCGCCAGCTCGCCCCTGCCAATCATTCCCACAGCCGGCTGAATAATACAAAAGTTGTTGACCTTTTGCACCTCGACAGATCAATACGCTGTAGCTTTATTTTATTAAAAGGGTTCACGAAATTATCTATTAATATTTGTATTTTGTTTGGAGTCCCTCTCGGCGGGCGTGATAAATTCTTTCAAATAACAGATGGTGCTGGAGGGAGAGACAAAGCAGCGAAATCTGGTAGCAATTATCCTCAATTATGTTCATTGTTATTTTGAGCTAATTATTGTTATTGTCACTTTTGTTTGTGAGTCTTGCGGCGCAAGCCTGCAATAAGCAGGCCCGGGGAAGACAATGGGGAGCAGGGATATGTTGTGACGATGAAATATGGCTTTTAGAATTGAGCTTAACCAGTTGGTGTAAATAAAACTCAGATGTAAATGTACAGGCTGCGGGTTTGTATCAAATTTACCAAATGTCTGCAGCTAAAATTAGTCTGATAATGACCCCAGAGTATTTGATGCGTAAAGATATTAAATGTTTTCTTTAAATTACAGTTTTTAAGGCAGTAAATCCTCCAGAAAAAAATAAATTTAGTTAATGGGATTTTATAGATTTTATATAGGAAAGTTTAATTTTATGAATAAAAATTAGAAATAAGTAAATAATATTTTCATGCAAACCAGAAGCATTTTTGTTTCCTTATTTATTAATATTTCCTTGATGATCTGTCGTGCGTAAAAGTAGATGTTTGATATAATGAAGTCGTGAGAAGCGTCCATCCTGCTGAAGTGCCACTGAGCAAACTGGACTTCTCCCAGCAGCTGAGCGCAGATCTGCAGCCGACTCTGCTCTGCATGAGCAGAAAGAAACTTTCCCGATCGATTGCAGTGTTGAAGTGCGCACAGGAATTGATCTCCACATTTACAGAGAAGAGTCGCTTTTGCAGAAATCCCTGTAACAGGCACAGAGAGTGTGTCCGGACCGGGCAAAGGGAGGACAGAGGGACAGAGGAGAGGAGCTCCGACCTGACTCCTCCACTCTCGCCTTTGTTTGGGGGCGTCTCCTCTCTCTCCTCTCCTCCCGTCCTGTCCCCTCCCCTCCTCTCCTCCGGTCCCCTCCCCTCTTTCCCTTCCCATCCTAGCTCCCTCTCTCTCCCCCCGGGGCGGGAGAAGCCCGTGTTTGGTTCTCAGAGAGAGTCCTTTGGGAAGAGTCACAAAGCGTTTTCCTCTGAGAGGGAGCGGAGTGGCGAGAGCTCGGGAGTCATCCGCAGGAAGCAGCGCTGCTCTGGACACCGCAGACCTCAACACGTCCCGGACCGCTGGGCTGAGGGGAGCACAAGAGAGCGCAAAGAGCCAAAAGAGGAAGAAAGAAGTGTCAGATAATGATGACATCTGATCCGGGTGCGAGTTGATCTCTCTTTTCTGTCTGACAGCTTGAACTACGGATCTCCAAAGCGCACCGGGAGTGACTTTTTAACACCTTTTCACACCAGGTCTGCCCGCGTCCTGCCATCCTTCTGGCGATTTTAATCCGCCTGTGGACATTTTGGATTCTAATGTTCCGATATGATTTTCCTTCCGTTTTAGAGCACACTTTCTCACGAGGACTAGAAATAAAGGAATAAACAGTCTTGATTTGAGGCGAAGCGCACGCGGCAGCCGCAGCACAGAGCGCACCCACGTTGCTCCTCTTGAGTCCGTGTGAAGGATCTACAGGAGAACAAGTGCACAGCCAGCCGGGGAGAGACCGAGACACAGAAGGACAGGCACCGAGCTACGGAGGTTTGTTAATGTTTGGGATCCAGGAGAGCATCCAGCGAAGCGGCAGCAGCCTGAAGGAGGAGCCGCTGGGAGGCATGAACACTGTCCGGAGCTGGATGCAGGGGGGCGGCGTGCTGGACGCCAACACGGCCGCCCAAAGGTGAGCTCTGCTCGGGTGACAGAAACACGCTACCACCTTCCTTCACTCACCGAAACACGGAAACAGCGTGGTTTTACTGTCAGGACCCTGCAGCCGCCCGTGCAGGACACGAGGCTGCTGATGGGGAGAAGCAGACGGAGCTGCTGTCCGGAGGAAGAAAATTGGATTTCTGTTGCTAGGATAATTTGTACAATTAAGATTCGTGTGCAGGATATAAAATTCCAAACACATTTAATACGCTGTATAATTTTAAGAGAACGCACTAAATAGTTTATGGCAACATGTGTTTGTGGTACAGATTTTTACGCACAGGCAACGTGCGCCTTCTGGACATAGTTGGCTGAGGTTTAATGAGCATGAAGGCAAATGGACAAATAGATCATTCTAGGCCTGTGTTTGGGGGTGAAAGTATGGGGGAAAATCAGCCCATCTCCCCTTTTTTCTAAACATACATGGCTGTAGGAGAGGGGAGCAAGATTCTTAATTTTGCCCACAGAGATGTAAAGGTGGATAAATCATGACCTCCTGTCTGAGATTGCCATGACAAGAGCAGACTTCAACACAAACACATTTGATTATATTTTCAGAAAATTGTAGATTTGGGTTTTGTTTTTCAGAAAATAAACTTTCATGGTAAGGAAAGATCAGCCTTAGTGAAATCAATACAGTATAAAATGGATTACTGGCTGCGTATAGGTCCTGAGATTTGTTTTTACCTGCCTTTACAAAGTCAAACTTTTTAGCCTCTAACACCGACTCATCCACGCCTGTGTGTCCGCAGTGGAGTGGGTCTGGCCCGGGCTCACTTTGAGAAGCAGCCGCCCTCCAACCTGCGGAAGTCCAACTTCTTCCACTTCGTCCTGGCTCTGTACGACCGGCAGGGTCAGCCGGTGGAGATCGAGAGGACCAACTTCGTGGACTTCATCGAGAAGGAGAAGGTCGGTGCAGACACTCCCGGTGGTCTGATGATTTCTTATTGTTATTAAATATGCTGAAAAACAATTTAGATTTCCCAAAGGCCTGATTATACCACTGTGGTGTCTGATAATGGTGACAGTGTTTAATGTTATATTTTAAATACTTACAGTAAGTCATCAATAAAATATTTGCTGCATTTATAAAGCATTATTATTATTATATTTATTTTTATTATTATTAGTAGTATTATTAGTAATATTATTGTAGAATAATTTGGATATAAATAGACAGTAATATGCACATGTTGTAACTCAAAAACTTCTTTCGATCCAGCTGCGATATTTGACAAATAAGAAAACAACTCTGTGCGTTTAAATTGTTTTAATTTACAGCTGGATCCAACACAGACACTTGTTCTGTACAAACTGCGGCGGGGCAACCGGTCTCCTCATCAATTATGACACCGTTTAAATTAGCTGAAATGCAGCCGGAGAATTTAGTGTGGGATTTATTTGCCCTCCAAACACAACCAGTAATTACAGAGGAATTAAAAAGCCACAATAACACCCTGATTACACACGTGGAGAAATGACAGGGCTGCCCTGCTTTAATATGTCCGCTCTGAACATAAATCATTTATTTAATGTGTGACCGGTGTGAGGAATTCAATAAGTCGGATGTACACTTCACGGACCTGCATATGCAGAGAGATGCGTTTTAATTTGTCCTAAAAATATTTCATTAAACAGCTCAGTGTGTGTTGTGTGTGTTAAGGAGACGAGCGGAGAGAAGACCAATAACGGGATTCATTACCGGCTGCAGCTCCTGTACAGTAACGGTGAGTGAGCCACACACACTCATTAAGTTATTTACAATAAATTTAACCAAATCAGCTTGATTGCGTGTTCTTCTCTTGCAACATAATGCCCAGAATGCACACAGGAAGCAGATGATATTTTTTTTTAGATTTGATGTGGAAAACTGTGCAGCAGAGGGCCAATAGGCTGCCACAGTGTGTTTATATCACAGAGCCTGCAGTGTTGTGTTGCACTATTGTGTAATCTGACTGATTTCTGAATAAATGTCGCGATTTCATAGCAGCTGTTGCGGGTGATTCACGCCAGCTTTATGGCTTCATCACTGTCACTGTCCCTAAATGAGTTTGTCCAGTCTGAAGTGGGCTGTGTGACAGTTGCATGTTGTGGTGGTTGTGGATTGTGGTGGAAGGGAGACAACATAAACTGGCTCCAGCCTCCTCTCAGATCAAGACATGAGGACATAATTTGTGAATTAGTATTATTATTTTAATATCATTTGCATGTGGAAATAGACAACAAAGCTGCACCTACAAACCATTTATCAGTATTATTGACTGTTAATATAAAGATGTGTAAACCAAAAGCTGAAGACATTTAACTATTAACGTGTGTGTGTCATGTGTTGAGGGTGATTAAATCACAGTTGTGTGGAACAGAGGTTTGACGGTGCTGTTGTACATGTGCAAAGGCCTTTGGGGCAAAACTGTGATTTTGAGATATCTAAAAAAAAATTAACTTGACTCAGGCTCAGTATTACAGTTAAAAAAATATATTATTTACTATTATTTTTACAAACACACCCGCACACACACAAGCTTCTCCAGGGGTCACCCTTTAAAATGAAGCTACATCAGGTTACCTGCTCCACCAGGAATGATTATTGCCCCTCAGATTGTTTAACTTTGCTAATTTTTCCAAGGCCTAAATTATTATTTTTAAAAGATAGGAAAAGAGAGTCTAAAAAAAAAAAAATTGTATATCAGAAATATGTTTATTATCCTCCTATGACCCCTAATTTTCAGGGGAGCTTCCTCTTGTGTGAGGCAGGAGTCTATCACTTTTTATGTTTGCTTAATTTGACACATATACTAATGCAGTTTTGTTTGTCGTTCTGCTTTTCTTTTTTCTTCTCTGCATCCCAACAGGCATCAGAACAGAACAGGACTTTTATGTTCGACTCATAGACTCCATGACTAAACAGGTAAACACACATTTCAAAACACACACACATACACACACACACTCTCACAGAGGTCTGTCACCTCTCCTGTTACCTCTCTGACAATGAGCTGCTCCACTGATCCGCCTGTACTCCGCCGCCCTCCTCTATCTGCATGTACTCACACAACCAAAAACGTGTGTTTATGTGTGTGTGTGATTCTGTGGGTGGGTGTTTCCACAGTGTGTGTGGGTGGGGGCACACACACACACACATACACATACACACCGCATGGCTCCAGGCGTTTTTGCCTGTACTTCTCTCGCTGTGATTAGAGCGAGGAGGCAGCGAGCGGGTGTTGAGGAACAGGGGCGTAATTCTGCTGCTCACAGTAGGAAGTGGAAAGATATAACAGCACCTCTGGGATTTGGTCTGCCGAGTGTAGCGAGCATTTTCTGATCAGATCCAATTTTTCTGTTAATGTTTGTGTTTTTGTTTATATGTACCTTTATGACGGAGAGGTAGGGAGGGAGACAGACTGAACAACAGACAGAAGACAGACAGGTTTAGTGTTTGTTCTCAGTGTTCCTCAGGTAAACTGAGTTTTTGTGTTTTTGCACAATAAACAGAGAGTGATGCAGTGTGTGTGTGTGTGGTATGAGGAGCCAAGAAGCCACGCAATACACTGAATACTTGCTAATGTGACTGCAGGCTCTGATAGAGTCTCACATTGCTGCTGCCACGCTGCAACACATACTGTGTGTATGTGTGTGTGAGTCTGGCAGGCCTAAGGGACCACACTGTTCCCTAATAACACTGTTTAGCTTCAGCTTGGTGGGGTGACAGCCAGCTACACACACACACACACACACACTCTCAGTCGGCCCTTGCGGTGGAAGTCCAGGAGAGGAGGAGGGGAGTTTTGACCTCCCAAACACACACACACACACACACACTTACACGCACACACACACACACACACACACACACACACACACACACACACATACACATACATTTTCATGCCTGAAAAATTAAATGGCTGATTTCTTTTTCGCCTGCGTGCAGAGATTTTAAGTTTGAAAAGGAAAAGTCATTTTTCCTCAAGACGCTGATGCAGGCAGGTGTGTGCTGCACCTGTGGGCGTCTGCAGGCTGGTGTGTGAGTGTGTGTGTGTATGGCTGAGTGCTGGTCTGTGTGTGTGGAAACATGTGTGGTAGTGCAGGGGTTCATATGTGAGTGAGAGGGAGAGAAAGAGATGAACTAATGGGAAACAGTGCAGATAGTTAATGCTGTACGTATGTATGTGTACAGGCAAAAATGCACATCGAGCAATAAAGCATGCTCTGTTGCATGTGAGCGTGTGTGTGTGTGTGTGTGTGAAAGTGTGAAAGTGTGTGAAAGTGTGAGATTCCCAGTGGTAGAGGATTGGAACATTAACAGGTGGTCAAACCAAAACAGCCGTGTGGTTGGCTTAGTTGGTCAGTGATGTCATGGCCACTGTCCCTCTAACCACACAAACACACACACACACACACACACACACACTCACTGCTGGTCTGCCCTCTCATTGTTCCATGTCATTGTTGTCTCACTAGACAGGAAAACTGAAGCGTCTCAACAATACAGAGTTTGGTGTCTATCTGATCTCACTTTACCGATAAAGACACACTTCTGATCTAAAACAGAATCACGAGACTGGAATCTTCCGTCATTAATAGTTTGATTGACAGGTTTTTTAATATACAGCCAAGAACCAAGCTATTAATGTTTTCAGATACAACTTCTTTAGGCCGTACAACTTAACCTTGCTCAACAGTACGCCGTGCGATTTACTATATTAGTCCAGACGGAGAGGTAAAAAAAGCAACAAAAAAATCCCCACAAGCCCGCGGCTGTCGAGGGTTTAACGTCACCAGCTTGACACACTGAAGCTGGACAAGTGGCAGCGGCTACAAGAACTGGCTGGTCACTTTCCCTAGTCTTTATTTGGTTGCAACAATAGCATCAGCTGTACCCGTCTTTAAAGATACACTATGCAAAATTTTTCTTAAAAAAACAACAACAAAAAAACAATGTACAGACTCATACAGACGTAATCCCTCTCAGTCATCACTTATGACCCAGTACAAGTGTGTGGTGGTGTATTTGTCTGCAGAGACTCTGCCCTCTTCTTATTTTCTGTGCTTGGGACATTTATGGGTGTAGACCGCCACAGGGCTCAGGTGAGGTCGGGGAATTTTGCAAAGGTAGCAACCAGGTGCCAGACAGTAAGGAGCACGCATCCAAGAGACACAGCACCAAAAAAAAAAAAAAAAGCTAATAAATGAGGGAAAACGCCAACGAGAGTGAATCTGAGGTTGGCTTTTAATTTCACTTTTGCTGGCGATAGTCTTTGCAGCCAGTAATCGACCATCCTGCCTGGTGTACCTTTAAAGAAAAGCCCCAAAACAGCGAGAGGCGGAGTTAAAGATAAGGTTGAAACAGTTTAAATGTCGTATAAAAACTCGATAAATGTCATGAGTCACGAAAGAGTCAGATAGCAAATCCTTAAAGGAATACTGTACTCGCATAATGATCACTGTTACTCACCTTGTGTTATGCTAAATCGTGAAGAAGTCTTTGTTTTTGCACATGCCTCCATGGTGAACGAAGAATCCACAAATGGAGAAAATTCTTGATCGATTGTAGTAAAAGGGGGGCCGCGTTAAACAACAGCAAAACTATATCATAGCTACTTCAGTTCATTAAGAATTTTCCTTGTTTTTGGATTCTTCGTTCACCGTGGAATTGTTCTTTACAAATTCAGCATAACGCAGAGTGAGTAATTGATACAAATGATCATTTTGCTGGTGAAATATTCCTTTAAAGTACTGATTTCTCTTAGATTAGTGGTTCCCAAGCAGTGGGTCGCGGTCCAAAAGTGGGTTGCGGGTCCACGCTGAATGGACCACAAGTGACTTGAGAACGTGTCAAAAACAGCGCATTTTGAAATACAGTGAATTTCTGGCACAGAGCCTTTAATTTGAAGTGTCGTTTCCTGCTGTAGTGTGAGAGACTAATAGACAGCTACAGCAAACTAGGTTGACGACATGTCCAACCACAAGTATGACGCTGACTGTATTAAACTGTGTGAACCTTGAACTAATGACTAAGGAGACATTTGGACCCTGTGGTGCACCACTGTCTTAGAATATGGGCAGTGAACCCCTGTAACACATTTCATATTTTTATAAACCCCAATCAGTGAAAGAAACCATTAATGAGACATCGCTTTGGGTCACAGAAACTAGTGGCGTATCAGCTTGCAGCAAACTTTGACTCTATCTTATTTGTCTATGATTAATTCAGTAACATGCAACTTTCTTAATTTTTGTATACACATGGGTGCATTTTATCTGATCAAAATGTACCAATGGGATCCTTAAAGTGCTTTGTATGTTAATCAGTGTTGTCAAGAATGGAAATGCACGGTCTTATATTTTTGTATTATGCTGAGTATATTAGGCTCATATCACTGATTCTGTTTATTTCACAGTTCTGACTGTGATTCTTCTCCCGGGAAAGTAAAGCCTCCAATGTTTGGCACCTAAAGCTGGCACTTACATCTGTTATTCTGCTATTTCTGTCTGTCTACCTGCTTTGTGTGTGCGCTGAGAGGGCCAGCACTGATTGTGTTAAATGGAGGGGGAGAGTGCCTCCCAGTTTTCACAAGCCGAGCGTCGAGCGTCGGTTGATCACGACTCTGTCCCGGAGAATAAAGCGTCTGTCACTGCGGCCCTGTCGGATCACTAGCTCGCTAGTCGACCTGACACTAACGCAGGAGGAAGTGTGTTCCCCTGCTTAACGGCTCCTTGTTTACACGCCGCGCATGTCACGCTACTTCAAAGGTGGAGGAGAGAGCGGTGGAGATGCTGTATGAAACGGCCTGGTGGTGAGGCGGAGAGGGGGAGGAGGCAGAGGAGGAAAAAAGCAGATGAAAGACAAGAGGAGAGCGAGCGAGGTGACAGTGTGACGAAGACAAACGTGGGCTGGGATGGTGGAAGAAGTTATGGGAGAAGAAGTTACATGGTTACACAAGAGCCTGCCACAGAAGCAGGATTAAATATTATTTTCAGATCATTCTTTGATCCTGACTGGAGCTCCAGATGCCTCAGATTGCAGAGCAGGACAGACTAAGTGATATTAGAAACTTTAGACCTCAGTTTTAGTTCATTTTTCTGTGATTGGCAACTGTTCTTATCCCACAGTGTTTGAGCAATCATTATGCAGCGAAGGGCACCCCTCGTGGTGTCCAACTAGGGGCCCAGGATTGTTAGACTTTGACCCCAGTCTGGCTCAGAGGGACACGACTCAACAGTCGGTAAAGCAGGGAGTCAGCTGGAAAATAAGTGGATATCATCTACTGTATATCTGCATAGTGAGACAGTGACCTGCTTACTTAGTTTATCACTTCCTGCATAGAAAATGATCCGTTACATAAGCTGCATTGTTAGCACCACTTTTGCTCGTAGAAACTTGACATGATCAGATTAAATTTTGCAGGGTTTAACACAAAATAGAGACGTCTTTCAGCACTATTGACTTTTCTGCTACGTTTGCCACCGCTGTATGAGTTTAGACAAAATATTTCACTTCTCACTCCCCTTGTTGAAGAACTCCTGCTGCTCACAGACATCTGTCCTCTATCCAGCTAAAGTTATGGTCGACTGGGATAAAGGAAATATGAGTAATGTGTGTGTCATCGTATCAGCACTATGAATTCTTCTATATTTACCAGCTGCGACAGCGGGGCTGGTATTGTTTTCGCCTTGAGAGCCTGTGTGTGTGTCATCGTGGCAAAATGTGATCCTGGTGACATCTAGTGTAGCGGGAACTACCACAGAAGCTGTTTGGAGTATTTTGCCAGGTGTTTATTTGTCTGTCTGTATGAGAATTTGTCGCTGCGATTGCGTCACAGCTGTGCAGTCATGAAAGTTGCAGGTGTGTAGATGAGATCATGATCGAGATCGAGGCAGAGTTTGAAGATGGGTTTGGTCCAAGCCATAGGGCCGGGAATAGGAAGTAGGCAAGGGGCCATTGTCCGTCCTCTTTACTCCCCTGGTCCACATTCATTTCAAGGTGCAAATTGCTGTATGGTGACTGTAGTGACCCCATCACAAGGTGGTCTCTAGTTTTAATGCTGTATGAATTGATGTCTGTTGCAGAGGTGATAGATTTAAGTAACCTAAAAAAGGGCATGTAAGGATTTATTGACCTATTCTGTGATTTTGGAGAATAACTCAGTTACATCAGACCTAATTCTGTTCATAAAGATAAATGTATTCACCTGCCCCAAGGTGTGAAGGGTTTCTTTTATGTGTATGTGTAAGAGAGAGAACAAAAGAGCAAAAGTGCATAAAGAGAGAAGACGAGAGAGGTTGAGATGGCATTGATGCATGTTTCGTCCAGGGTAGGAAAGAAGTTCAGAGGAAGCTGCCTGGCCCACACTTTTCCCATGGCACAATGAGCAGGTCTAATCATAGACAGAACTGTGGCTTATAAAGTGCGTCTCTTCTTCAGACTCTCTCTGTTGTATCTTTTCTTACAGTTCCCACACTCACATTTGTTTTCATTAGGCCACAACTGAAGGAAAATATTACAGTTCAGTTTGTGATAGAGAGGGATTAGAGAAAGAGTTTCATATGTCTTGGTGTTGGATCAGCATCAGTGGTGTGTCAACGGGAGCTTCTTTGCTTCGGCCACAGCCAGTTGAACTCTTTTCAGTATGGATACCAGTTTATTCTGCTCTCTGGATTGGTTCATTAGCTTCTCATTTGGCTGAAGTTGCACATCAGCCTTTGCTGTGCCATCCTGTCTGTCACCTTGTAGAACAGCTTCTTGACATCTTAGCATAGCACCAGCTCTGTCTCGCTCTGTTGTTGCACTTTTTGCCTGGAAATTAGATTATTTTTGTTTCATATCACACAGCTCATGCCTGCACTGACTGGGCGTACACAGAACTCGAGTCCTGGACCACCAGGAGCCCTTTAGGCTTCAGATTCATGCATCGACTCAATTTCTGCAGACGTTTTTTAGCAACTGGAATATGTGCACATGCATTGAAAATTGTTACTGACAGAGGCCCCGGGCCCTGAAACAAATGGGGGCTCCAATTCCAGAAAACACAAAGGGTCCTGGAGACAACTAGCTATTAGTATGAAACGCTTTAGGCTACAACAATATTGTAATGGGGCCCTCAGACTGCACAGCCCCTGTTGCTGCTATCCATTAATGCCGCAAAGCTCCAAGCTACTTTCTGAGGACCATGTTTGGCTGTAGTTTCTACAAATGAGGGGCTCAGTCTACATTTCGGTTCATGCTGGGGCCCCGTGTGGAACATGTTCGCCCTGGGGCCCCTGGTGGGACAGTCCAAGCTCATAGGCAAGATTTTTACAATGCTAGTCTTTAAAAGTCCTCTTCTACTTCTTCACATAACTGCATCATCTGTGAATTGTTTGAGCCCAATTTTTACAAATGTCAAACTTCTCCACTGCCAATCAAAGGTCTACTGAGAATAATACTGAGTCTCGTTATTTGATTTATGACATCAGAACTATGCAGCCTTGAACTTTGCTTTTTTAGTGTGAAGGACTAAGAAAAGGTGTGACCTTAGTAGACCAATAAAAGGTTTTCGAATGTCCAGATATCATCAGCACAAGTTGTTGCAAATTGTTTTGATTTGTTAAAGGGACAGTTCACCTTGAAATCAAAACTACATATTTTTTTTCTCACCTGTAGTGCTATTTATCAGTCTACATTGTTTTGGTGTGAGTTGCAGAGTGTTGGAGATATCAGCTGTAGAGATGTCTGTCTTCTCTTCAATATAATGGAACTAGATGGCACTCAGCCTGTGGTGCTCAAAGTGCAAAAAAAATACATTTGAAAAACTCAGCAGCAATGTCTCTTTCCAGAAATCATGATCCGGTTACTCAAGATAATCCACAGACCTTGTTGTGAGCAGTTTTGTGTAGGAACTATTTTCTTTCAACCGAACTACACCTGCCAACTGTATCACCATGCAGAAGCAATCGTGCATCTACTAGCACCACTGAGCTAGCTAACATTACAGCTCAGCCGAGGTGGACGCCATTAATGTTTACATCTCGTGCTGTCACAAGCACAATTCTCTTGTCCATGAGTAGATGCACGCTTCCTTCTGCGCAGTGATACAGTCAGCAGGTGTAGTTTGGTAGAAAGAAAATAGTTCCCAGATGAAACTGCTCACAACAAGGTCTGTGGATTATCTTGAGCAACCAGGTGATGATTTCTGGAAAGAGACATTGCTGTTGAGTTTTTGTATTGTATTTTTTTGGCACTTTGAGCCCCACAAGCCGAGTGCCATCTAGTTCCATTATATTCGAGAAAAAGCAGACATCTCTACGATCGATATCTCCAACACTTAGCAACTCACACCAAAACAATCTAGACTGATAAACAGCACCACAGGTAAGATAAAAAATATGTGTTTTTGATTTTGGGGGTGAACTGTCCCCTTAAGCTTTCACTAAGCTGAATGACCTTCATTTACAAACTCAAACTAACGTTCAGTTGATGGCAGCAGGTAGTCTGAACCCCCCGCTGAAGACTATCGGAGAGGACAGTGAAACTTCTTCAGCGCTCTCAGAGAAAAGTGAGCTTGTCACTCGGTGAGACTTGCTGGAGTTTAGAACGACAGATCAAACAGACTGGAATAGACCAAAGACAGACGGGGTGTGTGTATTGACTGATAGATAGCTTAGTGGTGTGTGACTTGTGCTTTCGCTTTATTCTGAGCTTCCTTACCAGAAGCAGGAGGACTGCATAATGGAAGCAGGTAAAGCCTCAGCTGAAACTATGGCCAAAGCTTTTTAACATTAGACTTCACCTGATGTGAGCAGAGGAGGAGATGTTGGTGTCATTGTTTAGATTTTCTAAAACAAGGTGTGTGAACAAGGTGTGTGTGTGGTGATGGTGGTGGTGGGGGGTGACAGACTCCCAGTGAAAAGACAATGGGTGTGAGTGTGTGTATGTGAAGTAGAGGTGTTACTGCTAAACTTCGTGTTCTTTTAGGTGAATTGAACCCGTTACCCTCAAAAATGCCCCAATGGAAGAAAATGACACCACAGCTACAGCATGAAAAAAAGAATCAAATTCCTCTCAGTTTGATATCGTCTTTGTGTTTTCCCATAGCGCACTGCTGCAGAATATAGTCATCTCCTCTCGTCAATTTGGTAGATGTAGAGTGCAGTGGTCTGAAAACATGCAAATAAGTTTTTATGCATCCATGCACCGATGAAGACAATGACTTGCATCTATGGGAGGGTCTGATTGGCAGCACTTTGTTGACTCTGACAAGATTATGAACAACATGCCTATGCTTAGTCTGAATTTTGAAAATAATGATATGAAGTTTTATAATATGAGGATTCAACTAATGTTTGGAGATTTGTCTGTAATTGAAAGATATGGCAGGTGATATTGTATGCTCTTCATATTGTCAGCAAATTCCAACAGTGAATTGATCCTACTAATGTCTACTAATTGTCTTTTCAGCCAAAGCACGAAGTACTTTATTTCTCTGTGCCACAGAGCTCCATTGTTGTCCATAAAAAACACATTAATAAACCACATTTTGCACTGGGTGACATTATCTTCATTGTGATGAGCATTGGCACTGTAGTTAATTTTCAGTTAATCCCACATACATAACAACCTTGTGTCATAAACACTCACTTAGAGCACCAAATGCATATTAATCCGCAGTTAAAAGGTTCAAGCGAATGCACCGTTTACTCCTGTTTGAGTCACATTAGCTAAAACTACAGTGCCCAGCTGTTTTAGGAAATTTTTTGTTAACTTTTTTGTATCGAAACTATATATTGCAGTTCCTTCAGGATTTTTCAGGCTACTTTTTGGGGATAGTTGCTGGCTAATTTCATGGCAGCTTTTCGAAAAAATGTATACATGTTGCAACATTTTTAGGTGAGTGCAGTGAAGTTGCAGGAGCATGCAAAAATTGCAAAATTCTTTTTTTTTCTGTATAATTCTTTAAAAATCAAAAGCAACTTCTTCCAGTGAGAATAAAACTGCACTGTTCGGACTACACTAACATTACCGTTAACCTTGCATGTTTAATCTAACTCACCTTGATTCTGTCAGCACTTACTGTAGATGTGTGTGCAGTAGCCTCCGTCGTGGTGATCTGTCTATTGTCCTCGCGTTTCAGCCCTTTTCCGTGTGTGTTGTGTAGTAGAAAAGTGTTTGTCAATGGATGTCGTTTGTGTTCCAGAACAGGAAAGTTTACCACCGCTTTCGTGCAGGACATCAGGGGACTAGCTTGCACAGTTTTAGCCGTAACTTTTGTTGGTAAATTTGAGACGTTTGTGTTGCACATGTCTGCATCTTCACAACCAGAAACAACAAAGTGATTTTGTGCAAGGTCAGGCAGAATTCATTGTTAATTGTTGCAATCGCGACATTGCAACATCCTTGAGGGGCTGATATTGGTCTCCAAGTTAAAAAATGTTAACCTTCACAGACACAATATCTTTTCTCCTATTTATACAATTCTTTGCTGTTGACAGCTTTATTTAACAAACACATAAAAGAAAATTGCACTGATATGACTTTGGCTACCATGCTGTAGAATGGCTCATTTTGAATCAATTGCACAACACAGACATCCTAAATCAAACGACTTAAACACTTGTTTTTGTTGCCATATCTCAATCCTTCCTCAACTTGGATGAAGCACACTTGAAACTAGCACCCTAGCGAAGATGGAGAGGACTATTTGCTGGATCTGAACTTTGTGTTAATTCAGTTTTGCCGTCTGTGAGCTAACAATATGTTTTCTACCCCTCTCTACTTTGTCTCTCTTAACAGGCAATTGTTTATGAAGGCCAAGACAAGAACCCAGAGATGTGCAGAGTGCTGCTGACACACGAGATCATGTGCAGGTGACGATGAGTGCATCAAAATGATTTCCTCTTCCCAAACTATCTTCACACGATTGTTCTCGCTTTACTTTTCCTTCCATCCCCTCTCCTCTCCCCTCCTCTTTTCTCCCGCAACATACTTTGTTCGTCTGCAGAAAGTTCTCACCAGTCACCTCTCTGTTCTCAATACATTTCTTATTTTGTCACCCTCATTAACCCCCCCACACATACACACCCAGACGCATGCATACGCATCCACATGAAGCCGTATCTGTTGAGGAAGATGAGTTTTAGCTCTCAGAGTCGTTGCTTTAATTATAATCTAAAGATGAATTTCTTCGGAAGTAGGTTGGGAGGAAAGAGATCTATTTATAGAGGCATTTTACCAACCTATCCTATACAATAGGAAATGTGTGTGTGGATGCATGCGTGGTGTGTGTGTGTGTCTGTGACGCCTGGTTAATTAGGACACAGAGAAACTCATTAGTCAATCTGAACCCTCCTGTTGTTTCATGGCTAACAAATGGGCCTTCCTCCACAATCTGACTATAAAATATAGGCAGGGTCTCTCTCCCTCTCACTTACACACACACACACACACACACACACACACAAAGAAGTATGCATATGCACGCTCCCTCATGCACACCACAGTTATAAAAATTCAAATTTAGCACATGAATTAAGTTGTTCTTATTCCCTGACCTTGTCACTGAACAACTTTAACTGTAACAATATAAATTGGGGTTCATCTATATGCACAAGCAGGGACTTTAGCCGTGAAATCAGGCCCACTAATATTTTATTCTATAGCTCACTGAATAATCTGCAGGCAGCTCAGTTACAGAGCTTTATACTATAGAAACCCCTTTGAAATTCTGATATGATTTACAAGGAATTTATGAATAAATACAGATTTTATCGTAAATTATTGTTGTTCATCATGTTTGGGACGCACCGTGAACACAGATAAACTGTTATGTACAGTGTACATGAACTTGTACAGCAGAATGGCCTCCAATACTCAAACATTTCCCGTTGGGGAGCAACAGTGCAGCGGCAGCGGTGCAGAAAGTACGTAAACACTCGCCTGTCTGCGGCAGCCACCGAGGTCAAAGTTACGGCTGTTGCCTCGTGTTCTCACATGCTGATTCTGCAGCGGGGGCCTCACACACAACACGCGACGTGGAACACACACACAAAGAGCTCAGGGCGTCCATTAATCAGTGTGGCTCATTGTCATGGTGGTGCTATTAGCCATATGCTCCCAGCCAATCTGCCACCACACAGACCTGCGTCGCAAACTTGGTTGGAGCTCTGGCACGAATACATAAAAGGTTTTACTACAGAATGGACGGCAGAGGCTGCTGTACTGTTTATATCATGTGTTTAGCACAGTTTTTGGCTTTTCAAACAGTTGTCCCTTTAGTTTAAGGTCGGGAAAATATCTTATCCCACACATTAAGATATGTATCAGCTTTTTCCAGCTCGTTGTGGAAGATACGTGATGTTCCCACTTGCTCTGTTCCATCAAATTGAAACATTGTAAATATTTTGTGCATCATTTTATACACCAATTCAGTCCAGCATATTTGGTTTCTCTGGAAACTTCTTGAATAAAATGTGAGGAAATCATTCCCAGCGCCAAAAAATGACACTGTCAAATTGCTTGTTAAAGATATTTAATTTCAAACGGTACAAAGCAGAGAAAAGCAGCAAATTCTCACATTGAGACGCTGGAACCTTTTTCATTTATTGACTAATTGATTAATTGCTGGCTGACCTCATCTAAAGCTATTGTAAACCTTTATTACTTAGATTTTCACATATAGATCCGGTGTAAGTGGCACCTCCAATTCATGCTATTGAGACTCTATTGTTTACAAGTGTGTGTGTGTGTGTGTGTGTGTGGTGGGAGGAGGGGAGATGCAGGGGGGACAGCAGATGATTAGATCACCAGGATCCAGAGCAATAAGTGCTACATTACCCCCGTCCCGCCCCTCTTTTTCCTTCCCACTACCCCTCCATTTATAACATCTTCCACTCTGCTCCCATCTCTTCTTCCTCTTCTGTCCTCCCTTAATCTCCCCTCCTCATCTACCTCCCCGCCCCCTACCCCCTCTCCACCCACCCCTCCCTCCTCAGGCTTCCTCTCTTCCCGTGCTCCCCATTTTCCCATTCCCCCCATCTCCGGTTTTCTTCCTCTCACCTCCTCCTGGTGCCGGGGCCGGGGCCGCGTAGTGACCCAGTTCATAGAGCAGCAGAAAGGAAATGACAGGGAGAGAGCAGAAAGAGACGCAGAGCAGCAGATAGTAGAGACAATGTGTAAGGTGTAACGTATCAGTCTCTTTCTTTCCACCTCTGCCATCTGTGACGGTGGGAAACCTGAGATGTCTCCCCTTCCTCTTCTTCCCACCCAAACCTCTCCCCTCCCATCGCCCCCCCTCCCTCTCACCCTCTTGTTTTAGCTTTCCCTCCCACGCTCATCCTTTCACTCTTCATCACCGCCCCCCCCACCCCCCCGGCTTTATCCTTCCCCTCCTGCTTACACCTTTATTCATAATTGATGCACGCAAGAAAGCTTTGACAGACTTGCAGTACATATGTGTGAATTTTGGAGTGCATGCCAGTTTTTTTTACTTGTGTGTGTGTGTGTGTGTGTGTGTGTGTGTGTGTGTGTGTGTGTATCCCACCCTCTCCTCCTCTTCTGAGCCTCAGGCCTATTCAATTGTCTCCACCCTCCACCCTCCACTTCACCTGTTCATCAGTACAATTAGGATGGAGTGGAAGTTGTCATATAGTGTTTTAAGGGACTTGCATGGTCCAAATTCAATTAACTTCTTGATTAAAAAAAAAAATTAGTGATTCTTTCGGGGTTCAAAACGATATAATGTGTTGCTCACAACCTCAAACGAGTACACACAGTTTCCAGGAGATGAGAACACAGACATCAAAATGATCTCTGAACGCAATTTTTATACAATACAGTTGAAAAATCAAAATGATTTTAGGTTTACGGCAAGATCATGTTTTTGGTTAAGGTTACGGAACAATCATGGTCATATTTAAAGGGACAGTCCACCCCAAAATCAAAAGTATATATTTTTCCTCTTGCCTGTAGTGGTACTAATCAGTCTAGATTGTTTCGGTGTGAGTTGCCAAGCGTTGGAGATATCGGCCATAGAGATGTCTGCCTTCTCTCAAATTTAATAAACCTAGATGACACTCGGCTTGTGGTGCTCAAAACGCCAAAAAAATACATTTGAAAAACTCATGACCCACTTACTCAAGATAATCTACAGACCATGTGTGAGGAGTTTCATGTAGGAACTACTTTCTTTCTACTGAACTACATCCACCAAGCATATCACCACGCAGAAGGAAGAGTGCATCTACTCATGACTGAGAGGCTTGTGCTCGTGACAGCGTGGGTTGTAAACATTAATGGCGTCCTCCTTGGCTGAGCTGTTAGGTAAGACAAGTTTGAGTAGATGCACGCCTCCTTCTGCGTAGTGATTAAAAAAGAAAATAGTTTCTACATGAAACTGCTCACAACAAAGTCTGTAGATTATCTTGAGTAACCGGGTCATGCTTTCTGGAAAGAGACATTGCTGTTGAGTTTTTCAAATGTATTTTTTGGCACTAAGTGCTATTATGCTCGAGAGAAGACAGACATCTCTACGGCCGATTTCTCACACACTCTGCAACAACTCAAACCAGACCAATCTAGACTGATAGAAAAGAAACCAAAATTGACTGTTGGTCAGCGATGTTAGTCAGAGAATTTGTTGACTCATCCTTCCACCTGGACGTCCGCCCTTTGTGACTTTGCGGTTCTATAATAGCATCACCTTACTTCCTCCTTTGCTCCCAAAAGAAAAGAGTCACAGTTACGACCGCTGCAGGGCTTTGTCACTTGAATGTAAACCAAAGTCATTTCTGGGCACATGCTAAAACAACTGATCCGTGGTGGATGTTTTTTTTTTTTTTTTTTGGAGGACAGAATGCACGAGCAACTCCTTGATTGATGATGGAGGTTTTAATCCATGTAGTTCAACTCACTACAGGAGTATTAGTGTATGTATTAAGATACAGCAGGATTTTGGAGCATATCACGAAATGGCTAAGCTCACCAGCAGGCTAGTCCTCTCTCTCAGATCCTGCCATACGCTCACTTTCTATGCCATATGGGTCTATTTTTATCCGTGCTGTCAGCATGGAGCTGCTAGACTTTCTGTAAAACTCAATTTGGTGTTAAGTTCTCTACATCAGTGCAGACAAAGCACATGGTATGCTGTAACACTCCCATTTAAACATCTAAATGTGAACTCCCGTATAAAGTACTGTATGTTCCCTGTGTCTAACTCCTTTCTCACTTTGACCCGTGTCTTCTTCTTCCACTGTCTTCTCTTCTCGTAGTCGGTGCTGTGACAAGAAGAGCTGCGGCAACCGTAATGAGACACCCTCAGACCCTGTTATCATCGACAGGTACTGTCTCTCACTCCGTCTCTATCTTTGTCTCTCCTTCACACACACTCTCACACACTCTCTCACACTCACATACTGGATGATGGACTGCGGTGACCTGTTTGAATGGTGGTGTGTGACGGGATGTTTGCGTGTTTAGATGATCTGCTGTCACTCCTGAAATAGACACTCCTTAGATAGAATCGATGGCTTCTGACAGATTGAAACATTTGAAACCGAAGCTTTTGCGTTTATGAGCCAAACAGCAGGACCCGTGTGTGATTTGATGAGAGGAATTAAACGTTCACACGCATGTTACACTGACATGAGCACACTTCAGTAATGCAGTCACTGACCCGTGCAGAGGGGACATCAGCTGCTCAGTTACTCTTACCTGGCAGATTCAGGCACATGCATACACACATGTGCACTTACGCACATCTTCAGACTTGAGTGAACAAACAGCGCTTAGACAAGTGTGTGTGTGTGTGTTTCCTCTACGTAATGCAAAACACAGAGCTGTTTACTAGCAGAAGCTGTCTGTCGTTTTCACTGCCACTTTTTTTTCTACCTGTCTGTCTGTCTGCTTCTTTCTTTCTTCCTGTCTGTCTGTCTGTCTGTCTGTCGAGGTGGAGGACTGAAGTTACCCCCCCCCCCCTCCTCCCCCTCCCCCTCCTCTCTCAGTCTCTGTCTCTCCTGCAGCAGCAGCGCAGAAAAATGGGTCATGAGCAAAGAAAAAAGTGACAGAGAAAAACTGAAATGAGATCCAACCTCATTTTAATCTGATTTCTTCTTGGCAGTTGTTTTAACCCTCTGTGAGCAGGTTTCTCTCCGTGCACATCTCCGTGTGTGTTTTAAGGAGTAATTCACAGGGAGTGAAAGAGTGCTGATTGTCATCACTATCGCCACATTATCAGAGATCATTTTTTTGTTGCTGTAACCAGCAGAAGGTAAAACCCACTTTAAGTCATAAAGCAAAATATAGAATTTACATAGATTTTTATGGAAATCAAGTTCATTTTTAATGAGATCATAGTAAATATCTTACAGTATGACCTGATGTAGGATAAAAAAAAAATCATCTGTGATTATGTGAAATAATTTGGCACTCTTTTTAAATAGAGAGGTGGAGCACTTCCCTTGTGGTGGACCACCATGGGACCTTATTTTGGAAAATGTGTACAAAGGTCAAGGACGAGAGACAAATTTTTTTTTTTATCCCATTTGACTTGTGCCAGGAATTACACATATGATGTTTGCCAATTTAAAAGACAATTTTGCAACTGAAGAAAGTCAGTTTGTCGTGAAACCGTTGAAGTATAAAGGCTCGGACATACACACGCGGTCCTATTTATAATACAAATGAGGGTCCACGTCAACCCACTGCAGTAAACGACGGCTGGGAGAAACATTTACCATCCTCCTACTGCCAGGTGAAACTGAAACTAAGAACATGCAGCTGGGTCTGTCAAATATCACACTTAAAACTAACTTCACCACGGTGCAGAGGCTGCAGCAGGCTTGACTGCAGAGTTTTGGACTGACCTCTGGAGTGAAATGTGTGCAGTCCCCACTGTCACAAAAATGGGCTAAATGCAGACATCTACACAGGAGTCTTGCGGCCCCTTGAGGACATGGGTAGATGACGTCATTAATGTCATGTGGACTAAAGCAAACCCTTGCAGACACGCGGACACGGAAACTATGAATTGGCCCTAACATTGTGAGATAAGATAATTAGAAGGACTACACACTGAAAAAAGTTGGCTAAGTGACATCATAACTTTTTCCCTCACTGAAGCTACAATGCCTGTGTGTTCAGACCAGGGTGTACTCACATGAGCAGCGGGTCTTGCTCGTTACCTCTCGGCTGATAAAAAGACCAGGAGTCGCTGGATAAAACACATCGCATTTGTGCCAAGGTAACAGGAATGTTGGTGTCGGTGACGTATACTGTGCAATATGAGAGACATAGGTCACTGAGCAGTTTCACACGAAACTCAATTGTGCTTCAACAAATTTCTGACAAACAGCGACTTATAAAAAAGGTCTTCTACATTGACAAACATCTTTTTATTTGTCTCTCGCTGTTGAGTACATATTTTTCCTGAATTAAGGTCCCATGGGGGACACTGGAAGGGGAGGCACTATGCCCTTCTATAAAAAACATAATCATGTCACTTTGTGAAGACTGGGCATCACTGTGTATTCAACTTTTTCAAACTTTATACATACCTTTCTATACCTGGTATTTTTAAGGTACAATGGACTGCTGCTGCTGGTATCAATGCTAGCTTTGTCTTGACTTGTTTTGGGGACATGTGCTTCAGTGATTGCATGCTTATGGTTTCTTACAAACCCCATTTAAAAAAAGTCAAGTGACTTTGAAATCAGAATATTGCGGTCTTTTATCAGTGTTTGATTCTTTGACTTTTGGAGGGGAGGTTCAAGGTTTTAACCCCAAAGGCAATTATTTAGGACAGTTTTGACAGTTGAGACAGCCGACCCTGTACAAGTATTGTTGTTTTGTCTTCCATCAGAGACCACAAAGGAAACACATGTTTTAGGTAACGTAACACTTTCATGTACTCTCTTCTCGGGTCAAATATACATGAATTGATGTTTCATGTATTTTTCTTTTCTTTTTTTAATCAAATCAAATCAAATCAAGATGAATATATCACAGTAGCTCTCAGTGTCTCCGGTGTCATTTTTGTTGTCAACATCTATTTATATATATTTTAACATTTTGAACTCACTCTTAACACATGGACCCCAAGGAAATAAATTTCTATCTTTGTCATGTATGATGATAAACTCAGATAAACTCCTCTCCTCTCCTCTCCTCTCCTCTCCTCTCCTCTCCTCTCCTCTCCCAAATCAAACACCTTAATTCAGAGTTTTAGTTTTAAGGATTCGGCTCCACTTTCTCTCACCTCCCCCACTTATTTTTGTGTTTGGAGAAATCTTATGAAGTGGATAAACACTTGTGTCTCAAAGTGATCTTTGATGGAGCTTTTTCAAAGAGCACAATACTCAGTTTGTCTGTGTGTGTGTGTGTGTGTGTGTGTGTGTGTCCTATGTGAGACACAAAGTGCAAAAGGCGTCTTGATCGACAGCTACACATGATTGTCTTATTTATATGTGTGCGTTTGTGTGTGTGTGTGTGTGTGCGTGCGTGTGCATGGCCCATTGGCAAAATAACATGTTCAATTGCTAATTCAATTACTAAAGCTAGCAGAAAGAGGCAAACTTCTGGTCTTGCCCCCCAGTACCTGTCTGACCTCCTCCACCCCTTTACTCTGCCCCAGAACCCTCACATACAGAGGTGGTCTGGCTGACTGTGGAAGACTGTGGTAGATATTTATCCAGCTAAATATTTTATAACACTAATAACAGTGGAATTATTTTATTTAAAAAATGCATTTGCAATTTCTGATGAAACTGTGGGTGTGAGTTAGGGGTGTAATGATCCACCAATCTGGATGGGTATATCAGTTCAATGATCAATGATCCAGTATCATCGATGCAAAGTGAAAACATCCATCCATATCATCATCTTCAGAATACACGTTTATTTTGAAAGTCTGCGTCACCGTCAAACAGCGGCAGGCAGATGGCAAGCAGCCAAGAGAAAGATGATGAGGATGACGTTGTTTACTTGGAAAAAATTAGCAGTGTGGACATACTTTGGATTTCGGAGAAAAAAGGGATCAACAGACAGAGAACATGCTGAACATAAATGCTGTTATGAGATAAAACACGACGCAACGTTACCTGCCTGGATGGGCATCTCATTCTACTAACGTCTCACTTCAGCAACATTAACTGCTCTGTTTGAAGCAGCTAGGCTAATTCATGCAATGTAAACATGCTTGTGCTTATAATGGGTGGCTAGCAAAAAAACAACTGACATGTCTATGAACCATGACAGGTATTACTGAGCTGAATTTTATACCTTTGTTAAATGATCTTGTTGTTAATCCATATTTTATGGCTGTTTGGAGAAGTTTGCCTTCAGGGCTTTAAGCCAGATAGACCTGAAATTTTATGAAAAAGACAATGCTTTGGGTTAAAATGAAAAGATTTCTTCCAGAAAGCCCTGAAGGCCAATGAATTCCATGTGCTGTGTAATGTCTGATAGTGGAGTCAGTATTAAGTAAACTTTACTGCACTTAAGCAGTTACAAGTACTTATATTACTTGTGTTGTTTTTATCTTTAATGGCCAAAAACAAAAAAGAAAAGGGTGGCAGCTTCTTCTGTAATCAGTTTTGTTAAATGGGTAGATGATATTGTCTAATATCGATCGCAGGCCCCTGAATCGCATTGTATCGAAATCGTATCGTGGCAGACGTATCATTGTCCAAAGAATCTATATGATATTGTTTCGTGATGAAACCAGTGAATTACACCCCTAGTGTGAATGCTGCCTGCTGAATAGCTGACACTACACTGCAATGCTGGCTTTCAATATTGAACAATACCATTAATGTATGAATGATGTGGAATATTTTAGGGTGTTTTTAAAATCTGTTTATGTACTGCAATGAAGAGGATGTGTATGACTGTCATTGGATAGTTGAATGATACCAATACTGGGGACTATTTCAAGGTTTTTGAAAAGCTGACGCTACACTGCAAAGCTGGCTTAAATGTGTTAGACGAAGGTGAAGGAGTAGCAGTAGTTGGAAAAGTGTGAATAGGTTTAATAAGTATGAATGTCATTGAAAATTTGAATGATAACAACACTGTAGAATAGTTCAAGGTGTTTGAAAGGCTGCCTCTACACCGCAGTGCTGGCTTAAGTGTGTGAGAATGAGGTGAAGTAATAGAGCGAAATGGGTCCAATTAGTATGACTATCATTGGAAAGTTGAATAATACCCATGGAATATAGACAGTTAACTTCACAGAGATTGAGCTGAGGATCACCTCCCATGTTTGAGATTTCCGGTCAAAAAATATAACTTGCTTTTATATAATATTGTGAGAGAGAGAGGACACCCTGATGACCACAGTGTGTGAAATTTGTGTGTGTCAAAAATGTCATTGGGGCAGCAGGTTGTCCAGTTTCGTTTGTAAAATGTCTTCAGTCCTGTGTGTGTGTGTATGTGTGTGTGTGCGCAGGACATTATAGTATCCTTATGCCACTGCCTTTTGTTTTTGTCGGCTATCTCAGACATCTCAGCTTACACCCCATTATATATTCGCCTGGAAGGCGTATGTATGTGTGTGTACGTGTGTGTGGTTGGCTGTGACTTGGGTTGGGCCACCGTCTGAAGACAAAGTGACAAAATAATGGAAATATAATCATAAGATGTGTGTTACTGAACTGTTTAGAGCGTTGATGTTTAGTATTTTGTGTGTGTGTGTTAGTGTGTGTGTGTGTGTGTGGAGGAGCAGAGTGAATTGTGGGAGATTTCGGGGAACTTGGTCAGGATGGAATGTCAAGGTTACCGTGGATACCGTGGGATACTTCCTGTAGCCCCCCCGCCACTTTGCAGTGGTTCACAGCCTCTCAGTTTAACATCTGGAAATCTGCTGTCCGACCCAAACATGTGGAGACAGAGAGACAAAATAAGAGCTGTAAGTGTGTCGCTGCTTGTAAACACACAAATACTCTCCAAGTCCAACTGAAAATTCATCTAGTCATCCATTTTTTTGCAGTCAAAAGTAATGTTGTGTTTTTTTAGATTCAAAGTTAACAGTTTTTTTTATTAGAAGGGATAAATACAGATCTTTGGGGAAATATCAGAAATGTTCCTTCTCCTCTCAGTGGCTGGAGGGGTGTGTGGGTGTCTGTGCTTGATTGACAGCAGCTGTGAGGCTGAGCCCCAGCAAGGGAACAAGGGATTAAGTGACAAACTTGTGCTGTAGTTGACAAGTCATGTGCAGTATGTTGTTAGCAGTGGTATTAAAGAGTGAGAGCCACATCAGCACCTGAACGCACCGAAGTGACATTCACAGGTAAGTTGATGCGATTAAATGTGCTGCAGCTGTGCAGCTAATTAGCTGTCAAGCCTGCGAACACTGTTCTCCAGTGAATGTTTGGTTGGTCATCCAACAAGCTGAGGTGCCAAACAAGATGTGTGGTCATGTAACGTATCCTCATACAGCGGTTTGTATGATATCTAATGATTTAGCGTCCCATGAATGACATTACGTACTTAATGTTAAGTTACATAGGTTTAGGCAATTGAAATTAGTGGGTCTGGTTTAGGAAAATAAACATGGTGACGATGTAACTTAATTTTGGACCACAGTGAGGGACAAATTGCTGAGCACACTGGACAGCTGTGGAGAAGCGGAACCAGCATCTAAGATTAAAAAAAAAAAAAAAGCCCCCAGGAACAGTGCCCGGTTTTGAAACCAATTTTACATAATGACCAAACTTTAAATTACAACTTCCGGGTCCATCATGTGATGCCATGGGGCCCAAAAAGACTTTTTCACATAGACTTCTATTGTGAAAGAGATGTCTGTAAATCAGTACATACATTTTATGGAGCATCAGAATCCCTACGAAATGATTCGTTCGACTGTCGGGATTTGATCCGTTAGGTCCGATAACATTTAGAAAGTCTAGGAGAGCTGCATGATTAAATCATTTTTATCCCCATTTAAGTTAGCAGGGCACTGAACCGGAAGTTAGCTACTCTGTTGGCAGAAGTTAGCCGCTCATCTCTAGCCTCTAGTGCACTTGCTCTATGGGCCTCACAATGAGGAAGATCCATGTATACTGCAGAAACTCAGCTTATGTGGCTTGATGTGCCACTGAGCAACTCTAACAGGAATGAATGGGGCACTGCCTCAATCGCTGTATCCAGTTCTCTTTATACATCCATCTGTTATAAGTAGCTCGTATTAAGCAAGTTGCTCGGTGCTGCATTGCACTTCCTCCTGTTTCTGCTTTGACTGTTAGTGTTTACTCGGATGGGAAGCCAGTGAGGGATCATGTTCTTGTCCCTGCGCTAATGACTCCCATTTGCTGCTTATAGCACTTAGACAGAGGAGAATTACTGGAGGAAACACAAGATGTGGGGTGAACAGTGAGAAAGGCTGCAGTGCAGGGTGAATCACACCAGTAAAACCATTTCAGATTTGCCTCTAAAGAATGCTTCCTTTTTCAGCAGCATGTCCGCTCTAACATCCTGTTTCAAAAGGAAATACATCGAATTGAGAAAATAAGATGGCGGCAAAATACATGATGTAAAAAGTTATGCCATTCCGGTGTTTATCTCGGTTTAACAAATTCAAACACTCTGCTGGCTTCTTATTTGTACGTACAAACAGGTGACAGACATGGAGAAAGGAGTGTTTGCATGTGACTGACAGCTCATTGCATGGTGTCAGTGTGGATATCAGTCCTTGTGTGCATTTGTGTGTGTGTATGTGTGTGACTGACAGCTAGCTCATCGTGCCGGTTTTTGTGTATGTGTGTGTGAGTGTGTGTGTGGCCCAGTTAATCCATGTTGTAGTGCAGCAAGTGTCCCGCTGCCTCTCAGGGTTAATATAGGGTTAACGACATGCAACGATATCCTATCATACGCCTGCTTGACTCCTAAAGAGCCACATCCACCTCTCCTCCTCTTGTATGTATGTGTGTGTTTGTGTGTGAGTGTGTGTGTCTGCCATTCAGTTTCTCCTACTTGTATCTCCTACTGTCTTTTCTCACTCAACATCCTCATCTCTTCTTCTTATGTTTCTTTCTCCTCCCACACTTTCACTTCCCCTCTTCCTCATCTCTCTCTTTCGTCCTCTTTCTTGCCCTTGCTCCCCCTCACCCTGTCTCACCCGCCTCACTCTCCCTCCCTCCGTCTCCCTCTCTTATTCTCTTTTTCGTTCTTGACTCCGTTTTACTCTCTCTGTGGCCCTGAGGGGTTACCTACCTCACTGCTCAGTTCGCTGCCTGTTTAGACTTCCACGATTGGCTTAATAGGCTCAGGCTGTGTGTGTGTGTGTGTGTGTGTATGTGTGTGTGTGTGTGTGTATGTGTGTGTGTGTG